>NC_064438.1:31997827-32323452 GCF_023343835.1 Lagopus muta | reverse complement strand
AAGAAAAGTAATTTTATTTATTGGCAGTTAAAATATATTTTGGTAGTAAGAACTAAAGTCAAAAATTAAAGCAAAATCCACCCCTTTTGCATGTTCAGCATCGCACAAGAGAGTAATGTGGGGTGGTGGGGAGAGAAGTACAGTCATCATATTGTAGTTTATTTCCTCTGCTCTTTCCCTCTCGCACCTCTTCCCTGCTTCAGTGGATTCTGCCCATAGACTACAGTCCATGAGGGAAAAAGTCTGCTCTTTTCTGGGGCTGTAGGAGTTTGTGCTGTGGGGCCTGAAGCACATCTTTCTCTGTTCTGGGGGCTTAACACTGGGCATCTCCTGTGTTCCTCCCACAGAGGCCACCTCTGGAGCCTCTTCACACTGCCAAAATCTTGTTATGTATGCCTAATATCACTAATGTGTTGTAGTTCTATGGATATCTCCTGACTAAGGACATAATGGCTTAAAAATTATTTTGAAGATCAAGACCCAGAACATAACATCTGACAGCAATTACGAGAACTTACCTGAAACAGCCCTGAAGTGTACGTTTCATTTGTAGTTTATATATACCATTGAAGAAATTCTCCATAGAGCAAATAGAGCATGGTCACTCTCAGAAATGCTCCATGGGCCATTGGAATACCACCAAAAGTGGCATAACTATATTGAAGGCTAAGTGAACATCCTTTTTCCTTCCTTGATTGAGTCAAATGTGCTGCTTTGTACCCTGTGATAGATAAAGCAGGTCTTTTCTCATTTGACTATCCTGTGATATCTGTTATTAAATGACAAAAGTCATTTAGTAGGGTAGTCAGACTTGTACAGAAAAAAAAATCATACTTGAACACTTTCTCCATTTTTCTTGAAATTTGCGTGCATAGCAGTAACTGCAGTAAGTTAGAACTGTTTATAGCACTGTTTCTAGAGCCACCAAGATGCAGACCTGAATGTCTTTATTAACTGTGTTGGTTAGCAGCAATTTGGTGTTTTTCTGGGTATAATTATGGCAATTTGTTAGTAAAAGTACACTTTTGTGATTTTACCTTTGCATCTGTATTATTTAGCAGGGTTCATATGCTTTTGTTCTCTAGTCATTAGTATTATGTTAACTTGGAAATTATGTATTTATGGCATAAAAATCAGGGTGCTTTTATTATTATTAATTATTTCAGTAACAAACTTCTGACCCCAGAAAAGCTGAATTTAAAAGGAACAAAGACAGAACTCCATTTGTAACCCAAACTAATTTGGAAGCCTATTAAGTATCTTTTGCAACCCTTTGTTTGGCAATGCAGGATTTAAGCTTCCACTGTAGCAGCTGTTGTTTTGTTTTCCTTTTTGCCTTTTTTCTTTGGTGAGTGGTGGGAGGAAAGACGGGTAATGACTTTGCTTGAATGAAGATATTTATTACATAGAAAAGAGCACTTGAATAGCCATTCAAAACATTAAATGAAATAATGATGCTGACTGAGCAGAAACTGCTTGAAAAGACAAATAAGAGATGTATCTCTGAAACAGTTATTGTCTGAGGAAGGTTACGCTAGGCTGAAAGGAAAACTTGCTTGAAAGAAAGAAAAGCTATAGAAGTAGAAAGAAATTGACTGCTAATGTAAAACAAAACAACAAATTATGGTTCACGTGTTTTCTCTGATGTCAATTTCATATTAAAATGTATGCTGTATCTTTAGCTACAAGGTAGCAATAATAGATCGTGTTCTTGTTTGATTTTATAATTTGTAAGTCTTCAGACCAAAATGTCCATGCAAACATACGTAAGCATAAGGCCAAAGAAAGATAAATTTTAGATTAAATTGATTAGAGTCACCTAGGTGTTCGTTGTTGTTCAGTTAACACAGTGAGCCGTAACTGGCACAGATATTTGGAAAAGTATATTTGGTCATCAGTGATAACAAACAAACAAACAAAAACAAAAAAAACAAAAAGAACAACAAAAAAGAAAAACAAAAAAAACTCTTAATCTCTTACACCAGCACAAACCATTGCGTGCTTATGTGGTAAATTGGGTCACAGACCTGATCAGATATAACTGGAAGAGAGGAAGAGAGAGGGAGGAATAATTCTGTCTGATAAGATCCTGCATCTGATTCACTGCTTTGTTGCATGAGCAACTTTCTGACACGACTGAGTCATGAGAGCAGACAGCGTACAGGTAAAGAGTAAGTGATTACCTACAGCTGCTAAAGTGATTGCTGAGAAATTCCAGTCTGAGAAGAGCAAAATTCATCCTGTGGTATGAGTTTACTATTTCCAATATTTTCTAAAATAATTGACAATCTGAGTTTTTATTATTATCAATATTTATTTATTCAAGAATTATTTATGAAAATTTCTGCATTGGTGCCAAGTCAGAGAGCTTAAGGCCATGTGTACAATAAGAGGGAAAAATTATCAAAAATGCTGTTTAGACCTTTAAGAAAAATGATGTGCTTCTCCCTGTGCAGCTTGCTTCCTGATAGTTTAAGAGACAAGAGAGAAGAGTATCTGCCCTTTCTGGCAGTGGAGAATCATCTTTTAACATTCTCATATTCCAAGCCTATTTTGTAAAGATTCTGTCTGCGTATTATTCAGTTTTTTGCCCTTTTCTGCTCTTTGTTAACATTATACAGGGACAGCAGCAGCTTAGCCCCCTAGGAATCCTAGAAATTAACTATCCTCTGCTTATAGAGACAAATGTATCAGATGTAACATAGATTTTACTGTTTTAAAGCTTAAATAGAGAATAACAGTGCTGCGGTGTAGGAGTGTTAATAGAGAGCAGGTATAATTTTCAAGGTAGGATAAGGACAATTTGGTGCTTGCATTTAAAAATAATGTAGATAAGTATCTAGAACTTACAAACCAAATTTCTAATCTATCACAAAAATTGTCCTTCATCTAGGGAAAAATTAAAGCACTGATAATTTCTCACTAATAGCATTTTTAAAGAAAGAAATAATGACAAGTTCTTTAATTTGTTTCTGTTTCATACATTTATTATCTTCCAGAGATTGCAAATGCTTTTTTCTGAACAATGGGTGGCTGCTAGAGTGGGCAGTGAGTCTGATACCAGAATGCCTGATTTGTTCATTCAGATGTTTCCCTACCAGGCAGGGAAGCATCCCTCCACCCTGTCCTCTTAGCTGCAGAAAGAGCCTCCACCCTTGCAATATAGCTGGAACAGAGTTTTGGTTTATTGTCTTGCTCTAGTCTGCAGCTGCAAGACCTGTCTGGCTGGTATCACTACTCAGTTCATGACTACGTAGCTCATTTTACTTTTTTCCGTTTTTTTCTGGCCCTAATTTTCTCCATGTTCCTCTCTTCTTCCTCCAAAGCAAATATATTCATTGCCCGAGTAATCTCAGCCTCATGTCACTACCAAGGTGCTGTGCTTGCAAGATTGTGCTCCTCTACAATTAGGTGTAGCATTTAGACATTTTGGACATCAAATCACTGAATAATCTTGTCGAAAAGGAACCTCCGGAGGGCATGGATTCCTCATCCCCCTGCTCAGATCAAGCCCATCAAATTTCCCTAGGCCAAGCCCAATCAAGTCCTGAACTTCATGAAGGCTAAAGATGCACAATCTGTTCTTTATATTAAAAAAAGTTTATATCTACTGGGCTTTTCATGTTTCATTCTGCCTGTTGTGTCTCACTCCGCTGCTAGAGCCAAACAACACCTCCTCTGCATCTTCCCATCAGGGAGTGGGCAGCAGTAAGGACTCCCCAGAGGCTTTCTCTTCTCCAGGCTGAACAAATGCATTTCTTTCAGTTTCTCCAAAACCAGCAGGTTTTGAGTAGGTACATTCTATCCTCCCTGTTCCCTGATCAACCCCGCAAGAGCCAGTCCAGGGTGAGACATGACTATATCTTGTCAGCTTTTGTCAGTTCTGAACACAGGTGTCTGTCCCAGATGAAACCTGATCAGCTGAAAATGTGGTTGGATGCATAGGAAGGAGAGTATTCAGGCCTATGATCTTTTGATACTTGAACTTCCCGTTACAACTAAGAAGAGAATTCTATGTATAGGAAAGGAAGATTAGTTACAAAACTATTTTTAAGATGGCACAGATCACATTTAAATTTATAATGTCTTTTGGAATTAAAGTATAAATATTTATGAGCTAATGTTATTAATTTCTGTGGGAAATTAAATTTTTATTTAAATATTTCTGAAGTAAGACTATTTCCTTGGATAATAGAACACAAATGATTTAATAAGTAATACTCATTTATAATAAAGATCTAACACGATAGTTTGCAAATAGTTGCTTCCTCTGCTTTTTTCTTGTTACTATAATTTGTAATCCAAGTTACCTTAAAATGGGTAATTTGTAGTAGGATAAAGCTATTCAAGTAATAAGCAAAGACTTTAAATTATGGGAAATATTAGAGCAATTTTTTTGTCTGAACAAATCAAGTTTCATCCCACAAGGAGCCTGCTTTCTTAGATATACAATGAAATCAAAGGAGATATTTTTGGAACCTGGTTTGTTTGTTAATGTGCTGCCTTCTACATGTTAATTGCCATGGGACCTAAGGAATAGACTTACACTGAAGTTAATAGCAAAATAATTTCTCAAATTTTTCTTTTTCTGAGTTATTTTTCTTCTTACAGGAGAAATTTTCAGAATCTTAAGAGCTATTTTCATCAGTTTACAAGTGATTAAGTACTAGTTGATTACCCTTAATGACTAACAGAAATTAGTTAATAATGTATTAATCTTTGTTCATGGACGATACCATTAAACTGTGCATAACCAAAAAGTTTACATTAACCAGTATAGGGATTTGGTTTGATGTTAGAGGATAAAATGTAATTTACTTCAAGTCTTGCTAGTTAACACACTTGTGATGCATATATTATATGTGCTTGACAAAATTTCAGTACAAAGTAGCAGTTTTGTACTGTAGTCAAAGCTTTCAAAATTTCTATTTAAGGCTTCTCCTCTTCTGTGTAAGTAAACTGAGAAAAGAGAATCAGATGTGAAAGTGAACAGTCAATATTTCAGTATTGATTTTTTTAAATTAAATAATGTATGTAGGATATGAACTTGCCCACTAATAAACATGTTTTCCCAGAAAAACAAATAAAAACAGGTAAAAATCTCCCAGTGCTGGAAAACCTTTTTTCCTGTATAATTTTTAATAGGAATTTTCATCTATAGAAACTTCTTTTTTCACAGCTTCTCTTTTTACAGCTAAATGCAGGAGAATCTTGCTAGTCAGATACTAAAGACCATGAAGAAGAGTGAGATATCCACTTTCTTTAAACACACAGTATGACTGAGATGATTTTTGAACATGAACGTAGTGGTTCAGAAGGTGGCACTGTACCCCCTGCTGACTTCAAACGTTGGTGTGGTGTGCTGCTTCTAACAAAATTTGCTTTCCTCTTTGCTATTGCATGTAAAAAGGAAATGAAAAACAAAACTATGTATCAGTGTTTTGCTTCTCATCTACTGATGTGTATCAAGTATTATCCTATTATAACTCATTATCTCTCAAGCCTTTTCCCTTTATGCTTAGAATATGTAAAATCACCTCTGCCCACATTAAAAAAAAATATAGGCAGAAGAATTTCAACTTGAATATTTATTTATTTATTTATTTATTTATTTTTGTCCTGGTCAGGCATATGTGGTATTGTGTTATATTCATTTTGTCCATATATATCAAACTCATTAAAGAGGATATCTGCTTGTATCACCTCATCTCACCTCTGTAAAATAATTTGCTATTGCTTTGCTAAATGAAAGAATATTTACAGTATGGAATAGTTTTCAGAAAGTGATTCAATTTCTAGTTGTAATGCAGTAAGTGAAAAGATGTAAAATAACAGATGTCAGTGCAGATTGAATTTATTTTTTCCAATATGCTTTTAAATGAAAGAATGTGAAACTGTTAATACTTGTTGTATCTCAGAAAGTTAGTTATATTTACATGACTTTGATGTCTGTTTTAATGCTAGAGCTGCAGTCACATATGTGGGAGGTAAATGATGTTTGGCAGTTTCCCAAGAGAATCTAGTTGCTATGAGCTTGTCATTTAGAATGACAGACATCTTTTCTTTCCTATTTATTTTGTGATTTCATAAATCAGATTTTTTTTTCCACAGTTAAATACTGAATGCAGCAATTCTACTTGCACTAGAGCTCAATAGTCAGATAAATTTTTCAGCAGTGTTATATAGGTAAAGGAAGAACAATGTGTTTTTAGTGGAAGAAAGGTATTCAGGTTTCCCAAAGCAGTCTTGCATTGTTAAATACAGATACATTTTCTCTTTGATTCTCTGAGATAAAGAAATAGATGCTAGTGAAATGCATGAAAGCAATTTGAAAATCTGATGAGATCCTCTAATCAGCCTGCAGAGGTTACAGTCAGAAAAAATAACACTATAAAGAGTAACATTCTATTACTCTGTATCTATACCCTGAATACTGTGAAGTCAAATATACTTACTTTAATGCCAGTTGCATTTTTTTTCCAAAGAAGCTGAGCTGAACTGCAGTTTTCTTCCTACATCATCCAAATTGTCAGCTTACTTCTGTCTCCAGAATCCTCATTAGTAAGGGGGGCAGAGAGAAAGTACAGCTTGCTTTTTTCAGATCCCAGATGGAGTTTGTAAATCTGGCAGGTGTGGAAAAGAATGAGTGGGAAAGAAAAAAATTCGTACTTTCAAAAAATGACAAAAATCTGTCTAAAGTGTTGAGAAAATGAGCACTGGAAAAAAGCAGAGCTGTATATTATAGCTATCCTGAGTGCAATAATATTTGAGAATGTAATCGTACAAAAAATAATTTGAACACCCAAATAATCTGCAACTATAGAATCACAGAATCATAAAATCATTAGTTGGGAAAGACCACTAAGAACATTTAGTTCAACTGACAACTCATCACCACTATGCCAAACCATTCCCTTAGCGCCACATCTATACGTTTCTTCAGCACTTTTAGGGATAGTGACTCCACTGCTTCCCTGGACAGACTGTTCCAATACCTCACTGCTCTTTTTTTTTCCTGATAATCAACCTGAACCTCCCTTGGCACAGCATACGGCCATTAATCTTATGTTATTGCTAGTTACCTGGGAAAAGAGGCTGATCTCCACCTTACTATGACCTCCTTTCAAGGAGTTGTAGAGAGCTATAAGGTCTCCCAGGACCCTCCTCATCAATAGACATAAAAAAAAAAAAAAAAAAAAAAAAGAGTCCTAGTTTCTTCAGCCACTCCTTGTGAGACTTGTGCTCCAGACCCTTCACCACCTTCATTATCTTTCTCTGGATATGCTCTGGGGCCTTGATATCCTCCTTGTACTGAGGGGCCCAAAACTGAGCGCAGTACTCAAGACTCAGTCTTAACAGTGCTGAGTACAAGGGGACAACCTCTTCCTTATTCCTGCTGGCAACATTATTTTTTATGCAGACCAGAATGCCATTTTCCTTCTTGGCCACTTAGGCACACTTCTGCCTTACATTCAGCCAGCTTTTTTCTTTTTTTTTTTTCAGCCAGCACCCTTTTCGTAAGCATGCATTGGTGTGTTATCAGCATTATTGTCATACTAAATCCAAAACACATCAAGACACTAGCTAAAAGGAAGATTAACTCTATTCCAGGTGAAACCAAGACACTAGGTCTTTTCCTGAGCTTGCAAGTATGAAGCCATGATTTTCCAGATTTGGGTAGTAGATAAAACTGCACAGGTATAAAACTAGATAGCCCTCCATCTTGAGGTCAGTACTTATCTTCTGGCTTGCCTTACATCTGACTGTGCTACTTATCTTGAAACTAATTAGACTTATATAAATATAGTTTGTATAAATAATACTTTTTGCCCATGGTCGTTTGCAGATATTGGAAGCAATAGAAAGGAAACCAGATTTCAAGCTGAAAAGCCAAATGTTATATTACAAGTCATTTCATTTTGGTACTTCTCAATTATATTTGAAAAGCAAAAGGTAAGGAAACATCGTGATAAAAAAGTTTGAATGTATGACATTGAAATATATATGACAAGTGAAAATGAAATTCTTTTAAATATCTGTGAAAATATATAGACATACATCTTATTTATCTCCAAACCCAAGCTAAACAGATAAACTGTACTGGTGGCAACAGTAAGTGGAGATAGATCTGATACAAAATGTGAAATAAAAAAAACTATCCCTGTGGGATTAGCAAAACTGTTACTGTCTATAAGTATATTCAGGTGCTTATCTTTCAGAACACAAGTAATTATTTTGACCATACTGGCATTATTACTATGTTTTGGTTGAAGATTATCCACTAATAAGGCTTCTGAAACGTCAGGGTTTAAAACAGTGCCTTGGCATGCTCTGTAAACAGGAACAATCTGAGGTCTGGTGAGAAGGTCTGTCTTTCTGTCTTTCTGTCTGTCTTTCTTGGTTGGTTGGTTGTAGAATGCACAATTTTCTTCAGAGTTTTAGCTGGTTTTCAAGGCACAAATGGGCATGAAAATGAAGAAATACTTTCCTTGGAAGCATCAAGGTTGATTGTAAAGATGATGAAAAACAGGTTGCTGGTATATCTCATACTATTAGTGTGGTGGTGAGTCTTTATCCAAATGAAGTTAAGACTTTCAGTAAATTCAGAATAAAAAAAGAAAAATCAGTGTTGATGTTACTCTGCTTCTGTAGTTTAGAGGTATGTCTACCACCCAGGATCATAAAAAAATTCACCTGCAGTCAGCAATTAGTGGGATATAAACAAATTATTCACTCCATCTTTCTTCTTTTCCTACAGCTTTCTTTGATTTTTCACTGGTTGATCATGCATTTATTACAAAGAATGAGCAAGTATTTTGTGTCCATTCACATACGAGGGTTTGTGGAGTTTTTGGAGCAGTTGTGGAACTCTGAAAAAAATTTTGGTATCTCACAAAAGTAAGGAGCCATTTGTGTATCATTATAAGAAGACAGATTACATCATTCATGCATTTCCTTCTATCCTATTTGGAAATAACTGGAGTGAAATCTCTGATGATTCATTAATCTAAATATGTCTGGATTACATTTTAGTTAATTTATAGGAATTTCCCTATTAATTTATATAATGCATTTATGAATATATATGTAAATATACATAATGCATTTATGAGTACTTTAATATAAACATACACGCTTGTGTATATACATATTATATAGTAATATTTACTGTTTATAAGGCTGGACTATATAGCATACATACAGTGCACATATGAAATCTGGCATATCAGAAAAGCAAATCAGTTTGACTAAAAGAAAATTAAATATGTTTCTATTGAAACTAAGCAAGTTTACAGAAGTATTTCAAGATATTAAGACAGGAAACTTCTGTTAGCCTGTCGCTTCTGTATTACAATATTGAACTAGAATTCTTTTTCAAAAATTTTACCATTTTTCTGTTCTATATAACACTGGTCCGTAATGTATGAGTGTTATATTTTCTTCTTAAGAGTTTTCTTCTAGTGTGTTTCACTTGAGTTTTCATGCAAGAGTCAAATGCTTCTGTATTTGGATTACCAAAATTGCATGGGAAATCTGAAATACAAAGAATGTTACACGGGACCAAGACAAATGTCTATTTAATCCTGTCCATGGCTGGTAGCAAATGCATAAGGAAAGAGTATAAGACCCAAGGCATTTAACTGGTACTTCCCCTTTTTGATTCTGGCAGAATAGGTGAGCTGAGGGTTTAAAAGTAAAAATTGTTTCTTTTGTTTTTTTTATTGTTTTTTTTAAACAATAATTAATAAATAAACTTTATTTATTTTAATAAAATATTAAAACAAAAAAAATTGGTTTTTTTATTCTCCTACTGTGTTTTAATAGATGAAAAAGATATGTGATTATTGTTTACTCATCAGTGTTTTTCTCTAAATATTAGAGACTGAATCAAGATAAAACTGTGTTTTTCCCCCCCAAAAATGTCTCCCACAGTTGTGAGCTCATAACTGGTGAAAGTACCCAGGAAAACTGATACATAAAAACCTATTTCTATAGTCAGATATTGGCTCTTGGCAAAGCTTCAAAAGCTTCAAAATTCAGACACAGATTTTTTTCTGACCATAGAAAACCTGCTTCTGGGTCAAAGAAGAGCAAGTACTTTCAAGGAATGCAAGACTCATGATCTTGATCTCAGTGGAATGCAAACTTCTACAGGCAAAATGCCTATAGACCATGTTCAGGAAAAGCTCTGAACCCATCATATTCACAGAGAAATATTGAATTCTTAGATATCCTCTGGGGAAAAATTATGCTAGCTGTGAAAATATGGATCCTGCCTCTGACACTGAAAAGCATTACACTAATGTGTTTAGAAACTGTGGAAAAGTCTTGGGGACTTGTTATGCTGTATTAAATACAAATTCCTCAGACTTTTATTATGTGTGGGCTTTTTTTTTTTTTTTTTTTCTTTTTTTTCTTTTTTTTTTTTTCCAATAATTGGATTGAGAAAACAGTTTTTTAAGGTAGCACTTTATACCTTTTTGTCTTCAAAGTATGCAGAAGGAAAAGGAGATTTTCCTGGTTGACTCAAAGAATTCTAATTTCTATTTTCATTTTGCATTTTTTTCTTACTGTAATCTCTTTAGAAACATCAATATTATGTAGTCTTTCAGAGTCCCTACTTGGAAATTTATTAGCAGCATGCTTCTAAATTTTTAGGTTTAATACACCATTGAAATGAAAAATGTCCTTATTAATTATAGAAAATGCAGCCTATGTGGCCGTGGTAAAATGTCTTTTGTAAACCTGGAATCTAAAGGCACTGTATTTGGACATAGAATGTATACTACAAATAGGTAGTAAGAACTAACAGAGTTACACTGGTTTTGTTTCCAACCAAAAAATGTATGTTCCAAAAATATGCTTAAAATATTGCTCGAGCAGCCTCTGAAGGCTTGGCTTTATGTTAGTCATCAAATACTGTGAAATAATTAGTACCAAAGCACACTGATGTGAGAAATAGTGGTTATCCCTGCTGAAGCAAAGGCAATGGCTTGTTAGACACCTTGAGAGGCTGCACCTTAATTATCAGAATAAGAAAATTACATCGGATTTCTTTATATACAATGGCATATTAAGTATAATCCTTTTTAATATATTAGTTATCTCAGACCTAAACCTCCCTATTACACTCTTTTTAAGCTTCAGTTTTCTTGATAAGGACGCTATGCTCTTTCGTAGCTCTAAGATGAAATTTGTTTTAGTCATCAATTATTGTCTTACAGTACTGGGCTGAAAGCCCAGATGTCCACATCAACCTGTTTCACCATTGCTTCCTGGTTAGCTCACGTGCTTTCTTCAGCCTCCTGTGGTATTTGAAAGCTAAGGTGGTAAGTGTGGTGTCCATCCGACAACAGTGTGTTTTCTGCAGAATTAACCATGAGGTCTCAGAGCCCTCCCCTCCCTTTCCACTTCCTTTTAGCCTTGTATGAACCAAAAAAGCAACATAGGAGAACTGAATAAGAAGAACAACACACTCCTTCTTGAAGCAGACCACATTTCAGGTATGTCAATCCCACACGACATATACAATTTCATATTTTTCTCCAAACCTCTCTTTTCTGCTTCCCACTTCCAGAATGGCCAACACAAATCTACAAATTTGACAGCAAGGAGAAATTCATCTACATTTTTCTCAAAATGTTTTAAGTCTTTGGGACAAACTGAGCTCTATTTCTGTAGTATTTTTCATGTTTTCTCCAAGTTGTTGGGCATAGTGGAACCTGACATATGGAGAGGTATTTAACATTCAAAACGAACGGTGGGTAATATGGAAGTCTGGAAAAACATATAACAATGGGCAAATTCTCTTTATCTGAGACTCTCCTGCAGGGATGAGGAGCCAGCTGACAAAATCTGTCTTCACTGTGCTATGCAGACTCACTTAGAGTTTCAAAATCAAATGTGTTCTGAAAAAAAAAAAAAAAAGAAAAAAAAAAAGAAAAAAAAAAACACCCTGAAATCTACAAAGTTCTCAATTTACTTATTTTGAGATGTCTTAACCTCAAAAAGGACACCATTAGGTTATCTGTATGTAATATTATGCACTATGGCAGTGTATTCTTTGTTATCTTGGGGAGGAAGGTTACTCTCATGAACACTTGCATCTGCGCTGTTGCAGAGAAGAATATTAAAGACATCCAGATAAAAGATGCCAGTTGAAAAGAAAAAATGTTTGAGTTTAGAGCTGCAGGCTCTAAACTGTAAGGGTGATATTTTTGAAATGTAATATATTTATAAAAAGATTTGGCCGAACAACAAAAATGTATTTTTTCAAATCTTAGAAATATTTTTCACTGCTAAACAAAGAAAACATCATTAAAGGAAAATTAATAGAAAGTTTGAGGATGACTGTTAGATGCAAAGGTAAGTAATCTCACCGTAACTGGCTAGCTACAAGAACCCAGTGAAGTGAAAGTACACCATTCAGAACAAGGCCAGTATACCTTGCAGAATATTTATCATTGACATGATGAACTAGACAAATGGAAGCTAGCTGCAGTGATACACTTACTACGTAATACTAACTTTTAAAATTAGAATTTGGATATTAGCAAGAGCGTATTATTTTATGACTTTCTCTTCCTCAACCATTCTTTCTATTTTAGGAGTTTTTGCCTGACTACTTTCACCTACTCCTCTTGATGGGAACCAAACTTTAATAGACAAGAGTTGCAGAAGAGGGACAGTTTTCTTTTACCTAAGGTGGGATGGTGGGGCTGCTTTTAGATGCAAAAGCTAATACAGCAAGTATCTAAAACTTTTTTAGCTAAGACAAGATGGTGTCAACGAATAATGATTTTACACAGCTTATCTAGATGCTGAAGTACGTATAGGTGACATTTACCTTAACTCTTTGCCTGAGCTATGCAGGTTGTAAATAGAAAGGTACAGTCAGGTACATTTAAGAGTCTGAGACATTTCCAGTTGTGAGCTGACTGAACTGCATGGTTTTCCTCTTAAGTAAGGATCAAGCCCTGTTTCTCCTGATGTGACCTATGTGGGTCAAAGAGAGATAATGTAGTTGGAAAGTATACAGTTTTCAAAAATTGGCTGCCTGTCTAAGCTGTATTTATATCATCTCCTCCTCAGCATTATTATTAAGATGCTTCAAATATAATCTTTAAAAAGGAGAAAATGTTTCATGTGCATTTTATATTTTAAATACGAAACAACGTAACAGTTTCTGCTTTAAAAAATATCAAGGCCTACCATCAATGTAGTGATGAAAAATACACTACTTGGCTACTAACTACTTGGAGAAGAAAAATTTACAAAAACAATTGGAATTTATTTCATTCAGAGCAAGAAATTGAATTGAATTGAATAAGAAAGCTCTTTCTAAGAAAATAACGTAATTGTATTTGTACACAGCCAATGAAATAGTCCCCAAGTGCTTTGAAGTTCAACTATTTCAGTAAATTATCAATTTGGGTCTGTTTTTAATCCACTTTACCATAAAAAAAAAACCCCACAGCTGTACATATTTTTAAATAAATATTAGGAAAGAATATTTCTTATGTTCTAAACTCCTTAAATTTCATACTCATCCCAATGACCTTTAGCACTGTTCTCCACACAGCAATGATATTAAATACTTTGAGATGATAAGTAGAAAGGCATGTCATGTAAATTATAGATAATTTTCTGTTGCATTACCCTTACTGTATTACAAATCACTGCAGGATGTCTGTGGTCAAGTCATGCATGTTGTCAAGCCAGCCAGCATGTGGCGTCATGGACACGTGCTGTGCACTCCCCTAGTAATCATAACCATTACACATAGATCTTATCTGCTGCTCCAAAGAAGGCTGCAATTAGTGGCTAAGCCAATCAGACCTAATAGAATGCTAAGGCCTTCCATCCTACAAGCAAGCACTCAGAACTATGCAAGAACTTTTATAACTCTTAAAGCTGCCAAACCCACATTATTTATTTATTTATTAGTATTAAAGTGCATCTTGTTGGGAATGTTAAGAAAATGTCACGACTATTCCAAGATCTCCTCTTTCCAAGGTTCACTCATGCTCCCTACTGACTTGCTATAAGTCTGAAAGGTTCCTGAGGTGCCTCTGGTCATGAAAGACAGTTCTTCATCTCATTTTCACAAAGCTGTTTTTAAAGCAGTACATATTCACCCTGTGATAACAAATTCTAGTGCCCTTATCTGAGGAAGTGGATAGCCCTAATCTGTACTAATACCTTGAGGCTCTGCTTTTACATGCATACACACACTATTCTCTCTATATAACTTACTAGTACCTTAATTAGATTTGAATTAATAGCTATTTATTTTGGTTTTATTCTTAATTAAACACTGTAATTTTTAGTTGGAGATGAAATAAGGAAGACCTGAGTTTGAAGGTAAGAATGTTATTTTTAATCTAAACAGGAAATGAATAAACATCAGAAGATAACAGCGAAGAAACTGCTTTTCTTGCAAACATTAGTAATTTCTATTAATTCTGTGCAGCAAGTTATAGTAAAATTGTTTTTGTTAAGCACAACTTAAACATCATCACTTGTTTGCAGCAGTATTTATTCAGATTACGTATCTTTAAATGTTATGTTTGAGTTATTTCCAGCCTGCTCAGTTTCCCATGTAGTACTACAAGGTGTCCTGTACAGTCCTCTTTCAACCCTCTGACATCTTCTCGTCACTCTTTTATCTAACTACTCATCAGTGACAGTCCTAGGCACTCCAGTGGCTCAGCTGTACAGCTTTAGTAGATTTCCTGCTTCCAGGCCTGCATGATATTGAATTGTCCTAAATTTAGAGGTCATGCTTCAGAGAAGTAGTTTATTATCTGAAATTTAATTTCAAGAATATTTCCTATCTTGGGCACAAACCATTTTGACAGCTTCATTTGCTCCTGGAGCAAAGGCTAAGATTTATGTTTGAATACTTGAATGAGTCCTGGAGAACCAGATAACCACCAGAATGTGGTTTAGGATAGAAGTGAGGTTAATTTGTACCAACGTAGCACACTTCATGTAGGAGAGGCCGCAAATTGTGTAGGATTCATGTAGGAGAGGCACAAAGGCAAGACCATGAAGACAGAAAGCACTCTGAAACAGTCTGGCATAGTGCTGTGGGCATTAAGCTCCCAAAGTATTCAGTTACATCTACTAGATATCACTTGACAGAACCCTAAGGCACTCAAACAATTTTGTGTGGTTATTGAGAGATCTTTTTTGGGGTTGTTTAATGTTACTTAAGTGTGAAAAAAGTATTTACTTGCCTATACCTGTATGGCATGAAGGTTGAAGTCTGTTGGACTGTGTTATCTGTTTGCTGTGTTATCTAAGTAGTACATTTATCTTCATGTAGGATCAGAACAATGGCTGAGCACAAGCATGACGCTTCAATCCAACAAGGCCCAAGGACATTTAAGAAGCCATTTTAGAAGAACAGTACATATCATTGTAAATGCTTAAACGTAACCTGAAGTCTATCAAGATAATTTAGCATTACTAGTAGCAGTTAACTTACTGAAAGTAAATACCATAAGACTAAAAGATGATGGTAGCAAAAATGAGGCACATTTGAAAGTTTGGAATACCTGCCAAAAAACAAACAAACAAAAACAAACAAACAAAAAACAAAACCCTAGACTTCAACTTTCTAATTTGAAACACATTACCTTCAGAGAACCTACAGGGAAAAGAGAATAACCACCAGAAAACAGTAGTGGAAGTAAAAGAAGAATAAATAAAGAAAAAAAAAAAAAAAAAAAAAAAAGACCTAAGGGCTGCTAGGTGTCATTCTGATTGTGCCCAAATGTGCATTCTTCTTTCTTCTTCTTGGTTTCTGGAAGCAGTAATTTAATGACTTCCTCGTCTTCTATGTTACTGATCTGTGTGGCTGTGGAGACATCATAAAGTTCAGAAGACTCAATATTTACATAGTAGATAAAAACACACATCAGGGCCAATCTCAGGTTATCTTTCTAAAAAGGATAGTCATGGGCTTTTTGAAGGACTGAACACTACAACAGTCTGACTGTCCTTGCTACCACCTGACATTGTTTGTGGCATTGCCTCTCAGAGCTGTGGTCTGTATTCCCTACTTCTCATGGCTGGGCACCTGGGCATAAGCCCAAGGGTGCTGGAGATACAATGGGTAACAAGGATCATACTAGAAAGGAAGCTGTCTTTTTTGGAAAAATATACTCAAATGATAGGAAAAAGAGAAGGACACTGGAGGCTGATAATCTTTGCAACAAGGATGGGAGGCACTAAAGCTTTTGTGGGAAGCTGCTGCCTACAACAAAAGTTGATCAGCCTGTTTCTACGACAGCTGTGCAAAAATCCATTGGAATTAAGGTGAGTCACTTGGTGGAGTTGAGAGCACATTTCATGAGCAGTCTGCAGGAGCAGCAGTATGATAGACAGTAACTGATTGAGAAACTGAGGCCACTGGGAACAACTATCAGTATGTCACACCAGTAACTAGAAGACAGAATGATGGGAACAAACTGCACACACAGCAACTCACCAACCTACAGTGCAATGTCAATAAATAACAGAAACTGATTACAGTTCCTGTTAACAATCATACAACAATGCAAAGTTGTAAACATCACAAACGACAGTACAAAAAATATTTGGTATGTTTAGAGTGCATGTTCTCATCTCAAATTGTTGTTGTTAAGTGTGGCCACAGTGAGCGCAGTGCTGCCGGAAGTGTGACATGGAGACTGGACACCTCAAATCAGGAGCAGAGTACAGGGGCAACATTTGCTTCCAGTTGCACTCTTTGTGTGTGGTGCTCTGTTACAATTTAGCTGAGGTCTGATGCTTTATAAAATGCTATGGTTGTGCCTTTCAAGAAGTCCCAAGCTGCACCAGCCGCTCTTGCTCTCCTGGCAAAGGGTTCCCTTTGCTGCTGTAGCGCTGTTCTATTTTTGGACCATTTAGAAAAGCTAGAGCCACTCCTACACTGCTGCTATTCTTTGACAAGCCGCGAACACATTTCAGTTCTCGGCAAACTGAAGGGCTGCTTTATAAATGCGCTCCACTTCAGAGCCTTGTCCGTTTCAACTCCCTCAGCCCTTGTTTCGGGCCCTGAAGCCGCCTCGGGACGCTCTCTGCCTAGGGTTACTTTGTTCCCTCCCGTCCGGAGATCCAAAACTCCCAGCCCAGCGTTTCGCTTTCCCCTACTTCCCAAACCAGCGCCCGGCCGGGGGCCGCCACCGCGCCCGGTTTGCGGGCGGCCCGGGACGGTGGCGGGCGGAGCCGATTGGTGCAACGGGCGCACGTGGGGCCGCCCTCACGCCTTAGCGCTGGCAGCGCGGCGGCTGCCGCCGCTGGGGCTCCGTGCGGTACGGCTCGGCGCTCACGGAGCTCACCGCTGGACGCTCAACGGCGCCCGCGCCGCTGCAACGAGTAGAGGAGAGAGATCCCGCCTGCAGGAAGGTGAGCGGAAGGCGGCGGTAGTCCGCGGGCCACGGTGGCCGCAGGGAGGGGTGGAGGGGCTTGGCTGCCCGCCTTGTGCGGTGCGGGGGCTGAGCCGCAGCCGAGCTGCTGGGGCTGGGAAGTGCACCAGAGGAGCTGTAGGGAAGTGGGCTGCGAGTCAGCGACTAACTCCGCGCCGGTACCTCATCTCGCACCTCGCCGGAGCGAGGAGGCCGGGCGACGTGGGTCGGGGGGCGGGTGCGGGTCTGGCAGCGCTGCTACGGGCGGGGCGGTGTTGCTCTGCCCGGCGGGGGGTTTCTCGCCGGCACCGACCCTCACCCGCGCGCATCCCCGTCGCTCTTCTCGGTGAGGCTTTCAGAGTACTGAAAAGTGACGGAAAGCCGGATAGAAAATGTAAAGTGTTTCTTCTGATCTTCTTCAGCGTAATGTGTTAGGGAATAAACCTTATAGTCCGGGGAAGCCGCCATCACTGCCTATCCTGCTTTCTGTTACTGCCGGCTTTGTTAATGGAAAGTTAAAGTTCGGTTGTCTGGCTTCTTTCTCCTGTTGGGTGGCACCGATGCTGGTGGAGCCTGAAGTTCAAGGGAATATTTACCGTAATTTAGAGAAACGTGCTATCTATCACATTTGTCCTCTGTCAGGCAACTGGAGGAGTTTATGTTGGGTGAATTCCTTCTCTTGTAAAAGCTCTCTGTCTTTCTGTAAGTACAAGCTTTTAGTACATTTTCAGCTTGGCTATTTCTCTTTTATGAGTCAGAAATATCTTCTCATTGCTTGAATGGCATCCACAGTCCCATAACATTCCTTTTAAGAGTGAAGAATTCTCACTCGTGGTGGAAATCATCTGGCATCTCTCTGTGTTTGACATTAGTGAGGGCAGGACTGTAGAAGGACTGTGTCCTTCTTTGTTGTGAAATACTGGAAGATGGTAATGCAGGACCCTAGTTCTCCTACCATTGCCTCAGCTACTCAAAGCTGCAGCATCTGACTAAAGGAAGGATCTTGGCATCCTGCTGCTTCCATCTCAAAAGAGGGGTAAACAGAGATTAGTGAAGCAGAACTTTGCTGCTACTTTAAAAGTCATATTTTATTATTATTTTTCCATATCTCTGATTTCCAAACACCTATTAACTCTTGAATTTTTCTGTAAGCATAGTTGTTGGTTTTAAGGAGTCCTTAAGGACTCCCAAGTATAGTGGGTTCTGAAGGAATGAACAAGAAATAAATACCTGAGATAGTTTGAGGGTGAATAATTCTGATGATCAGCATTTTTGTGCATTTTTTTTTTCCCACCCCCCCACCTCCCCTGTGAAATGCAATTTTACAGCTTCTTGCCCCTAGGGGACATGATTCTCCCTTGGAACTGGTGATAATCGACCTGGTAAATTGCAAGAGAGAAGACCTCTTTCAGCACAGTGTTTTAGAGCCCTTTCACCAGGAGGTTGTTGTTAGGTGTAGCCATGCCACGTTGATTTCCCTTCTGCACATTCCTGATTCACATTAAAAATAAGCTTTAAAAGTTGGCTGCTACCTTTAAAGATGCAGCAAATATAAAGGAAAACAAAGGCATTTTCTGAGCAGGGTAAAAACACTGTTTTAAGAGTTTAGCCCAAGTCTCTTTATTGTAATTGCTTCCCCAGCTGAAGGAATTGCTGGGTGAAAAAATTCTCTGAGGATCTGTGCTATGCAAAGTAGGAGATCTTTTAGCCCTGAGTGTTTGCTTTGGAAACAGTTTGTTATAACTCACCACTGATTTTCATCTCCATTTGATTTATCTTCACATTTCTGAGTGTACCCTCTATATGCAGACTGGATCTGAACACCTTGAGTTAGGGAAGTGTGACAAGAATGCAGTTGTGCGTGCTATAGAAGGCTCAAGGATAAATATTTATGTTTTTTTTCTTCCACACTTCTACAAGTGTGGAGTCAGATATCTCACTTTCTTTTGCACATTTGTGACTTTTTAGAAAGTAAGGATGATATGAAAATCAGCTAACTGTAAAATCCTCAGTATGAAGTTTTGTTCCCTCCTAACTAAATTTGTTTTTATTACTTAAGCTATTTATAGTGTAAGCTTACTTCTTAAATAGGAAGAGTTCCTCAGCAGATAGCTTTTGTACTTGTACTATTAATGGATTGGAGTGTAAATTTTATATATACTTTTTTCAAAAATGTGCAGTTTTTAAACTGTATGGAACATAGATGCCTTGTATTTCTGTAATATGAATGGAATTCAATAAAGACTGATTCTAAAGAGGAGTAACCATAGGTCTGTTTTTTGGAGGAGATAAGCTGTCTGAATAATAGTGCATTTGTTCTCCACTTCTCTTTTCTTCTGTATCTTAATGTTCCTTTTCAGTGTACAGCTGGTAAACTGGCATTGCCAGGGTTCTGCAAAAGTGTTTTATTCGCAGTTTTGGAAGACAGTGGATCTGGATAAGATGATGATTGACTACAAATTAATTTAGCCTGTTTTTAGCCAAACAGTAACACTCTAGCTAATGTGTATACAGAGACAAATCAAGTCCTTCAAGAAAACACTTAATTTTCTCAGTCCTTGATTGGCAGTTGCTGGCAATGTTGAGGATTTGAAAAATGGTTGAACTTGTACTGTAGCCAGATGTGCAAGCACATTCATTAATACACTTTTTCTGACTGCTGCATGCAGTACTGCATTTACTGGAAAAAAAAAAATCTAGAATGTTATAAAATATGAAAAAATACAAAAAATATGAAAAAATACTAAAATCTGAACTGTGGAAAGTGAAATCCTTCACATCAATTGTTCTTTTAAATTTTGGATATACAAACTTGCACCCATTAAGAAGTGAGTGTTGGTACAAGCAAAAAGTAGTTCAACACTGTATCACTATCATCACTGGTAGTGTGTAGGGTTAGTATTTTGAAAAATACAATACAAACTCAACATTTAAATAGTTCCCATTTTTATTTTTATTTTATTTTTTTCTGTGCTACAAACTGATTTGGGTATGTTCTACTAGCAGGCTAAGGTTACTTTGTTCAGAACAATTTCAGTTTACTGGGGCCTGAATTATGCATATAGAAATTCATTACTGAAATTCAGTTTTTGAAGATTTAGCTTAACTTGTAGGAAAATTCAGGAGAAAGCTGTAGTTGATTTCACTGGGTCATGATCAGAGCATCTGGATATGCCTCATCAGGTGATGCTGTTTTAGTTTTCTATCTCCTGTGAGTTTAGATAGGTTTCAGACAATGTTTCAACATGTTAACACAAGACTAGGTGACATGAATTTATCAAATGCTAGGTTATAGTATATTGTCTATTCTTGAAATAACCAAATTTAAGACAAAGGATTTTTCTTACCATGACAACTTGGATCTTAGGAGGTTGCTCATTTCTACGTCAGTCTGTGCTTAAAACTTGAGCCTTATATGTCAGGTCTTTCCTTGCATTATGTTGTGAGCTTACACTGCATTGCATAAAGATCTGTGGTGTCTGTGCTTCCTGTCTAGTCAGTGGAAATAGTCAGGAGCCTTGAGGGCATCAATCAGAGCGTTGTAGTGCTTCACAGAGTAGTTATGGCATTACTTCAGTAAGTGGCATGGACAGAAATAACTTTCATGTGATTTGGAAATAAAAAGTACAGTTTTGTGACTGCACTGTGTTAGGTGATGCTGACTGTTTCTCAGCCAGTGGTCTTCCTTTATGCACAAAGTTGGTGCTAAGTTCTTGGGCCTGGTCCTGCCTGCAGATCAATTGCTTGGTGATATCTCTTGATGTTTGTGCTGGGAAAGCTTTATGAAGGAAAGAGACTTCATTGATCAATTAAGTTTGTCAGGATGATGTTGGGAGCAGTGATTTATTTTTAAAGCCTATATGGGATTTCACATTTAATACATCAAAATAAAAGTAAAGCCCGTGTCTCTTATGGTATTTTCAATCTAACCACTTATCTGACAGAAGAATAATGTATCAGCTTATAAAGGAATAAGAAACTAAAAGCCTATACTTTAAGGAATCTAGTAAATGTGAGCTAAGTACATGGCACCCTTAGATTCTCAGAAAAATTAAGTAAAAATCAGGTAGTTCCAGATTCTGTTACATTGTTTAACAGTGTTTCAGCACTTGAAGAAAAAAAAAAAAAAGAAAAAAAAGAAGTATGTAGTTAAAATATATCAAACTAGAAGCTTTTTAAACTTTTTTTCTTTATAAACTACTAATCTTAACTTCCTAAAGAGAGAACTTTAAAGATAACAGCTGAGAGCTGCTGTCTTCATTACTATTTGCTTTTTTCCATAAAAGAAAAAAGACATACTTCATATAATATACATACACATACATATTAGTTTTAGCCACATTAAGCAAAATAGATTTATTTTTTTGGTGATTGGTATTTTTGAAAGAAGTGGTAATACTTTGGGGTGGGAGAATAGGTGCACATGATGGGCCTTGTTAATCTTTTGTGATATTTTCAGGTATATCCAATCCTACTCCTAGTTACTTTTGTATTGACCTACTGATTCATTCTTTTTACAAAAATGACTACTTCTGCATGAGAGTGCATAGGTCTGAAATTATGTATAGCTTGATCCTGGTGTCACTCAGGGCTAATTACAGTGCTCTTGCACTGATATTAGGTGGGTGACAAGAAGGCTTGCAGCTCTGCTTCCCCTTCCTCACCATTAGCTTTTTTGGGAACTTACTCTACTCTGAGCATATTCAGGTAAATCACAGAACTGTAGGGATTGGAAGGAACATCTGGAGATCATCTAGTCCAACCCCCCTGCTAAAGCATGTTCCCTACAGTAGGTTTCACAGGAAAGTGTCCATGTGGGTTTTGAATATCTCTAGAGAAGAGGAATCCACAATTCCAGTCTGAGTACTTTATCACCCTCAAAGTATTTTTTTTTTCCCTCGTGTTTGCAAGGAACTTCCTGTGGTCTAGTTTGTGCCCGCTGCTTCTTGTACTATTCCTAGACACCACTGAGAAGAGCGTGGCCCCATCCACTTGACCCCTGCCCTGTGGATATATATATGTGCATTGGTAAGGTCTCTCCAATCAGTCTTCTCCAGGTTAAGCAGTCCCAGGTCTCTCAGCCTTTTCTCATAAGAGAGAAGCTCCAGGCCCTTAATCATCTCTGTGGCCTTCCATTGGACTCCCTCTGCAAGTTCCTTGTTTTTCTCACACTGAGAAGCCCAGTATTGGACACACAGAACTCCAGTTGTGGCCTCACCAGTGCAGAGTAAAGGGAGAAGATCACCTCCCTCAACCTGCTGGACGTGTTTTTGATGCACCCTAGGATGCCACTGGCCTTCTTGGCCACAAGAGCACACTGCTGGCTCATGGGCAACCTGCTGTCCACCAGGACACGTAGGAATTTCTCTGCTGATCTCTTTCTCAGCAGGTCACTTCCTAACCTGTGTCAACGCATGTGATTATTCCTCCCCAGGTGTAGGATCTGTACTTGTCCTTGTTGAAGCCTGTAAAGTTCATCTCTGCCCAACTTTCCATCCTGTCCAGTTCACTCTAAATGGAAGCACATTCTTCTTCAGCCACTGAATGTCAGCCTCTCCTTCCAGCTTTGTATCATCAGCAAACTTGCTGAGGGTGCATTCTATCCCTTCATCCAGGTCACCGATAAAGATGTGAACAAGACTAGACTCTTTCCTCCAGCATTCAGATACCTCTTCCATTTTCCGTGACTTTTGAAATACGATAGTGAATGCCTTGGCAATCATTTCTGCCAGCTCCCTCAACACTGGTGGCCCCTTCAGGAGCCACAGATTTGTGTTATGTTTGCCAAGGTGACTTCTGACTACATCTTCCTTGACCAAATGTAAAACTAAAAAGTAACAAATTGGAATTCTCCAGGAATATCAGACATTCATTTACTTGAAGTTTATCCCCTATAGAAACTTGTGAGGCAGTGCATTGTAAAGATGCTGAGTTATATAGTGGTTAACTGCTTATTTCAAACGACAATAGCTGATGTG
The DNA here is from genome assembly GCF_023343835.1 of Lagopus muta. Taxonomy (NCBI): domain Eukaryota; kingdom Metazoa; phylum Chordata; class Aves; order Galliformes; family Phasianidae; genus Lagopus; species Lagopus muta. Next base: position 32,300,057 of record NC_064438.1, on the reverse strand, counting down.
AATGATAAGCAATTATCAAATTATATACTCAAAACCATGAAGAAATTTCAATGCTATTTTCTGTGTGCAGAAGTAGTGTTGTTACTCATTCAAAAGCTAACTTCATATATTTTGGAATTTGTTCTTTGTTTTCTATTTATTTACTGTGAACAGTGGAGGAAGATGTTGCCAGTAATCCGGGTTGCACTTGGAATGCTATGTGGGGCTTCCCTACAGACTTCCTCTGGAGGATTAATGGGGCTGAGGAATGCAGCTGTGCAACGCCAGTAATGCTGTCCTAGTACTCAGAAGTGTGCCACTTGGTTGCACAAGCACTTTCAACTGCTGAGATTTTTCAATACATCTGTGTACTGAGTGTGGTTAACCCCAATTTATTGCTGAAATAAATGACATAAAGAGAGTTATTTAAGGTCACGCTATACTTCAGTGGTAAACCTGTGTTCATAATCCATTTTCTATTTCCATATTTGTAGATTGCCAGTGTATAGGACTTTAGTTTTATCTTAAGCAATTCAGTGAAAGACTTGATCTCCGTGTGTATTTGAAGCTGTAGATTTACGCCATGTAGAATTCTACTCTGTTGATAATATAAACTTTTTCCCCTTTGCATTTTATAAAAAAGTCAGTTAGGTTTTACAGTAAAAATGGCAATGACGTCTAGGGACTATCATATTTCCTGCCTTCCTTTGAGTACATCTGTTATGCCTTGCTCTGCAGTTTGACATACTTTGTGTAGGTAACCTGTCTGCACAAGAAGGAAACGTATTTCACAGGTGCAGTTATAAAAGTCACCCATGTGAATGCTTAGATGAGGATATTTCTTATGGACCTTATCCTGATTTGGCACCCATAGTTAAATAAACACATTTATTCACTTCCTGCTGTTTATAAACCAATAAATCCAGAACTATCTTTCTGTATGTTCACTTCACTATGTGGATGTATTGCATGTTCTTGCAACATAGGCTTTTCTGATATTCCAGATGTGCTCAGTTTTGATAAGAAAGCTTATCATCATTTTTGCCTTTTTGTTTCAACTTCAAAACACCATCTCTTCCAAGATGACAGCATGAGACAGAGGTGACAGTTTCTTTCCCTTGTGGTTTTGCTAGAGAATCTTGTTCTGAAAGACTGAAAGGAATGTGTGTGTGTGTGTGTATACATATACACACAAAGTATATATGGTACACATTTGTAAATTTGTTTTTTACTCTCCCAGCGAAATATACACGTATATATACATACATGCATGTGTGTATATGTGTGAATGCACACATACATGTGTGTATATATGTATTTATATATATGTATGTGTGTTTTGCTGGGAGAGAGGGAGAAATAATTCTTATTTCATTGTATGAGCTTCCCTGAGGTCAGAAAAGCAGAACCTGAACTGTGATGCAATGTATTATAAGTTCTTCTGAATGAAGTGTTTTGAAAGAGACAAGGAGATACTATAAAACTTTGAGAAAGTACAGTTGTCTTCCTTACAAACATGGTCAATATGAAAAGAGGTGAGAATTCAGTACCTCTGGAACATGAGCAAATCAGGATGTGAGTAGTCTTTTCAACAATTAAAGTGTGAAAGCTGATGGAGATGTTTATCTCATTATGGAACCATTAGCACTGGTTCAGCTGTCCTCCTCAAAAAGGATTATTTCCATGACCTGGTCATGACTGTGTGTTATTCTGCCTAATTTCTCTCACAACATTTTCTGCTTTTATAACATCACCTGTTCATTCAACATTTCTTATAATTTCATTCTTATCTTTCAGTCCAACTTGTAAGCAATGCATATTCTGCAGAGAGGGGAATGTTACTTCTTTTCTAGTTCTTCCTTTCTCTGCGCTTTTCACATCTGTTCCCTTTCATAAAATTTTTTGGATTCTTCTGAGAGTTACATTCTTTACATGAGACAATAAGTTGTTAGTGATAAGGGACGAAATGAAAGTGTTCTGGAGATAACACTGTGGTACATTCTGTGTCTTTCCAGCTATGCTGCACTATGGAAGGAGATGTGAAATACTTTACACTCACTGAGTAAATAATGGCTGTTAAAAACAAACACATTTGAATTAGCAGAACTGGATAGCTTTTTCCAGAAAGTCCTTTAATGAAAAGCTGGAAAAAGTATGCACAGAATAAGAAACTGCATTTGGAATGCAGGGTAAAAGGATATCACTGGAGTTCAATGTGAAATAGGTAACTAATGGTTGCTTCTGCTATACTGGAGAAAAAAGGCCAGTGTGTTCCAGTGTGGGAAGGAGAATGTAGGAATAAAAGTTCACTAACAGTAAGAAAAAGATAAATTTGTGTAATTGAGTGGTTGTTTGTCTCCAAGACAGGTGCTTGCATATGTAACGCAATATGTATTTCAATACAATGCAAAGTACTCTATAAGCTTAAAATTGAATCAATGCAGATTCAAAGGCAAGAGAAATAGATCCATTAGCTATCTTCTAATTTTTGATTGAAAGTAGAAATTAATCTCATTCCAAGATTGTTTGTATCACGAGATACAGGACATTGAAAGGCAGTCTCCTCCTCTGGTTTGCTTATTTACTTGTTCCAGGAGGTCTGAGCATTATAAAAGGCTTTGGACGTAACGTCTGGTAACGTCTTTATCATAATTAAAAATAGTCCATTAAGAAAATATCTATTTGTAACTATTATCAAATTATTTTAACATACAAGGGATGCTCTTTGTTATGTTGGCCCATGACATCAGAGGCGGATGTTGGTAATATGGTGATTGAGGATGAACCTTCTTGCCAATATTCTGTTGTATTTTGTTACCATGTAACAGATGGCAGCAGAGGGACCCTCCAACAAATGGCATCTGATCTGGAAGCACATATGAAGCAAAGATGTGTCATTCCTCCATGTGAAAGAAATGGCACCCACTGACATTCATCAACACTTGCTGAATGTTTATGGGAGTAAAACTGTGCATGTGAGAATGGTAAGGTGGTAGGTGGTGCATTTTAGCAGTGGAAAGAGGAATGTGAAACATGAGTCATGTTTTGGATGGCCATGCACAGGTATCACACTGTAGAATGAAGAGCGTCTCAATAAGTTCACGTGCATGAATCAGCAGATCATGACCAGGGAACTGTGTATAAAGCTGAATATTGGTTTTGATGCATTGGAAACAATGGTAGCATTATTGGAATATTGGAATTTGTGCCAAGTGCACCCTATAAATGATCACAGCAGGATAAACACAGTATGCAAGCTTGTCAGGACCTATTGAACCAATATGAGGCTGAAGGTAAATATTTTCTGTATCATATCATTAATGATGACAAGATGCAGTGTCTGTAACTGTGTGTTAGAGGCAAAATGGTAGTACATGGAGTGGCAAGATGTGAATTCTCCATTGAGGAGAAAGTTCAAGATGTGGCTGTTGCTGTGCAAAATGATGTGCACTGTCTTTTGGAATAGAGAAGGTGATCCTTCAGGGTTTCCTGGAACCCAAACAAACCATCAACGCTGACTGGGACATCATGGCTCAGACTAATTTGAAGGCTACAACTTCCAGAGTCAAGTCAGCAAAGACTGCCCTTCTCTTTCAACAGGTCCAGTGCCAATTTGAATTCTGTGGAGCACATTGCCAATCTTGGCAGGATTGTCCTACCACGCCTATTGTATAGTCTGGATTTGGCATTTTCTGACTGATATCTTTTTGGGCTGATGAAAGATGGACTGCATCGGTAAGATTATCCTAGCAACAGCATGATCATAGCAGCTCTAAAAGAGTGTGTCACCTCCTCTGGTGTGGAGTTTGATGAGCTCTTTTTCATCGCTGGTGAAAATGTATAGCTAATGGTGGCGACTGTTGAAAAAGATGTTTTGTAGCTAAGAATTTGCTCTGTCAAATAGTATTACTATGCTTTTTGTATTTGTTGTAATTTCCATAGAAATAAATAGGAGTCATTACTTTTGGAGTAACATTCATAAATTAATGATTGAATTTTGATAAATTTATCTATTTTTAAGATCTCTGCTTTTTTAGAAAAAAAATCAGCATGTAATGGATGTGAAGAGATTTTGTGTGTGTGCATTTTATATTTGATTTTTAGTTTGAAAACTAGACTTCAAATATGAGTTGCTTCACATATCTGTAAAAATCTGCTGTTATGTAGAGTATGGTGCTGAATGCAAGGAAGTGTTTTTGCAGGGCTCCACTTTTTTCAGTACACAGAAGAACTTACAACTAACGTGGCCTTAACACTGTTATGTTTTGGATTGATAATATAAGTCATGGTAAAAGAATTGTTGTTTGGGTTTTTTTGTTTTTGGTTTTTTTTTCGTCCTTGAACTAAAGACAAAAGCTGAGACAAAAAGCATTTTATTAACACTGTATCCTTGCTTGATTCCAGATGGAAATACTTCAGTTCTCATGAGATTTCTGTTTTTCTTTCCCACAGTAAGCAAATTGTCTCTCTCAAGTGCATAAATGGTGCTAGAATTGTCAAGCTGATTGAGCAACTTAAAATAATGAAATAGACATCTGTCTATTAGGGCTATACCCACACTTTTCTGATAACATCCCTGCTTGGAAAACCTCCCCCTTTCTTTCTCACTTACTATGCAGATGGCCATATAAAAGATAGCTTTTTCAAGAGAGAATGAAACATCACTTGGAATAGTAGCTAAAAACAGAGAATGCACTTATCTCTGTCATTATTAATCTCAAAATCTCTTTCATGTGGATTAAGAAGCAACTATCATACAGATTTTTTTTTTTTATAAATTAATATCCATGTAATAATGAAATGAAAGCCTTTTAAGAAATTGTCAGAATAATATTTATATCATGCCAAATCTATAACGTGCCTCATGTTAACAGGTGCTGGTTTTACCAGAGTTGCCTTTTCTTTAAATGCTTCCTGAGTGAAATTTTCTTTGCAAGACAGAAGGTTCTATGATTCTAGTTCCATAAGAAATGTTTCCTTGGTGTATGAGACGCTTGTATCTTTGTTGAGGCAAATGTATAGTAGGAGTTTTTGTTGTTGCTATTTGTTTGTTTGCTTTTGTACTTTTTGGAGATTGAAAAAAATACAATAAAATCCAAAAGGTCTTTATCTTTTCTTTCCTCTACCAGAGCAATTTTAAAGATTCTGTTGACTCCTCTTCATCACATAAGCAGGGACAAAGCATGTTTTTAAGTACTGTAATGCTGATAGTATTCCACTTATTAAAGCTTTCAGTGCTGTTGGAACCTTGACTAAAACATCTAAATTTCTGGAAAATCTTGTTCGGCTACTGTAGCAGAGAATGAAGAGGAAAGTGTGCATAGATATGTGCACATCAGATCCATTTATGGATCATGTTTAGTGATTTTCCTTTTGAAGCTTCCATGCATTGTAATTCTGTGAATCTGCTGCATTTGTTTTGCTGGATATAGTCTGTTTATATTTTGGTTCAGCATTGCTCCTCAGATATCTATTCTTAATCTGTATTGCACATTGATACTCCATGTGAAAAACTTGATCTTTTTCAAAGCTTGAGTTCTTATCTTCAAATTCCTGTGGGTTTTTTTTTTTTTCTGTTATTTTTTTCCATGAAACTGCTGTGAGCTGAAAAGTTAATCTGTTCCTAAAGCCTGTCATAATCAAATCTTAGAGCTAATCAAATAATAATCAAATCTTACATAATCATAAATCATAATCAAATCTTACAGCTATGAAACTTGTTTTAAGAATGCTTTCCTTTTGACTTCAACTTGCATTCACACAGTTCTTTATACATCTCACTGAATTGTAATTGGTCTAAGAAATCTCTGTGCTGAGCCATTTTTTCTTCCCTTTCAGCAAATAACAGAACAGAATTGTTTTGCACAAATACAACTCCAGAGATGAGCACATGGTACTCCTAGGTTTCAATTGTTCTTACTGCACTTGTGAGAAGACACCAAAGCAGTAAATAATATTATTGTGTAGTGGCAAAGGCAACTCAAGGACAGTAAGCATTTGAATTTGCTCTTCAATCTAATGTACACAGTTTGCTTAACAAAGCTACATTACTGTAGAATGGAAGAGCAGGAACTTTATGGCAATTCTAAGGCCAGTAACAACTTAAGTTTATACGTATGCCTTCATTTTTTTTTGTCTTGGACTTACTGGTTCTCAAATACTTTGTGGTAGTTGATGCGTTTACAAAACTTAGGAATACAACATACATTTGAATGCCCAGCAAACATTTGTCTTTTACTTATTGACATGCTTGCGTGTGTCAGAATGCAGTAGTATCCCCAGTGTGAACTCTGTTATATAAAAGCATTCAAATAATATCTGTCCATGAGCAGAGGTAATCTAAATTTTTGGTTTGGTTTGGTGTTGTTTTTTTTTCTGCAAAATAAGGAACTCAGGTTTGAACTGCTGAAAGAACTGGGGCAGATGCAGATTCCTGGCTTTCTGACTACCAAGATAAGATTCTTAGGAGGGCAAGTCATTCTACCTGAGGACAGAGAAAACCTAGCTGAATTAGAACAACCTATTTCTTCCTGTCTGTCCATGAGATATAACTGCCATCTTCTTTACATTGCAGGAAAGGAAAAAAGAGAGCTGGGCAACTTGTCTGTGAGAGCTACAGAGTCTATCATGTTTGGGTTTGAAAGCATTGTATGAAAAAAATCATGTGATCTGCTGACTGAGGATTTATATGGCCAGAAAATAGGGCTGAAGTCTACTCTTAACTCAGGTCTGGGGTGCTCTTGAAGGGATGGTGAAATTCCTCATCCAACTTGTCTTTTATCTACACCCCTATGCATCTGTATCTTGAAGTTAGATCAGCTTCAGTCATGTGTGCTGCCAGCTTCACTCATACGTGCTTGCAGTGCTGTAGGTTTTTCCTGCTCCACCTCCTTAATTAAAACTCAGCAAAATAAGGCAAGTAATGTGCTCATTGAATGCACATTGTTGAGTAATAGTAAGGATGTTTTATTATGTCTTTAAAAAATGTCTTGGATGGTGTTCATATCAAAATTGTCTTCTAAGGAAATAGATTTTTGATTCTCATTATATCTACTAATATATTTTGATTGGAAGAAATAAGCTCAAATGTCTGATGAGTTAAGCATTTTTCCTGGAATTCAAGTTCCATAAGAAGTGGCAGCTGGGGTCACTTCACTGTTCTCATTTACAGAGTACACCCAAAAAGTCAATAGGCTGCGTGAATCAGAATGAGTAATGTTCCAGGGTTATAATATTCAGATCAAATACTTTCTTTCTAATTCCTTCTCTGCTATACCACCTGAATAGTTTACAAAGAAAAAGAAATTGTTACGTAGTGAAGATTTATAAACTGGGTGTTTTGATTAACAGTCTATTGTCATATGTCAGTTAAAGTCATTATCTATTTTTTTCTATATATTCAGATCATGCAGTGAAACTGGGGAGTTTGAATTGTATTGAAGCACAATATACAAGTAGTACTGTATATAACAGGATGTGTAGGGGGAAAAATATCTGCGAATGTGTAGGAAATTCCAAAAATCTTTTTTTTTCTTTTAAAGACTATGAATTTTCTCAGGGCATCCCTCAAATGTATATCCAAATAGCCCAGTGTATATCCAAATATCCAATAGAGGCCAGTAATTACAGCTTGATTAATTTGGAGTAGAAAGATGTTGAAAAGAATGTGCTACTTAATGTGCTACTTGTGGTGAAAAGCAGTTGTTTTTTTTTTTCTTCTAGATTATCATAGAGATGCTAAAAATATGTTGATGCCCCCACAGACTTGTATGCATTTAGCTCTCATTGTGAGTTTTGTAATTACATGAAAGTCACAACTTTACTGTAAATGAGAGTTTTTGAATCCATTTTCAAATAGACACTATTTTGGTTTAAATTTCTCTCATGGAGTTCTAATGGGTTTGTAGAATTTCTAGCATCTGGACAAGAGTCTGTCTTTTTACAGTGCTTGTCAACATCACCATTTATAGTCTGTACAGCACACAATCTACTTCCTGCTCTGAAAATGCTGAGCTATTCTAGCTTAGATGCACATGACCTATGAATGTTGGATGCCTCTATCCTATGCTTAATACCTCCAGTTACTTCATGCTTATTTGTCATAAGTGTGGACATTGACCCGGTCTTTGTATTGGAATGTGTATGTAACAGAGGAATGACTAATGGAGCAATGTAATTGTGTGATGCAAATAACACATGTATTCTTCAGACATGGATGTTATATCTTGTAACTAGTAAAAATAGTCATCTTCTGGGCTGATAGGTGTCCATCATTTTCATCTGTCAAATGTTAGTTGATATGATTATCAAGTACTAAATAGAAATTTTTAATCTTTTTCTAATGCTATTCAAACTAATTGTACATCATCAAAGGGACACTATTTTCTGTTTTTAAAAGGCAAGCTTATTAATTATGATTTTAAGAGACTTGTGCATATCACATAGATACACAGCTTGGTGGTTGTGAGTTTGAACTCTTATGTAGCAGTGATGTCTTAAGTGATATAAATGACATCAGTAAGTAAGCAGGATAAAAAGATATTAAACAGGCCTATGCATAGCTTGTTTTCCATTCCCCACCACTTTTTTTTTTTTTTTTTAATAATAATAAAGTGATGAGATTTTGTTTGTTTGTTTTTTGTATAGAGAGATTTAGGAAAGATTCTTCTTGACATCATCTCCTGGGGAAAAAATACTTCGGGAAGGAGGCTACATTGTGGTGTCACTAAAACATTTTAGACAATTACTAGCTATAAATGTGTGCTAAATGAGTCCTTCCCAGGAGGGACTGCATCTTTTAAAATGCTTTCCAGACCTGTCTTTCTCAATTTCAATTAGATGAGGTCAATTAATTTTGTGGAAGTCTAGCAACCATCTCTGTAAAGATCTGTATCTTCTCATCTGAGGTCCTTATTGCCTTTCTTAAACTCAAGTAAGCACAAAGTCTTTGGTTCAATGTTGTAGTTGTCAGTGCATGACAGCTGATATACAGATGATATTACTGTGCAAGCTATGGTTGGGATGCACATGAAGTAAGTTTCCTTGATCATGTTTCTCTGCTGCCATTGGTTTTCTGCCCTGTAGTTGTAGCCTCCGTTCTTGTGTGACTTGTAGATTGTTATCTAAAACTTCCTGAAAGCAAGTTTAAAAAAAAAAAAAAAAAAAAAAAGTAAATGCTGTTGGCTTGATTCCTTCATTCATTTTCCCTTTTTCACCGTGAGAATGTAAATAGGTTTGCAATGAAAGGATTAAGTATAGACTTTGGATCTTTCTTGCTTGTTAATACATTTACTCAAGATGTTGCTAGTGTACCTTATCCTTGTGCAAATAGTTACTGATGGTTTAGAGACTTTCATCAGTTCAGCAGCATCAGGATGAGATTATTGAGAGGAACCAGGAACAAACACAGCCTGGGATGGTCTGACAGTGCTGTGGGTCCACAAGCAGCCCTCTCATGGCCACACAGATGCAGGCTGTAGGCTCTGCTGGGTCTGATATGGAGACCTGGGCTGAAGAAGGGCAGGAGGAGCCCTGAAGTAGTATGATCAGAGGCAAAAGGGCCTTTCAGGGACCTATACAAGATTTTGGCAGCTAAATTAAGATAACTGTTCAAAATGCCTATTTAAATAGGAGGATTTTTTACATGGGGGGAGGGAAGAAAAAATAAAAGATTGCAGAAGCACCAGTGGCAATCATATATGTCAAAGGCTGAATTGATGGGCTGTGTGCATGTGTGTGTGTGTGTATGCATACATAAAAACAGATATTATGAATGTATTTGTAATCCTTTTACTGAAAAAAGACAACATATACTGAAAAAAATAACTATGGTTTATTTTACTAATACCAGCGTCCTAAATTACTGTTCCATAACAAGACTTGGTTTTTCTGCTGATGGTAGTACATAAATAAATGAATGTTATTATGGACACTGTGTAGAGAAAGTTTTATGAAAGTATTTTCTCTGGAGTATGTGAACAACATATTCAATTTGGGAAGAAATGCTTTCTGATTCTCTGTAAGATAGAAGGTAGACTAAAAGTGGCATAATTTTAGTACTGCTTTTTACATCTCTGAAACTAGATTCATTTGCAGTTGATTAGGAAAGATAAAAAGGAAATGTGTCCTGGCTTTAAAGAAGTTATTTTGTCATTTTTCTGGATGTTACATAGTGATCTACTAATGGAGATGCTACTAACTTTCTATGAAATAACTGAGTTGTAGCTGTTAAGTTCTGTATTTTTGTATGTTTCTCAGGTGGCTGACAGTGTAGGTTGGAGTGCCACAGTTGCACATTGCTTGCTTTGTTAAGAAAACAGAAAAACAATTATAGTAAGAAAGTGGTGATTATAGTATTGTATTTATATTTTTCATATCAAAGTAAACATATGTTTTACAAAGAAATTATGGAATGCTTTAAATAGTATTAATTTTTTAAGTCACCAATTCAGATTCCATCTTTTTGACCAGACTTATTTTTCTTAATTTGGACATCTATATCTCTTGTCAGTGCAGCTATGCATGTGTTGTCTAGTTGCTGAAGAGTTTTTAGAAATTAATATTTCAGCTATATGAATGCATGTCTCCTTTTGCCCTGTAGATTTCACTAAGATGTGAGGATTTAGCTTCTGCTAATATTCTAAAGTGCCAGCTTTTTTTCACTGAAATGCAATATAGATGCACCTTCATGTTGTAAAGAAACCAGATAAAAAAAGAGGAAATGTTATGTTAGAAAATAATGAGCCATATGCAAAATACGATACAGTGATGACAGAGGGTGGGAGAGGAGATAACAAGTATGTATCATAAGTAAATATATCTTTGCTGAACTGGTTGTTTCTGGGATTCTGTGCATTTTAGGGTTGGACAAAAATAAATGTTTACAGAGGGTAACAGTTACTTAAGTTAATGCAAATCCAATGATATTATCCAAATGTGTAATGAAAAACACTTTCAAAAAATTAAGAAGTACTTCTAAATGAAACCAGTCCTGAAGATGAGAATGAGTCATGGGTTTGGCAACTTTGCTTGTCTCATTGGGGTAATGCCACGTGCTTTCCTTTGAATTGAAATGACTTTGAAGAAAGGAATCTGCAGAGTTAAAGGTGTGGTTTCAATACTGGTTTAGCAGAGTGAGCTGGAGGACATTGCAAGAAGTGGTGCATGTTCTTAGCAATTCCACTGGGCCAACACTAATGATGTGCAGATGCAAATTTTAGCAGAGCACTAGTGTTCTGATGAATCAGCAAAACACTGAGAGATTGAGGAAGCTGACCACTTTATTTGACATCATCCCTCAGTTAAACTAGCATAAGCTGGTGCTGGAAAGCAGCTTTTGGCTGAGGATGAAAGTCAATCGATTAATTTGAAACAGATTTTCTTACCTGTAATTGGATGTGTCCATCTTTGAGGAGTTGTATGGCATAGCGGAGGCTTGGATTTGCACACCTGGAGGATTTTCATAATGACATTTATATTGTAGGAAGAATATTGTATTTGGGATAAGCATGCATGTACTTGCTTGGATTCCTTTTCTAGGTTGACCAATACAATGGGATGCATGGCTGGCAGTTTTCTCCTGCATTGTGTTCAGGAGCCTTGGTTAAAGATGCCAACTTTTTCTTCATATTGTTCTGGCAGAAATCATTTGTTGGATAAAAAATACTAAAAATGTATGGGATATGTTCTTGTTCTTTTAATTAGATGTAGTTTTATCTAAGGATGTTGCCAAGAAGCTTATCTCTTGTTTTTTTAGATGGCTTTAGTCAGTAAACTGTTTCAAGGTTGGAGATGGTATTACAAAGAAAATAACAGTGTTTGAAGCTCAGAGCTGGGTGCGTGTTTAAGTTGACTTTGGCACAGCATTATTGCAGAGGGTTTGTTGCTGTGGAGTTTGTTAATAATTATACTTATGAATTCGATATGGGGATGTCCTTTGATCAGATGAAAACGTGCATTTCTGAACTCAGTGTCCTTTGGTGCTGCAATTACCTTTGTGTAAACCTATGAAGATACATTGTGAGATTACATTATGTAAGGCTGCATAGCTGTGCACACTTCTTAGAGAGAATGTTAATTATTTACAGGTTGATTTTTAGTGAAACTAAGACTGGAAGGATATCTGATACATTGATTAGTCTGGGATCAGTTTACTGAATGGTGTAATTTATTTTAAAGCAGCCCTCCCACTTTGCACAATAAATGGTTAGATGCCTGAAGGTTATAAATATAATTTCTATATGGAAGAAGAGGAGATCATTCCTAAACTTCTGAAATTAATGTTGTAGGATTTTGTGTTGCATGTCTTGTTTCATGACACTTCTTCTACCCCCTAAGATACTTCTTAGTCAAGTTTGTCACTGTTTCTCCACCTTCTCATGATATGCTGTGCTGTCACTGTTCGTATACGTAAAACATAATTCCTGAAAATGAAAGCATTAAGACAATGGTATTTCAATTTTTTTCTTCATAAGGATATGATAGAAGGAACTAAAGAATGATCGGTTTTAGTTTTTGGCTACTTAGGTTCCAAGTTATGTCCCTCTGTATTGTAATACTTGCTATATCAGAATTAACTGTAAACTAAAAAATGTTACTATGCATTGTACGGTTATATATTGATTAATATGCAACTTCTCTTCAAGATATTTTTGATTAAAAGTTGATAGTTTTTGCATATTCTTAAGCCAGATGAAAAATTTCATGTATTCAAGAAATCATCATCAAATCATGGAATCATAAAATGGCTTGGGTTGTAAAGAACCATAATGATCATCTAGTTTCAACCCCCTTTCTATGTGCAGGGTTGCCAACCACCAGACCAGGCTGCCCAGAGCCACATCCAGCCTGGCCTTGAATGCCTCCAGGGATGGGGCATCCACAACCTCCTTGGGATTCAGTGTGACACCATTTTTCAGTGTGACACCATTCTCTGTGTGAAAAATCTCTTGTAATATCCTGTGGTGTGGTTATATACATACATAGTATTTTTTTTAAGTCAGGTTTACAAGGACTTAACATATGACAGGAAGATTTCTCTCCATTGCTTCCATGTCTAATGGAAATTTACCAAATAACTTTTTAAAATAGAATACAAATTTATGAGCAATGATCAGTGGTTGAAATATGAAGCATCAAGGGAATAGAATAAGCCATTAGTTTGTTTCTAGCTTTCTCTGATTTAAGTGAGACATTCATTAAAAAAAAAAAAAAAAAAAAGGGAAAAAAAAGCGTGTTGAAATCTTTAAGGGCTATTTGCAGTAGTTTTTCTGTGAATTCTGACAAGTGCAGAGTTGAGCAATCAAATACATTTGGAGCAGGGGACAGCAATATAAATACAATTTCTAGTAATTTCAGAGATGCTAACAAAAGCATTTTTTGTAGTTTCTTTAATTTGTAGGATTTTTGAAATCTTTCAAGCTTAATTGGGCTCACACATTTTTGGAATGTATGATACTTACTATTGGAGGATTAACAGGATGTGTTGTTGGAAATGTCTTCAGCTTGTTACCTGCCAGAAAATCATAGTTAACTGCTAGAAATTATCAAGACACTACCAACAGATTCTTTACTACTACTGCCTGGTTCTTCTTTCCTCTCAAGTAAAATGCTGGTATAATACTTTACAGAGATTTTATTATCACAGAACTGGGTGGTGGAATAAGTCTTCTGATATTGGACAATTATATTGTCCAATTTGATATTGGATTATATATATATATACATATATATATATATAGATGTGCATATTTGCACATCTATTTTGAATGATAGGAAAAAAAAAAAAGCTTTCTACTTACCTGAAAAAGTGGAGTCACTTTGGATGTGTGAAGTAGAGAACTCGTCTTGGCATTATGTCTCATCCCACTGTATTGCTTTGTCAGTGTAGACACCTGTATATGTGGAAAGGCAGGCTTAGAACTGGATATGAACTTAGTACTGGAGAAATAGCCTGAAAGTAGTAAACACAAAAATCCCTTGTTAAGTGGGAGTAGTGAGTGTCTTACATATCAAATGAGAAACTAATTGAGTAGTAGCATTTCTTCTGAAGAGGATTTGAAGAACGTAGCCTATGACAGTTCAACATCTTTTGCTGATCTGGGAAATATTCACATATGGCAGTTTCACTATAAAGAGAAAGGTTAACTGTAAGATTTATGAAGTAACTCTTCCAATTGACTTCACCTTAAAGAAACTGTGAGTCCAGACTTGAGAATGGTGGTTCAAAAAAGATGTATGCCCATGAGAGGCAGTCTGGGGAGGCTAAGTGTCTGAAACCAGAAAAAAGATCCATGAGGAATGACCAAATAAACTGAGTTCAGTCTGCAAAGAATAGTCTAAGGGCAGATGCAATAACTGGCCTTAACACCTAAAAACATCTAAAAGTCACATTAACTTATTTTTTAATTAAGCTGACAACTTAAGACCATGATTTTTCAGTATTGCTGTGCAGAAGTGTTAGTTCTTGCTGCTATGAATTTCCTGACATCTTGAAGTAATAAACATAGCTTTCCAGAAATGCAAATGTGATATCTATGTGGCTCTGTTATAACATCTGGCATTTCCTAGCTCCTCTGTGAAGTTGTTTGTGAGGTTAAAAAACATTTTCAAGGGGTGGGGGATGGGGGTAGGGAAGGGAAGATGGGGATTATTCAGGAATTATTCCAAGATCAGTGTTCCCAACCAGTTATTGGTTGCTCTTTAATAAACAAGTTCTTGTTTAGAATGGTGTTCATACTTCCTCAAAAAGTTATGACTTTCTGTTCTGGGACCCTTCTGATGCAAGCTTCTGTTAGTGTTCTCTAACCTGCTCATAGAAGCCTGTACCTCTTTGTGTGATGTGCATCCCTCATTGGGGCTGTCCTAGAAGCATCCCTACCTGTCCATACTGGGCCCAGGGAAAAGTATGTTTAGGTAGCTCTAAGATCTTGAGTTCTTCTCAACTGTAAGGAAAATTCTTAGAGAATCTTTTATAGTTTTGAGAATAATAATAATAATAATAGGCCTAACTCCTAACTGCCTATTAGGAGCAGATTTTTTTTTTCCCTGCAGTCATTTACAGAAAGGATTCCAGTACAGAAATCTTATAACTCTTACATTTTAATTTAATTTGTTTTCTAGCTTGTAGTACCATAGGTTTGTGACCAAAAAATTAGAATTTTGTTGTGAACAAGCATGCAGATCCCACCATATTATTTTCTAGGGCATTTGTTTCTGGATCTGAAATTCCTTTTTTTTCTTGTTGTTGTTCAGACCACAACAACAAAAAATTTGATCTGGAAAATGCAGTAACCTATCTGTCTGTCACGGATTTGACCAGATCAATCTATGTCCGTGACAGGGGCGACAGGCCTCTGCCCTCCCCCCCCACCCCAGTCCCACAAAAATGGGAAGGAAGGAAGGGAGGAAAAGAGCAGCGGCAACAATCTATGGAGGAAAACTTATTTTACTATAATATCGGAATACAAGATAACACAATAGATACAATTTAATTGAAATTGAGATGAATAAATCAGACAAGGTGAGAGAGGGAGAGTTCCCGGGACCGAGTCAAACCTGAAAAGCTTGGAACGGCTAGGAAAGCACCCTCCAGCACCCACTGCCAGGCAGCAAGAGAGCGCCCCCCCCCACCCGGAAGGGCCAGATCCCGTGACTGCTGTAATGTACAGGGATAGGTAGCTGGGATTGGGCAGTGACACTTTAATGCCCCGTACACTACATGATGTTTTGATGTGGAATACTGAAACCCAAAAACAAAAAACAAACAAACAAACAAAAAACATAGAACCATGACACTGTCAATGTGTCTTCTTATACCAGCTCTTTCATAGGTTTGCATACCTCTGCAGGGGAGTTTGGGACACAAAGAGCTGGTAATGGAATGTAGCTGGTAATGCTACATTTTCTGCTTTTGCTACCATCTAGCTTGAGGAAGTAAGGATAGTTGGTTACAATTATGTTGCATGTATGCCTCTTGCTGTATCAGAAATAGAATGAGGAAGATCTCAGGAATGAAAATGGCTGCTCTGTCTTCTGCACAGGTTCTCCTTGACTACTTGTAGAATTTCAGTGATGTTGCTGATGATTTGTCTTTGTAAGCAGTTATTTTGAGTATTTTTGAGGGGAACAAAAGTTAGGAGTATTCCATTTATTTAAAAAATAAGTATAAAAATTCATCATATGAGAGGCCCTGGATAATGTAAACTCGTAGTAGGAAATGAAAACTCTGAGTTGAAAAACTCTATTCCATTCCCTTTTTTTTTTTTTTTTTTTTCTTCATGAATACATATTCTGTTGAGAACTCCAGATGCTTTATAGAACGTTTTTAGAATGTTTTTAGACTACAGGTCCATCTGAGTTGCACAGAACTCAAATCATTTCACTTTGGGATGAAAGTTTATAAGAGTTGCCTGTGACCTGAACAGTTCCTTCCTGCTTTGGGTAAAGAAACATGTCAAACACTGATATTTCGATGACCTATTATTTCTATCCATCTTTACTACTCTGTATTTCACCAGATTAAACTTAATTGGGTAGATAGCTTGCTGTCTAAGTATAAACACTTTATGTGTCTCATCTGCCACTTAAGCAGTTGGCTGCACGAATACATTCATAATGTCTCAATTTTCATGTTTTAGAATTAATATTTATTCGAATGAACAACTCATCAGTGAGAGCTTATTTGAAAAAGCAAATTGGAAATATGATTGAAAACAAAAACTCCAGAGAATGGGTTTGTTGAATTTGCTTATTTTGGTTGGTTGGTTGGTTTGTCAGTTTTGAGGGTTTTTTTTTTTTTTTTTTTTTTTTTTTTTTTGGAAAACATTTCTTCTCTTGTTTCTTATGTCACTTCTTTGTGAACTTACTACTCATGAAATTCAGCATGTTGAGGATTAGTTTCCTCAGTTCTGCCTGCCTTCCATTACATCAACAGATACTGTTATTTTCCTTTAAGCTTGCTTGCATGGCCCTGTGAAGTATCTGGATGCAGAGATAAGTCAGCTGTTTGTTGGAGATGTGCCAGAAAGCAGTCCAAACTTTTGACTGACCAAAAAAAAACCAAACCAAAACAGTCCTTGTTTACTGTTTTGAAGTGTATGGGATCTCTTAAGGTATTCTCTTGTATTTATTTAAAATATTTTTAGAAATTACCTTTAATTCCTATCTCTTCCTCCCTTTCCAAGCCTGTGGACTGATTGGCTGCTCCTAGAAGGAGATTTCACTAATACAAAGGCCATGGAGATGAATTGTAGCAGAGAAGGATTTGAGGTGATGCAGATGAGCAGTGTGCTTCAGGCATCAGATCAAATATGTATGAGAACATCTTTTCTGTCTAATACCATGGATAAGGTATATATTCAGGCATCCCATTCGATAAAATTGCAGTGGCTAGAGAAAAATGGATTTTTCTTTGTTCAGACAGTAGCATCACAATAACTTGAGTGAAACTGAGTATGTAGAACAAACAAAGCATGTGACACAGGGAACCTGGGTTCCCTTTCAGTATTCTTATGTTTACTGAAATGTTCTACTTCCTTTTTCTTCAGAGGTAACACTGGGAGTGTGAACTTATTGTCTTCTGAGTGCTCAGAGAGCCTGCAATAGTACTTCGTACTTTCAGAGCATGTTTCCAGTTGTTTTTTTCTTCTTCATAAATATTGAAATGAACTCTTCTATTTACCTTTTGAAGGAAATGTGAATTTATTCAAGATAACTTGGGCAAAGGGAGCATCTTTTGTGCTGAGGCACAAAGCAGCTGATACAAGGACTGTCATGTAGAAAATGGAAGAGGTCAGAGGGAAAAATTGGGTTTTTGGCACATTACATCCAGAAGTAGGATGTTTAAGGTGCAATCTGTAGAGGGTCAGTCCCTCAGGGTTATTCTGATTCCCACAACTTCTGGATGAGATCCATGGAATAAAATTCAGAGAGGACTTCATGAAAGAAAAGGTAGACCTGGAATAAATTGCCTAATGTTTCAGAGCTGCGTATTTAAGAGTTAGATTCTGAGTCTTGTATATAAATGAGTGCATCAAAGAAACCACCTCTCTAAATTGATCCATAAAGGGTTGTTATTTTTATGTATTTCTTACTCGTGTGTTCATATGCAGGATGTTTGATTCAATCTCTACATCTACAGGGAGTCAGAATTTGGAAGTTGGAATGATGGCTTCAATAACCTAAACTGTATTCTGAATCTGTGCACCAAGCAAAAAAAAAAAAAAAAAAAAAAAAAAAAAAAAAGCTGAAAAATAAGCAAAAATAGCCCCGCATTGATAACAGGCATATATGTGTTAATGATCCAGGCAGTTGTGTGTCTTCCTTTTTCCACCTCTCTGGAAAAGATAATTGTAGTAAAAAATCAATATGCAGTATTTCAATTATTTATCCATATATAAATATCTAAATTTTGACTAAAAATGAAGAGAAGAAGCTGCAGGAGGCTGTGTGCTTTAGTGTGTGGATTTTGTTTGGTGCTTTCTTTTCATTGGTTTGTTTTGTTATTGCTTTTGGGATTTGTTCGTTGCTTTTTTTTTTTTTTTTCTTCTCCTCAAAAGCTGAATTTTCCCTTTTAAGTCTTCAGCAGTACCTTGACAGTAAGTCAAACACCAAGAGACTAAGGGTGAATTGCTTTCCTGGTGTTCTAAATACTTTCTATGCCTCATGAAAGAGTTATATTTTCACTTGTAATTATTGCTTCTCTTTAAAGTTCAGTAGGTTTCTGATGGCTAAAATAACTTGAACGTTCATTAGAATAGCATATGGTGTGGGGGAAGATACTTGAGTTTTGAAGTGTGCCAACCCAAGTGCACCCATGGAAAACTGGTAATAATTTGAATTCCTCATGGAGCTAATGCCAAGAACATAACTGTATAAAGAAATCTGCAGGTACTACATGAAGTCTTGCATGTACAGACTGCTTTTTTATGAAAGAAAAGGTATTTTTGTTGGAAGATTGGAGAAGTGGAGACTCATTTATGCATTCCCTGTTTAGTACCAAAACAAACAAAAAAAAAACCTGCATTGCATCTGCAATGCAAAAAAAAAAAAAAAAAAAAAGTACTAGAAAGTTTTATTTATTTAAAAGCAAAGGTTAAAGGTTAAAGTTATTTCCATGTATATTCACTAGTAAATATGTAAGTCTGCTTATTTACATTTAGCGGTTGATTTCTGACTTAGTTTCTGTTAAATTGTTTTCCTTTTTTTTATCAACAGATGTGCCTTAGAAGTCTATTAGTTAGTAGTTTGATTTGTTTTTTGTTGGACTTTTTTTTTCCACAGTAAACATTCTTTTGTTGCTAGCGTTGGTTCCCACAACAAATTCAGAAATCATGTCAAGTAAGCTTTATTAGATTAAGCTCATAATTCTGCCATCTGAGACTGTTGTAAGTAAGGTATTGAGAAAAGAAGGATTGAAATCTTCTAGGCATGGAGTGCATATTTTGTCAGAGGTTCCAATTGAAATGTTGGATATCTACTACTGTTCTTTGTGTGCAATTTAGGGTGGATGTATGCAAAATAGCTTCATCACAAAGCTAATAAAAGCATGTAGATACAAACTGTGTGACTGAAGCTGTAGTCATAAATAGTGGCCTTGAATTTAAAAATTAAAATTAAAATTAAAAAAATAGTCCTAATGTACCAACAGCACGCTGCTACAATATACACTTCCATAATACAGAAGAGCAGAAAAAGTTTGATATGATAAGCAGAAGAAATATCATGACCTCTTGTAAGTATCTAGATAGTAGATTTTTATTCCTTTTCCATGATGATATATTTGTTGTTACATGAAAGCTAACTTTTATGGTATTAGTTAAAAAAATCTCATCTCTTCAGAAGCCAAACATTCATTTTTCAAAATTTTTTCTTTGAAATTGGTCTGGAAGTTTCTTTTGATAACGGACACTTTAAAATAAATTGATTTTTCTAAGGGTAAAGTAACTTCATTCTATAAACTCTATAGGCCCTTCAGAGGGACAGACAGGGTAGGAAGGGAGAGGGAGTTGTCCTTTATGTTAGGAAGTGGATAGACTGTGAAGAGCTGTGTCTGAGTAACAGCCTTGACCAGGTTGAGAGTGTATGGGTTAAAATCAGGAATTGGTCCAGTAAAGGACATCTAGTGGCTGGAATCTACTACTGGCCACCTGATCAAGGGGAGCCTTTGACAAGGCCTTCTTGCTTCAACTCCAGAAAGTGCTGCGCTCACAGGCTCTTGTTCTTATGGGGGATTTCAGCCACCCGAATATCTGCTGGGGTAGTGGCATGGCAGGTGGTAGACAATCCAGGAGCTTCTTGGAGTCTGTTGAAGATAACTTCCTGGTCCAGGTACTACACGAACTGACCTGGGATAAGGCCTTACTGGACCTGGTGCTTACTAATGCAGAGGAGAATATTAGAGATGTTAAGACTGGAGGCAGCCTGGGCTGTAAGTGATCATGCCCTGGTGGAATTTGTGATCTGGAGGAGTGCAGGCCTGACGGAAAGTAGAGTCAGAACCCTGAACTTCAGGAGGCAAGCTTCCAGCTGCTCAAGAAACCGCTGGACAGGATCTCTTGGGAAGCTGGCCTTTAGGGCATGGGAACAAACAGAACTAGCAGCTATTTAAGGACATCCTTCTGTGAGTGCAAGAGCTCTCCATCCTCCAGCAGAAGAAATTGTGCAGAGGAGGTGGGCAACCAGGACCTTCAGCTTTAATTGAGGGAAAAGAAGGAAATGTATGGGAAGTGGAAGCAGTGTTGTGTAGCCTGGGAAGAATACAGGGATGTTGTCTGCATATGTAGAGATAAGATCAGAAAAGCCAAGGCACAGCTGGAGCTGAACTTGGTAAAGGATCTGAAAAATAACTAGGGGTTCTATGGGTACATAGACAGGAGGAGACAGACCAAGGAGGGTGTTCCACCTCTGATAAATGAGAGTGAAGGACTGGCTTCATTAGACATGGAAAATGCTGAGGTGCTCAGTAAGTGCTTTGCCTCGGTCTTCACTGGTGATCAGGCTCCTCATGTCTGCCAGGACCCTGAACCTCTAGATCTGGGTGAGAGTAGTGTATTCCATCCTAGTGTTACAGTGGAAAAAATCCAAGACCTCCTCATGAAACTTAATATACATAAGTCCATGGGGCTAGATGAGATACATCTCAGGGTTCTAAGAGAGATGGCAGATGTGGTTGCCAAGCTGCTTGCCATCGTATTTGAAAAATCATGGCTATCAGGTGAAATCCCCAGTGACTGGGCAAAGGGAAACATTCTTCCTTTCTTAAAAATGAGAGTAAAGGATGATCTGGGGAACTACAGGCTGGTGAGCCTCACCTCAGTGCCTGGAAAGATCATGGAAAAGATTCTTGTGGTTACCTGTTAAGGCACATAAAAGGTAAAAAGGTGATCCACAACAGCCAGCATGGCTTCACCAAGGACAGATCTTGCCTGACCAATTTAGTGGCCTTCTATTATGGAGTGACAGCATTGGTGGAAAGGAAAGATGTCATCTATGTGGAATTCTGCAAAGCTTTTGACATGGTCCCTCACCACATCCTTCTCTCTAAATTGCAGAAGAACAGATTTGAAAGATGGACTGTTTGATGAATTAAGAACACGTTGGCTGGTCACAGCCGAAGGGTTGTGATCAGTGATTCTATGTCAGAGTGGAGGCTGGTCACAAGTTATGTCCCTCAAGGCTTGGTCCTGGGACCAGTGTTCTTGGACATCTTCATCAATGACATAGACAATGGAACTGAGTACACTCTCAGCAAGTTTACAGATGATACCAAGCTGAGCAGTGCAGTTGATATACTGGATGGAAGGGAAGCCATCCAGAGGGACCTGGTTAGGCTGGAGAAGTGGGCCCATGTGAACATAATGAGGTTCAACAAGTGCAAAGTGTTACACTTGGACCAGCAAAATCCCAGGTATTTATATAGACTGGGAGAAGATCTCAAGAGCAGCCTTGTGAAGAAGGACTTGAGGATCCTGGTGGATGAGAAGCTGAACATGAATCAGCAGTGTGCACTGGCAGCCTGGGAGGCTAACTATATCCTGGGCTGCATTAAAAACTGGGTGGCCAGCATCCAGAGGGAGGTGATTTTTCCTCATCTCTTGTGATGCCCTGTCTGGAGTATTGCATCCAGGCCTGGGGCCTCCAGCACAAGAAAAATGCAGAGCTCTTGAAACCTGTCCAGAGGAGGGCCACTAAGATAATCAGAGAGCTGGAGCATCTCTGAAGAAAGGTTGAGGAAACTGGCCTTGTTTAGCTTGGAGAAGAGAAAGCCCTGGAAGAGCTCTCTGTGGCCTTCCAGTACTTGGAGGGAGCATATAAGCAGGAGGGGAAATGACTGTTTACAGGGGTTGATAGTGATAGGACAAGGAGGAATGGTTTTAAACTAAGACATGAGAGATTTAAGTTAGATATTAGGAGGAAGATTTTCACCCAGAGGGTGGTGATGCACTGGAGCAGGATGCCCGGAGAGATTGTGAATGCCCCATCCCTGGAGTCATTCAAGACATGGCTGGATGTGTCTTTGGGCAGCCTGGTCTAGTGGTTGGTGACCCTGCCCACAGTGGGGTTGAAACCAGGTGATCTCTGAGGTTCTTTTCAACCCAGGCCATTCTATGATTCTATAATATGTAAATTTCCATAGCTGTAATTCTGAAACTGGGCCTTAACTGTTATATAGTGTTTTGTACGTGAAGGGTATAAATTAAGTCCTCAAATAAATAGATTATTAACTAGATTTTAACTAAGTTGTGCACTGTTACACCTCCAAGAATACGTGTTTTGGAGCAAAATCATAAGAGGTTATCGTGAAGAGATGCCAATAAAATGTTGAGGCTGAATAGGGCGAGACAATTATTTGCTAATACTATGCACACTAACATAATGATTCCATGACTTTCTTGGCTTTATAATCTAATCTGACCAGAATTCATCTGTTTTCCAATGATAAATGTGTGGCAAGTATCATCTGTTAGTGTTTTCCTTCAAGTAGAATTTATTACTTCACTAGTTGAGATATGAAGGTTCTCACTTCAGGCAAATGAGAGCCTCATGTTGGACTGTCCTCTAGGAAGTTTGATTGAAATGCTTGGAGGTGCCACTGGTGAAATAAAAAATAAAAATATATCTTCACCCTCCAAGTAAAGAAAAAGCTGAAGACGGTACTGTGGGAACTTGGTCCTAAGAAGTACAGATGATTCTTGCAGAGGATCAGTGACACTTATTTTAAGACTAATGTAAAGGAAGTAGAAAATTTTTAGAATGGAAAATCAGAGGCTTGAGAAGTTAGAAAGAACCTTGTTCGTTTGAAACTTTCCAGAGTCAACAACCACAGGGCAAGGTATTTCAAAGTTGTACAAGGATCAAGAAAAGAGATTTCCACCAGTTACCAGAGAGAACATTAATGTAGCTTTTATGCAGAATGAAGTCAGAACGTGTCCATCTGAGAAGACTTTGGGTCACACTGAAGTGCTAGCATGCACTGCTTTTGTCCAAAATAGGCTTAGCTAGATTGAGAACTGTGCATAACAAGAAGTACTTCTGGGACAACTCAGATAGTTAGAAAATTCTACCTCAAAGTACACAAAATTCTGTTGTAAATTCTTTAATTCATTAAAGAATTATTTGAAGGGTCGGAGTTGCAAATACCAGTGTAAGACAAAGGGAATTTCACATAGCTTAGGGGTAATTCCTAATAGTTTTTTATTTCTGATTTTGTTTTAGAGAGTGTCAGTCTGCTATATCTGATCTACAATGAATGCCAAATCTGCAATCAACAAAGAAATTTTTGCCCCACATGATGAAAGGATGCTGGGAGCTGTCCAAGTTAAAAGAAGAACGAAAAAAAAGATTCCTTTCCTTGCTACTGGGGGTCAGGGTGAATATTTAACATACATCTGCCTGTCAGGTAAGATTAAAGATTTTGACATCCAGTTGTCTGTTTTAGTTTATCTTCAATTAATTGATTACATGTTACCCATAGCTGTGCAGTGCTGGCTGACTTGAATCTTAGTAATGTAAGCAGAGAATAATAGCATTCGGAACGCAGGCTATTAATATTTGTGCTGCATAATAAATAGATTAGGTGTTTTCTTTGTTTAAAAAAATGTTCTCTTACAGCATAACTGCAGTTTATGAAGAAAGAACATTTGGAAAAAATCTTTTCCTATCAGGCTTAAAATATTTCTTGGAGGGATAAAATTTATGTTGTACCTGCTTTTTAAGCCCCAAAATTTCTGATTTGAAGCAAATATATTTTCCTCTTATTTTCATAATTATATCTGTGTCACTGGGTCCTTAAAAATGAAACTTTCATCCAGAATATTTTTAGCTTGTTGACATACAGAACCTCTGTTGGTCTTCAGTCGCTTGACTTTAAAAAAGTGAAGAAGGAAATAGATGCTTTGAAGGAGAAAATGATGTAAAGACCTGTTTTGAGACATCACAGGTTACAGGGAGTAATGGCTTATTTGTCAGTAAGCTGTTCACATGAATCATGAGTTTCTCCAAGGTCAAAACAGTACTAGTGAGAGTCTGAATTTCAGTTTTGTAGAACAGGCTGGGTAGTAGTTGTATGTTTTGCTACATACTTTTTATATTTTCTAATGAAAGTAGTGTCCAGTTCATTTACTTTAGTATATATGAATAAAACACATTGAATTAAGTCCCCTGTAGTTTTGGTGTCTGCCAACTGAGTTTGTGTGAATATATACGGTACCCTAAGGTGTTGTAGTCATGTTTTTAAGCATCAGTTGCTTCCTTAGAGGATGTGCACCTTAATAGAGGTAAAATCAGTAGTCAAAGGATAAGTGCTCTGTAAAGATCAGTAGATTACCATTGTGTTTGAAGTAAGCGGAAAATAGAGTTTAACAGACTCTGTCAAATCTTTTTTCACTGCAAATTAAATTAAAACTTTCAAAATGTAGAATTTATAGCAACCATGGAAATGCTGGGTTTTGAAACATGGTGCATAGGTGCAGAATTTATAAGTTGCCAAATAACATTTGTATATGTATGTAAATATGTAAATATGCATATATTAAACGTGAGCTGCACAGCATCTGTACACTCATACTGATCACAATTAGGCAAAACAGATTTAATATTTTCTACTTGCCATTTTCCCCCTTTACAATAGTTTAAAGAAAGGGTTTCATTCAGCTAGGATTTTTCCTGGATCTGTGGTTGAGATATCCTCTTAGGATGTATGGATTGGAGGTTTCTATTTCCTCTCAAAATGAAGAAAAAAAGAGTTCTAATTTCTGACTTGTTATGGATCAAGGCTCAACTCATTTTCTTTTTGGTGGTCAGTTTTTAGAATTTTAATTTACTTTTCCTGAGTGGTCTTATTTAAAATAATAATTCTGTTTTAGGACAGTGCGGACATTCAGAGTGCATACGTAACGCACAGAGCGCATCTGTGTTCATGAGTATAGGTTAGATGCATGAGTTATGCTTACAATATTATGTAGGTGAATTCTATTCATCTGATTGTTGGTTTTTTAATTTATTTTATCTTTTTACCATTCTGAGGAACTTCTCAGCTCAGCCATCCCCATGTTCATGTGTAGCAGCCAAAATGGACTTAAAGATGTTAAATGATCTGGGATGCATCTAGTGTCTTTCTGCAACAGGATAATGTGTCATGAGTAAGAGAAATAGCAGAGGTCTTGATTTCAACATAGCTTCTCATTAATGACAATGAGAAGTATTTACAGTTTAAATAAAATTACTGTGTGTTGGGTACTGGAAATCTGCATTATTATATTAGGAGAGTTGTATGTGCCATGCTGTTAGTAATGTTCTGCAGTAGTATGAAACATTTTTATTAAGTGTCATAGTAGTCTATGATGTCAAACATATTGTATGACTGGGAATTTCAGTAGATGACAACAAGAGACTGGGTCTACCAGGCTGTACTCACGTTTGAGGGCAGATTTATAATTCTAACATGATCAAAAATATGATCAAATGCAATAGGATTACAGGCACAGTTAGTCAAGAGTAATTGATGACACAAAATTAAAGGGTAGGTAGTAACTCTTTCTGACACTATTATTAAAGGAAATTGAACTAATAATGATCTTAGTTGCAGCAAGGAGTTGTGTTATATTTATGGATTTATTTTATTTTTTTAATTTATAAGTTACTGTATGAATGGCAGTTCTGCTGTATCCACAGCCAAACATGAATTTTATCTTGGGGTTGCTGAATGTACTAATATACTCTGTTACCATCCATTTTTCTGTGATTTAGCATTAAGTGCGAGAAGCATTGGTGGAGAGCTCTGAATGTAAGTTTCCACTTAAAATGAGTGTTGCTGAGTGTTGCAACACTAGTTTTAGAAACAAATCTGTAAGCCTTTCACTCTTGTCCAATTTTTTTTCCCCCAGGTTTCTGTATATTAGGTAAATATATTGACTAAAATATCTTCGTGTTCTTAGTTTCCTTAAACCGATTCAATCTGTCTTTTGCTAAGGGAAATTTGATAAAGTTTAAGGCTGAATTCATCAGTTGAAAGAATCTGCTTAAAAACGAACTTGTTAAGAGACTTATAAATGTTTGGGAATACAAATGTGTCTTGCCTAGTTGTAGTTTAATTCAAGATTAAGTGCAGAAATCTAGATACCTGACATTGTAATAGCTGCTCTTACTTTCTACTGAGTTTGTAACTGAAAAATTACACAGTTTTTTATAATTTAGTTGTTTTGTTTTATGTGTTGGATTGAAAAAGCATTACAACCTAATTGTTGTCTACCTGCTTTTTTGTAAATGAGGGCAGAGATCCTGAGCAGGGACAGTGTACCACTCTCACCTTTAGGATTCCAAGATAACATAGCTGGTGTACTGAAGCATTAAAATAATCAAATGCTTAACAGAGCGAAGTGGGCAAGTAAGGGAGGTTCTTCCTTCAAAATTACATTTGTTGTATATACTGGAGTTTGAATTTGAATTGGTTAGAAGGAAGTACTCATTAATACTCCAAAGAGGTGTACCTGCAACCTTCATGCCCTTTGTATTTACATGGCTGACAAAGACAGATGGGCAAGCATAGCCCAGGGAGATCCTAATGGAGTTATTCAGCTAAAGAACTGCAAGCAAGGAGTAGACAAATAAGAAAAACAAAGGTGAGGTGTGGTTGTAGGCAGAACAGAGAATATAAAAACTGGAATTATCATTATTATTATTAAATGTAGGAAATTATTTGATATAGAGAAAAGGCAAGAAATTCAGAGCTGAAATTGGGAATTTATCACCTCCTCCACACTAGGAGACCTACTAACAGTTATTGGATCAGATTTAAGTTTTCATTTTATAATCATTGTCTCATAATTCAAACAAATCTGTTTAGAAGAGCTCTCAAACTTATTTGGAATGTTATCTGAATTATGAAGTACTTAAAAGGTCACTTCAGAGGTATAGGACGTAGGCAATAATTTCTGAAACTAGTTCTGTGTTATTTCCTTTGACGTGATATCATTATGATTTCTTAGTAACTTTGAATATTAAAAGGGGTTTTAATTTGTTATAATGCATTGGAAATTTTCCAGTTTGTACATATGGAATTGACATCGACCTTTCCAGAACTGAAAGTATGTTGCAGTTGCAAGCAACTGAATGAATCAGATGGTTCCTTCTGAACCTGAATTCTTATGTGCCATAACTCTTATCTGCACCATTCTCTTTCTGATCCTCCTTGTTAAAATGTTGGAATTTGTGTGTAAATATTAAAAGATAATATTGTTTAAAACTTAGGGTGGAAACTTTCTTTGTTGTTGTTGTTACTGTTCCTCTCTTTACTGTCTCCAAATTAAATTAACATGCTGTCAGTTCAAGGATTTATTTATTTTTAGTGACTTCTATGTGAAACTGCAATTTTCTGAGAATGATGAAAGAAAATCTGAAAGGAAATGGGGGGAGAAGAGGGAAAGGCATATAAAAGAGTATACAAAAATTAGGTGTACATGCAGGGGAAGAGCATATTTATTTTCTCTACTTTCACTAAAATGTAACCTTATTGGCCACATCACGTTTTTTCTCAAACAAAAAGTTAATAAGCTTTAAAAGAGATTTGTAGTTACCACAGTGTGCGGGGGTGAATTTTTCCCTTCTCCTGCTTCAGAGTATACAGAGAGACAGAGATATACCTTGTTATCTTAATTAGTTCTATGAATGCCCTCTGTATTGGGCTCTTAGAACACACTTCAGCTAAAATCTAACCACACCACTTGGTTTCACTTTCAATAATAGCTTCATATTCTGTTTTTGTCTCCAGCCAGTGGTGCCATAAAGTTGTTTTTCAAACATAAACTTGTTATTCCTTTCAAATTGACTGCTTGTGGAATGGAAAGTTACTTGAAAATGACATATATCCCTCCTTCCTTTGAAGGTAAGTTAATGTGGCTGCCAGAAATTGGCCATAATTTAATTGGAAATTCCAGGGCAGGTTTTGTGCAATTGATTTTTCAGTGTGGTACTTGAGGTGAAAATTGAAAAGTAGTGATAAGGCATTTTTGATTAAAATAACTCACTTTCTTGTGTGTTCTCACTTGTCATGTCAGTTTTGATCCTGTGCTGAAGTTACCATTTCCTAATTTATTTCTTTAATTTTTCCTTTTCCCATTTTCAGGATCTTATAATGAAGAGAATTCTCAAGGTTTCTTTTTGTTAGGATTCAGGAAATGAAAGTAAATTTCATTTTTCCACTCCTTTTCCAGGAGAATTTTGTAGGTACTTTGTCATATGGTGTAAAGAGTTGTTATTGGTTATTTTTCTAGGGTTATTTTCTCTCTGTTTAAAAATAGTATTAAGGACTGAGGATAATACTGCAGTGTTGATGGTCAAGCATAGGGCACTCACTCTGGAGGGGGCTCTGGCTTACTTAGGTGTCAGGCTTTCCACTGTATGTTTCATTACTTATGCAAAGTAGAACATAAATCATGTCTTCTGCAGGTTCTGTCCAACCTGGACAGCTATTTGAGGGCTACTGCGGATCAGTTGTAGTGGTTGCTGTAACCTCGTGGACTTAGATTAGTACAACAGGTGGAAGATCAGGCCTTCTATTGATATGCGAGTTTTATTAGGGAAGACATTTCGGGGTTTGTACTCAGTGCAAGGACTGCCAGTTACATACAGTACCTATAAGGTAAAGAAGAGTGGGGCTACCATTACCAGTTCTCTGCCTAAATTTTTTGCCATTTTATCTTAAAATATGTGTTAACTTTCTGTTGGTCTATGAAAAAACTTCTCCGAAGTTCAATTGTTATTGACTAAGTCAATGATGCAGTTCAGTAGTGTGAATGGAGTTGCACTGCACACGTGTAATTCAGTTCCAATTCAATGGCAGGTTCTTAGCATATATTCTTCTGTGCACTGAGGTTTGTGTGTCTATATAGTGAGTTGACTCACTCTGCTTACAGAGGCTTTTTGTCTGAAGTCATACAGCTGAGCTAGTGCAAGTACATGAATATGGCTCTCTGGCCATGGGAAACATGAATAACTTCAGTTGACTTATGATGTTATAAAACAGTTAAGACTCTCATGAATGAAGCACAATGATAAAGATACTATGAGGAAAACTGTTTTTTAATGGTAAGATCAGCGAAAATAAGCGTACGCAACTTTGAAAAATCGTTGTATAATCTGTCATTGGAGACTTTAGCAAGAAGCTGTAGAATTGTGCCAAGAATTGCATAAATATGACAAGTTTTACATTTAAGATGAAGAAGATGCTCTGAGAGATCATTTGGGTTTACTTCTAGATCAGTAATTGTACTATTTTCTCATGCATAAGCTGCTGGTTATTATTTTCCTAACTGTACAGCTTGATATGCTTAGATGCAATTGTTGATGTATGCCCCTGTAAAACACAATGATAGGCTGGTGCGTGTATTTGTTGCCAGGCAAAGTTAAATTCACTGATGGAGTTAATTTCAACAGTTTGTTACATACTATACAAAGAAAAATGAAAAGCTTACTAACTCCTGTGGAATTAATATTAAAGCCATTTCTGCATAACAAATTATAAGTTGGAAAACATGCTTATATCGCCAGATACACAAGAATGATTATGGCTTTTCACTGATCCATTTCACCCTTATTAATGTTGCTTCAGAAAGGAAGTAGAATCCCTTCTGAAAGCTATAGAAGATAATATGTCTCTCCAACATTCTCACCTTTTATTTACCAGGGTTTCTTTTAACCTTAATTAACCACATCAGGAATTTGGATGGATTTTGACATTGATTCATGCCTCTACTTTTCTATTTAAAATAGCTAAATCAAAATGTACTGATGATTGTTCAGGTATTTTAAAATATTTTAAAAACTTTAACTAGAAATGTAGTTATGCAGAGGCTGAATGTTTTCATTAATCTGTCTATGGAGTAAACAAAGGCCATTACAGCTACATTTTTCTTGTAAGAAAAATAAAACATCCAAGAGATGTCTCAGAACTTCTTTAATATGAGCCTTAACCACTGCACTTATTTTGCTTTGAGTTTAAGTATTAGCTGAGTGGATTTTTTTTATTTTTTTCTTCTTTAAACAGTACTTAAACATCAGTTTTGTAATGTGCTTAATCCTGCAAATGGAAATCCTTCATAAACTAGAACAGGGAGAGGGAAAGATAATAAATGTGAAAAAGCAAATGAACAAAACAACACATGCAAATTTCTCTTCTCCCAGTTCTTTCAAGGGGAAATTCCTAAGCATCACTGTCCTATCTTGATAATAGCTTTAAGAGAAAGGTTCAGTTATTCAGTTACCTTTAGGATAAATGCATGTCTTCAGTGTTGTGCTCAGTGACTGGTATTCATTGTTCATACTGGCTATTAAGTTGGTCAAAGGAAGTATTGATATTTGTGTTTAACTTGACATGATTTGACATTTGAAACTTGACATGATTTGATTCAGGCTGTGGACGTGTGTGTCTGTATAGGCATATATTGAATATATACATGTCTATATATACATAAATGTATATCTATATATACATATGTACATATACATACATGTATATCTATACATGTATGAAGTCTAATTCATACTCAGCTACTAGCCTCAGTGCTTGCTGAAACTAGCAGAAATTGTTTGCAGTAATGCTGGCTGATTAGAGCTGGTGGTGTTCAGACATAGCCTGTGTCATGTCATGGAAGACTGACACTGCTGACAAGGGTAATGTTAGTCTCAGAACAGGTTTCCTGTTCCATGGCAGCCTAATGAATTTGCCACAGTGTTGAGATTGCAGGTGCAGTCACTGCTCATATGAAATTGTTGAAGTATAATTGTTTTCATCTACTTCTAATTATGATAGGTTGTAATACTCAATGCTGTTCTTAACTAAGCTTTTTTTTTTTTTTTTTTTAATCAGAACTTTTTATCTGGATATTTTTGATATCTTAGCTCTTTGGTACTCAAAGGGGTTTTTAGAAGTCTAAATACCACTTTCTCTTAATGCTCATGCTAAGTTCCATTTTATAAGGGAATTTCCAAAACGTCCTCTAAGAGTCTTTGAAAATCTTTGAGCAGTAAGATAGGCAATTGATTGCTTTTGGAGTTATCTTTCTGTTCTTCATTATTGATCTTTGTATCTATTTAAAAATAGAAAAATAAGAGTTTTTTTGACAAAAGAACTAATTTATTGATGGTATTAAGAGTAATACCCTTAACATATGTTGATGCTCTGAACATTTCTGATTGTGTCCAGTTGTTCAATTTAATGTATCCAAAACTTTGCACATAATGTTTGCTTAGGTGGGAATCCTGTTTTAACAAACCTACAGAATTGCTTATTTGAAAGTACATGGTCTAGGATTTGTGATTTATTTCTTTATTTATTTTTCTCTTAAAAGTGAAGGATGAATGTTTATAAGCTCCTGTCAATCTATCTTTCTGTGCTTAACCTAATTTACATGCAGGAATTTTTTTTTTTTTTTTTTTTTTAATTTAAGATGCGGGTATACAGTTGTGCTTCTGATCACTGCTTGCTGTTTCATAATCTTGCCAGTTGTTTGTTTTTCCAGTTAACTATCATGTATCAATTTCAGTTTTATAAGGTGAAATGTTCAACTGGGAATCTTGTGTTACTGCCTCTTATTTTATGGAGAGTTAAGATTCTTGTGTTGTTTTATCCTCCAACTCTGTGCACACATGCACTTCTTGGAAAATTTTCAAAACCCTGAAGTGTGATGTTGCAGAGGAGAGGGAACAAAACAAACAAAAAACATGGATAAAAATCTAGAAATCTGTATGAGATAAGTAAGGAATCAGGCATAACTTTGCAATAATAAATAGGGATAGACTTAACACTCACGTATGGGAAATGTTTATTGATGCAGTAAAGTTATGTGTAAAAAAAAAAAAAAAAGCAACAAAAACAAAAACTTCACAGAGCTGTATGTTGGAGGCGTTATGTTATCCTTTTACTCACAAAAGAAGCTTAATGAGGTTATTCTTGGCTGGAATTTGTAGCCTTTCCATGGAGGTATCCCAAAATTACTAAATGTCTTACAGAAAGTAATTAGGTTGCAGAATGCTTTTCCTCCATTGCAAAAGATGATGGCAAGTGTATTTCTTTATCCATTCATTGGAATTATTTCTGATGGGTAGGTTTACATTCCTGAGGAGATGGAAGTAGCTTCCCTCAGTGAGCACAGCATATTTTGCTGCACTTTTTTTGCTCAGAACATGACAGATGCTAGCATCCAGTTTACTGGCAGGTTAAAGTGTTTGAATGTTATGCTGTCTTTGGAAGTAGTTTGTTCATTCTCTGTCCAAATGACTTTATTTTTATTTTTATTTTGGCAGAGGTTAGTGTCACCTTATATGTGATTTAAAAAAAAAAAAAAAAAAAAAAAAAGTAAAAAAGAAAAAAGAAAGAAATAGAAAAGCAGAGCTAAAAATAAGAATGTAATCTGCAATGTTTTATGATAACTTTGCCTTCAACTTGGAATATGGCAGCTATGGAAATAAGACCTCTGTGAGTGTCTTCTGATTGCTAGTTTTTGTAAAAATCACTCTCACTTTACAATAGTAATTCAAATTGTGTTTTGCTTTTAGGCAGGATTCAGTTTGAACAATTTTATGAGGTTTCATGGTACTGGAGTTTAGCATTACTGCACTCTGACTCATCATGATACAAAGTGAACAGTTTGTATCATACGGGGTAGGAAACATCTGGAGTTCTATCCAGTTGTATTTCAGAAAATGTTTCTGTCAATTACTATGTAGCTTTGCTCTTGTAACAGCTAGAAGATCTCTTTCTCCTAGACTATAAATTGCAGTGTTATGAACTAGTATAGGTAAACATCAGCTTAAAATCTTATCCTGTTACTGTACTGTAAGCTGTAGGAATTAAATCCACTAAGTTTTTTCATAGTTATATTTGAAGTCAGTAGCATCAAACAATTTTCAGTGTAGAGCAGCCCATAATAAGTACTTTAAAAAGAAATTGCTAAGCCAATTAGAGTATTACATCAAGCTCCTCTGTCATTAGGTGGGCTTTTATTGTTGCTTTGTCAAAGATGAGTAACATGTTCCTGATCTCCAAACATTTTTTTGTTTCATCTGCAAATAATCATTTTAAAGTGAATTAAATACAAAACAGATCAGGATTTATAACTTCATCTGCTGTTGTGCTGTTGTGGTATGATTGTGACCCAAGGTCATCCAAACTGCTGCCACAGAAGCTTACATACTACTCAAGGAACAGGCCAGTTATGACACACTGCAGGGGAGGTATTTAGAGCTAATGCTTCCCAATTCTCCTCCAGTGGTGTAACATCTGAAAATTTCCAACCGGCAATATATATATTTATGCATATATGCTATTTGAAATAATTGTCCTGTATGTATGGAGCCAAACCTTTTAAGATTTTTACAGAAATTGTTTTTTGTAATCTGATTATGCTTGTCCTAATAAGAAGGAAAAAAACAACATATGAAGGGTGGGGAGGCTGAATGAATATGAAGTATGCAAAGTCTTTTGGCCTTGTGCCCAGGAGGAACTGCCCATTTGTGTAAGCTGAAACAATCTCTAGTAACTGTTTAGCTGGAACTGCTTCACAGAGAAAGCCTGCCCCACCCTTTCAGTGGCTCTTTTGCTGTGTTTTTTTAGAGCTCTGCGGTATGTAATAACCTTTTGTAGCCTCGGGGAAATGATCATGTTACAACTGTACTGCAACTCAAATTTCCCAGTGTTAGGTGTTAGGAAAAAAAACCTCATTTTCTTCCTATGAGGAATCTCACCTATTTCACCTATGAGATGAGATTTTCCGCATAGTCTTATGACTTTTTAATAGAAGCTTTAATATTTACCTTATCTTTGAATGATCCTTCTGAAACACAGATCCGTTTTCTACAAGCAGCTTTTTTGAGATGACTACTGTTAAGTTACAGCATATGTAAATATAATAAAACCTCCATTAACATTTTTTAATGCTTTACAGATATTTCATTTAGTATGTCAGAGGGCAGCGTCTCAAAACAAAACAAACAAACAAACAAAAAAAACAAAAAACAAAAAACCAACTTGAGCAATTTTAAATGGAAGTCTGAATCTTGATTATTTAGTCTCCTTGAAAGTTGTTTGACACAGGATTTTCTCATTCCTGTTGGGATGTTTAAGCTAATGAAGGACATTAATAAGACTTAAGGTAAATTCATTTTCAGGGGATTAATCTGAGTTATAATTTTAATCTGAAACACAGTCATCATGTATGTAAAATTCCTCAGGCAATTTTATGCTCTAAATGCAGAATCGGGTTGTTTGTCTGTATTGCCTCCTCAGATGTGTCTTCAGAGGAGTCACTCAGCTGGAAGGGAAGCTGCAACATAAGCTTCTTGCTGGATGAAATAACTACTAAATGCTGTTCATGGATAATATGATATTAGCCCCTGCTGTGTTAGTTTTCTTAAATCTCTGCCTCTTTTCTCTCTGTAGTAAGAGCTATTTTCTGTGCCTGGATCATTGACTTGGAAGATAACAGAATTTTTATATCAAAGCACTATTCTCTTAGCAGTAACTTTGGTTTCAAGGCACACATACAATATATACTTTTCCTAAATGAGAGGAAAAAATGAAACTTTAAATAAATATTTATAACCTCCAGTTATTATGTTTGTTCCTCTGTAATCATAGCAGATTACTAAAGAAATCTTGATAGCTCTCGCACTAGGCTATCTCAAATTGTCTGAAATAAAGTCTGATAAATTTTGCTGGCCTTGTTTGATTTTGGCACCTAAGATTTGTTTTTTTTTTTTTTTAAACCTACTTGAAAACAAGAGCTAGGTAAAGAACTTACAAAAAAGTTATCTTTTTTTTTTTTTGTATTTAGATATTACAACCTCTTTTTAATAATAGTTTTCTTAAATTTTCTTAAGTTTTAAATAAGAAATTCTAATTTCTTAAGTGAATGTAGCATACAAATATGCACAAATGATTCTTTAGCTGCATCATATGCATGAGGGAATTTTGGTTATTTACCCATTCACCATGTAATGCAAACTAGTTTGGAAGCTAAAGAAGAGAAATGATCTTCAACTATGGAGAATGTAAAATTTGAAAAGGCTTGAAGAGATGCTGTGAAACTGGAGAGGAAAAGAAAATGTCCTACTTACAGCTTTTGAAGGACTCTAAAATTATAGACCAATGTATTTGTTGAGTATTAATTTGTTCAGTTAGACTCTCAAACACTGGTATTTATTGCTTTTTACAGAGGTGAGCTTTTGGTTTTCTAGCTAGACACTGATGTAGCTTTCTAAAGTATTTTTTGTTTTAACATTAACTAGCTTATTTTCTTAGCAAGGAGGAGGGCTTGGGAGGTGAATGATGTGTACAGTATGATGATGCCATTTTGAAAGACAGATGTTTAAACCTGTACTGCAATCCTGTGAGACTAAAGCATTTTAACATTAAGATCCAGTGGTAGTGGTTTTGTTCATGAGAAATAACACAGATTTCATTAATGCTCTTATTGTCTTTTAAATGGAGTAAAAACTACCTTTTTAGTCATGTTTCACTACTTATGTTATGCTAATTAAATAGCATCTCAAAAAATTAATGTGTAGTGGGGCAATTATGTCTGTCTGCTAAAATTACTCAGAACAGCCGTGTAAGCAAGTAGAATTATTTGCCAAGAGTTATATTTGCCATTCATTTAGATAATACAGCCTCCAAATCTTGAGTCATCAGTTGTGTTATTTCTTAGTACCTCTTTGAACTCAAAACTGAATAGAGGAAATCTAGTAATTAGAGATCTTTACAGAAATTCCACAGCTGGAGACTGACAGCTGGAGAAACGTGTGTGTTGCTGAACAAAAGCTGTACCAATCTAGAGACGTTCTCTGTGTTGGATATTCTTCTATTTTGTTGAATTTTTGCATGACTTCTGATGTCTACCAGATAAAGACCATTCAATGTTTAAAAGCAGTGAATCCTGGAAGTATTGTAAACAGTTTAATTTGATGATTATTTGCTTTTCTGAGTTAGTATGGGCAGTGAGAACTTGTCTGAACATTGAACTCTTAGGAACAATATGAAAATTGTCCTTCTTTTTTTTTTCCTAAATACAGACTTTGAGCTCCTATATTCACTGATGATGTTGAGTGAGAATTCCATGTCAAGTTCAAGACAAGGGTTTATTTCCCCCGTCATTTTGCACCTGATCTGGTTATTGTATGCCCATTTGACTAAAAGATTCATGAGAAATTGAAACAGTAATGCATCAAGCAAGACATGTTCCTCAAAATGTTTCCAACAATAGGTACAGCATTGCTCTTTAATCTGAGAAAAGGAGGGGATAAGGAATGGTCCTTCAGATACTTCTCTAGTTATGCTTTAGATAGTCAATACCATGTTTGTGTTACAGGTGTATTCACATATGACTCCGCTAGTTTTTTATAAATGCATTACCACTTGAAATCCTAACAGAATGCCTCAGTCTGCAAGAGAATGGACTCTTCTAAGGAAATTACTTCTGTTCCCCAAGGACATTTTTTATAATCAAGTTATTAGTTGTAGCACAACAGATTACTGTGAAATCCATTCTTTAGGAACTGAATCAAAATATTAGCATTCAGGCGTGTAGTTTGTACAATAACAATCTTATTTACAATGAACTTACTCTTAAATACATTTTCTTTTAGAAAGTAAGTACTTTAACAGCTATCAGCAAGTCGAGAGACTGAAGTTTGCCTTAGGAATTATACATGTTTTTGACAAAAATCTTGCAATGACATCCTCTCAAAAGACATGAAGTGTGTAAATATGTTTTAAAGCAGGAAGGAAGAAAGATTGCAAGGTGGCCAGGTTTCATAGGTTTTCTTCTTGCATCCTTCAGTTCAATTTCTATTTTCCCTTTTCCAATCTTGTCTGTCCGTTGTTAGGCAATGTAACTTAAGGATATATTTTTGTTATCAGTCAGCTTTGTTGTGCAAGCAATTAGCAATAGCCTACGCTATAAAACTCAGGAGGTAAGTTCTCTTGAAAAGCGGGAAAAAAATGTGGTTATATAAACCTTGAGAACTATGTGAAGTAGGAGGATAATATTTTAAAGGAATTTCAACAGACCACATTATCTTTTTTATTCTTCTTCCACAAACTTTTCTGAACTCAGGATAAGAATCTGTGAATGTTTTAAAAGAAAGATCAGTCTAGGGAATATTTCTGTGAGTTTAAATTTCAGCCCTTTGGATCTCTAACTGAAGTTTATCTCCTAGTTTGGAGATAAGAGGCTTAAGGAGTAGCCTTAGAAGTTAGACAGGTGTACTGCAACTTTACAGAAAGATTTTTATCGCGATAAAAAAGACAACTTGATGGAGAGAAAGGAAAATGCGTAGTTCTGCAATGAAATTCTATCAGCACGCTTCAGTAAAGTGGTTTGTTTATTTCTGAGATAAGCTGCAGGAAAAAAAAGAATAACAGCAAGGAAATGGACTTTGCATCTTCTCTTCTAGAGAAAGAGAAAACTCCTTTGTTTTCCATAAAACCAAGTTTCAAAAGCTGTTTTGAAATCCTCTCACTTTCAAGGTAGACTTCAGCTGCTTACTGTACAGCTTACTTCAAATTCCCACTGAACTCTGAATGTTATAGCATAAATCAAATATTATGGTAAATTTCAAAAGCAATTCTTTGAAAACAAAACCTAATTTTTTTCCCCTAATATTTAGTAATTAAGCATAGCTATTATCTTCAGAAAGAGAGAGTGGGGCAAGATTACATCAGCTGAAGACAAAAAGTGAGAACAAAACAAAAAAATCACCCTCCTTCCAAGTATGTCTTATTTCTAGTTTCCTTAGTGTTAGTTTGGAATGTATGAAAGCAGCTCTCTCCATTAATATGCTTAACTATTGCACTGTTCTTGAGCAGAAAAATATCTGAAGACACAGGTTTTTTTCCAGAAAAAATTTGAAGATAAATGAAAGTGGCACTGACATTTCTGAGAATAAAAATAGCTGTCTAATTTCTTATCATGATTGCATAAGCCCATTAATTCAAAAAGTCAATTGGAGGACTACTAATTCAGCAGGCAAAAAGCCAGATGATCAATAAAGGCTATTTTCATGAAAATAACATATGTAAAATTTGAATCTCTTTAACTGTAGTGTTAAAATATGATGTGAATCTAAGTTGTTATACTTCAAAAGGAAGAGTTGTTTCTTTTTGTGACTGCCTACAGCTTTTTTTTACCTATTGTAAATAGTTTGCTCGTAACTTTCCAGCTAACAAATGTTTAAGCTCAGTCTTTGTCATATGCTTAATGAATTTCATAGACCATTTTTCCTCTTTGCTTGTGTACCTGTTCAAACCTTTTTTTTTCACTCCATTTGCCTTCTTTTTAAAACCTATGTGACTTTAGACATCCCTGATCACTGAATTAGGGGAATTAATTTGATTTCATGCTGTCTTTCCCCTTTCTGCATATCTAAAATGACTTCAAATGCTGGAAAGTATTTGAAAATCTTGTTTCTGTATTTCCTACAAAAACTGTTATGGGAAATTTCTTTTAGTATTCTTATTCATGAATAACTTTAGCAAGCATAAAGTTGATTATTACTTCCATTTTATTTAATAGTTTTTTTATGGCTAGTTAATTGGATTCTTTCTGCTAGTATGTGTATTACCTCTTTCTAACTGTGTTCTGTCAGCTGCTTGTCTTTGATTATCTTAGACTGCAACATCTTTGAGAAATTTATGTCACTAAACATAGTTTCTTCTCTACAAGTTAATTCTCATTTTAATTTTCTGTACTTGCTATCTAAATGTGGCTATTGAATAGTAACAAGCCATTGTCAACTTGCCTCTATTTCTGTTTAACTTTCAAATGTTGAGCATTATAGAAGAAACTGCCTTTAAAAAGAAAACAAAAAAAAAAAACCAAAACAGATATAAAGTATCATGCTTGTATCAACCTCTTTAAATTCCTAACCCAGACTAGATATAGAGATATAGAGGATTGGGTGGCCAGCAGGGACAGGGAGTTGATTGTCCCTCTCTACTCTGCCTTCGTGAGGCCCCATCTGGAGTACTGCATTTAGGCCAGTGGCCAATACGAGAAAGACAGAGAGCTGTTGGAGAGGCTCAAGTGGAGGGCTATGAAGATTATTAGAGGGCTGGAGCACCAGCCCTATGAAGACATGCTGAATGATATGGGCTTGTTCAGCCAGGAGAAGAGAAGGCTGTGAGGTGACCTCATTGCATCCTTCCAAAAGGGAGCCTAAAAGCAGGAGGCCAGCTCTTTGAAAGGGTAAATAAAGGCAGAACAGGGGGAAATGGTTTTAAATTGAAGGAGGAAAGGTTTAGGTTGGATATCGGGGGAAGTTCTTTACCAAGAGAGTGATGAGGTGCTGGAACAAGTTGCCCAGAGAGGTTGTAGGTGCCCAGTACCTGAGGATGTTCAAGGCCAAGTTGGATGTGGCCCTGGGTAGCATGGCCTAGTATTAAATGTGGATGTTGGCAGCCATATCTGTAGCAGGGGGTTGGAGCTTGATGATCCTTGAAGTCTCTTTCAACACAAGCCATTCTCTGATTGTCTTTTAACTTCATGTGATTATTCCACCTCTTTTTGCCTTTTTTTTTTTTTTTTTTTTTTTTTGCTTTGTTTTATTTTTAAAGAAATTCTTCCTTCTCTTACAGTCAACCATGCTCATTATTTCTCAATACTTTATCTGCTCCATTGGGGCATATTTTGATTTTGCTTCTCTTTCCTTCTTTATCCTGCTACAGCTGCAAACCCAGATTTGTTTTTTACCACTTCCGTGAAAATTTGATATCCTGACATTTGACATTATTCCCTGCTCAGAAGGAATCATATGGAGTTTAGAATTCCAGTTTTGTTCTTTCTGCACTCTGTGTTCAGCCTAGATAACATTTCTTGGGTTTTCTGAACTCCATTCAGTGATCATGAGCCTCTAATATAAGGCTAGAAAGGATTGTTCAGTTGACTTGTATAATAGTCAATTATCTCAATCCAAGCATTTTCTCATGAGTTCTGTACAGGGAATCACATAGTAGAAAGGCAGAGAAATTTTTCCTGAAATGTTTTGACCATAAAGATTGATTTTTAAGAAGTCTGGAAAATCAAGAAGGAAAAAGTTAGGAATATGTTAGATTTATATGCATAACTCTGAACAAGTTGTCATTAGGTCACATTTGCGTGAATGAAATATTGGAAACAGATGTGTTAGATTCTCTTAAATCTTTGAGATTCAGCTATTAACTTTTACTGTAGCTAGTTCAGCTTTGTCTTGCTTTTCACTTGTTACTTTTGCAGTGCAAATAGGTCTTCTATTGGCTTTACAGTTGTTCATGCTTTCTTTTTTTTTCATATGAATATTAGTGCAAATAATTCACTGCTTCTCTTGCTTTTCGCACAGCGCTCTCCATATACTGACGTGTACACATTAGAAAAAATAGAACATTACATCACCCATGTTTTGAGGCTTCCGTGAACAACACAGGAAAGAATATAAATTCATTTCCCTCTTGACGTATTCAAGTTAATGTGTTTTAAAACTAACTTCAGACCTAGCTCCTCTATTTGTTGTAAGTAATCTCACAGCAATTCTTTTGAAAACTTGCAGATAAAAATTGAATATTATGGTGATTTTATTTGTTCTATAAAATTTTTATCCTTGATGGTGTAACATCTTGATAACACAGTTTGTCAAAAATCAGTCTATACAGAAAATTGAATTTTTAAAAACGCAAATTATTTGAGCCTTAAAATGCTGCAAAATCAGATAATTCCTCCCACACTATACCAGAAATAAATCAATTTGAGGGCTGATTTAAAATTAAATAGTTTACATAGTTAGGTAAAATAACTTTAAGGGATTTTTTTTCATTTTGAGCATTATATGCTCACCCGAAGAATTGGGTGATATTCAATAAATTCTAGATTTTTAGCATAATAGATACACATGCAACATTGTCAAGCTATGTTCTGACCGCTTTATCTGTCAAAGCAAAGTGACTCAGAGTACACAGAATTTCCTAGAATAGGAATAAGTTGAGTGAGATGCCTTTTATTTTAGGATGCTATTTTTATTGAGCCAGTAGCTTCTTGATCTAGTTAACAATATTCTTGAAACAAAGACAGTTACCACTAAGTTGCTAAGTGACTGTAAATTTGCATATGGGGAAAGTATTACTATACAGATAAGGGCTAGACAACCCACTTGAAATGTTTCTAGTTTAAAACAGAATTTTTCACTTCTCAAGTTCAGTTTTTTGACACTAATGTGGCAGCAACTGGTGCAAAGAACAGTTTTGTCCTCTTGGATTCTAGGTATGAAGAGATACATTTGAATCGTAATGTGGCCCACTGCAGGGTTACCTTGCACAAGGAGCTCTATTTCCTTGTTACTCAAAGAAGTTGCTTTCCACTCTGAAACAGAAAGGCCTTCTTAGTGTTGTAATAATTGTATTGCTATGCAAATGTTCTGTGATGGTTGGTTGATCTTTTTTTAGCACTGTAAAGCACTGTATTTATTAGAAGTCTTCGGACTACTCATGCCTTCTGAAAAGCTTAGAGCTTATAAATCCTGAGGGGGATAGACCTGTGCCACAGGTCTTCTCACTTCCACTTTTTGGCATATCTTTGTGTAGTACCAGTATGTAGTATCTCTGTGTAATATGTTTTAGCTAATGATACTCGTAGTGATTTTATTGAAACAGAATCTGTATTAAGGGAATAGCAGACATAACCTAACTTACAACAGAGAAAAAGACACTGGGAGTGGTGGTGGCTACAGAATATGCAATATCAGATTAAGCAAATCATCAAGATACTATTTCTGGATATTTCAAACATTTTGAGGGTCTGTATAATTTTCTTCACATCTGTAGTATGGGTATGGATGTGATATGGATGATAGAAGTAATAACTTATCTTGCACTACGTTTGGTGTTGACTACAATGAATTGAACAACGAGATGAAAGCAGGCAAAAAGATATTGATTTACAGAGCTGATATAAAAACTTCCAAACTCTGTGTTGGTTGTAGTGATGTACGGAATCAGACTCTGTAACAGCCAAGTAGTTATAGAAGCAGGTATGTTTAGTCAGTGCTGCACATATGCCAGGTGCAAGGGGGATAGCTCCTCCTAACTTGCATGTCAGGAAAAAGCATGCTACAGATATAGGCTGAACTAATAAATAATCAGTAGTTTCCAAGAATTCAGATACATATTCAACACATTCCTGAGAACCCATTAGCGTGTGCCCCCCCTCCCCCCCCCCCCCCCCCCCCACATCTGCATAGTGAGTCGTGAGGGTCTCCTCCTGATGGCTGTTGGATGAAGAATCCTCATCTTTGTCGTGAAGATTTGTAGTCTTTCTCCCTGTTAACTTTTGACCCTACGGGATGGGCAGTCTCGCCCAACCCAGTTTCAGCTTGCACTGTGGACATCTAATCATCTCACTGCCAGATGTCCTCAGGCTTCTCAAACCCTTATCTTCATGGCCTTCATCCCCCTCTTTATTCCAGACCCCGTGTCTGCCATCACTTATTTTTCTAACAGCTTCTACATTCTTGCTTCTATAAACTATGTCTAACTATCCCCCCTATCCTTAGTCCCTGTGAAGCCTTTTTCTCACTTGTACTCTTTTACTACGGGGCCCTTCTCACCCTTCAATAGCATCTAGAGTCTGGAATGAGTCATAATATTTGAACAGCAAAAGATGTTTATGTACATCTCTAAGAAATTTGGTGCATTTTGAAGGCAAATATTAAGTTATATATGTATGTTTTTCCTTTACAGAAGGAAGAGCATCTTTAGAACGCTTACATTTCTCTAAAGTGCAAGGGATTTTTCTAAAACAACTTGGTTGTTATCCCTTAATCTTTTGTCTTCTGCTCATAGTGTTTGACATAGTGCTGATGACAGTATTAACGACTTCTAAAGATTTCATAAGTTTTTTTCCATCTTCAGCATGTTTATTGTTTGAGATGCAGTGTCAGTGGAAATTGGTGAGGTGCCAGAAAGCATAACCCATGCAAAGAGGAGTAGAGAAAGGGAAAAGAGCTACGGTTCATATCTACAGCAGCTGTATCCTGGTGATAGTAAGCCGACGTGCATAATTAGATGAATACTACTATACCCAGTTCCACTAAGTCTTATTTTATTTACTATATGCAGTATCTGTATTGGCACAGAATGTCATTAAATTTATTACACAGCTGGATAGTTGTCTGGTGTTCCATTGCATTGTGTTCAAACTTGGTTATTGCCATTCCGCACAAGCTGTAAGAGGGTTAAAAACACACCATATCTGAAAAGTAAGCTATTAGTTTTAAGTTAAGACATTTATATTTATTTTGCTATGAACCTTTAACCTCTTCTTGATGTAACCACTTTGATACAGTGCAAGAGACCAGAAGTTATTATTTTTCCCATCAGAAATTTCTAGTCTGAAGAGTACTGAACCACTACTTCATCCAGCTCTTGGGATATACACTGTACTCCGACATACTGCCTGGGATTTCTTTCTTTGAAGATTAGAAAGCTTTTACTAAGTATCTTGTAGGGTCCTGCTATTCTGGTTTCTATTTCACAGTAAGTTAAGAAACATTTACATTCAATTATAAATTGTATATAAATACTAAAAACAAATAACAAACAAACAAACAAAAAAAAAAACCAACAAACATACAACCAATCACAAACAACAATGACATGCCTACATCCTGTTATCTGGAGCCTCCCTCTGTGATAACTGCATGGTATCCGAGGTCTTGTAATATTAAACTGTTTGTATGTAAGATCTCTCACACAATCTGTAACCGAAGTCTAAAGAGAAACCTCTGTCATATTTCAGTAATTAAATTAAATAATTTCCTGCTCTTTCATTGCTGTATTTTTTTAAATCTGTAGGGCCATCCATGTGATAAGCATTTTGGGCTTTATTGTTATCTGTATTATGTATTCTAAAAGATCTCTGCTTGTGATTTTTGTGTAAACTTTCAAGATGCAGCTGCTGCTTATACTGTTAAATCCTGGTTATTATATTTTCATTGTAATAGGTTAAATAAAAATAGCAAAAGAACTTGGCTATATACCTGGGCTGAACAACTGCAATTTGTGTAGCATAGTATGTTACCTCCAATATTAAATTTCAAAATGATTAATATAATACAGATACACTGTGAATTTGCTGTATTACTTATAAAATTACAAAGTTATAATGTGGCATTCTGGTTTAATTGTCAACCAGTAAAAAAAGAAA
Source organism: Lagopus muta (assembly GCF_023343835.1). NCBI lineage: Eukaryota > Metazoa > Chordata > Aves > Galliformes > Phasianidae > Lagopus > Lagopus muta. The sequence continues at coordinate 32,255,358 of NC_064438.1, read as the reverse complement.
ACCAAAACAAACAGTAGTACTAGGTGTTAGGATTTATTACTTGTTCACAGAAAATCTACTGAACAAAAGAGTTGTTCAGTGACAAGCAAAACCCTATCTATAATACCAAGCATTTTCTAATCACATGAGAAACAACTATATCAAACAAGTGTTCAATGTGAAAATTGCTCTCAATTTCATATGTGGAAGGCTAAGAAATTCTAGAAATTTTAAATATATATTAAGATTTTTGACTTTGCACTAACAACTACGAACTGGAAAAAATGTAAATAATGATCAGTCAAGGATCAGTTTGTTTCTACTGTAGGTACTTGAACAAGCTGGTGTCATGCCAAACATATGGTCTTTTGAATCTGTGTTTATTTGCTTCATTTTAGAGATTTATGTACAACTCATACAGTTCTTTACCTTTTTCAGAGAAGGAGTATTAAAAGGGATTTTGTGGTAGTGAATTGGAATCTCAGAAACTTCAAGTAGTATTCTTGTATTTCTGCATGGGATTCACAGACCAGTAAACATTCTAATTCTTGAAGTGTAGTAAATGGACTATGTGCTCACAATCAGTGCACACATTGTGCAGATGTTCTCAGGACCTTTGGCTTATGTTCAAGAAAAGCTTCCATGTGGAAAGAGAGAAGAATATATCTGAGGAAATCAAAATATAGGGAAGACCTGTTGATTAGTTCTGCTCTATTTTTAGTTTTCTGGAAATTGATAATGTTGCAGTAATAGCCTTGTTTGATAACTTTTAAAGAACTGACCTGCAATAAATGTCAAATATTTATGTAGAAATTCTTAAAACCCTATTGTACTTAGTGTGGTGTAGAACTTGGGGACACAGTACAAATCAGGCTGGATTATAATTTTTATTTATTCTGCTAGACTAGAACTTTTTACTTGCCTTTTTACTGCTCCTATTTTAAAATCATTGTATCTAGGGGATACTTATTCTTCATATATCAAACACAGTATTTTAATCAACATCATAAAGCTACTATTCAGGCTATTCATCCCTAACAGTGGCACATAGTACTTGCCACAATACTGGTATGAGTACTTATACTATTGTTAACTGTTTGGGTGAATTTGATAATATATCCAGTAGCGCTTATTTTTTTCAAGCTTATTAAATTTCAGTTATCTATTTCATTTTGGTACTGTTTACTGCAGTTATTTCCAAGTCTTAACTGCCAATACTGGTCTGTTAAAGGTACTTTAATACTCTATAGTCAAAATTTTGCAATAGAAAGAAGCTTCTGTCAAATTCAGTAGTAAAAGTTAAATTAGATGCTCCTCCTAAACAAAAAGTATGCCAAATAATAGCTCTAAACTTGACTGTTTGCAGAAATAAATTGTTTATTTATAAATACTTGCTTTTACTTTTCCTTACTGAAATAGATTCAATCAAACATTAAATCAGTAGGACGGTTGTAGCTTAAACTAGAACTTAGAAAAGACAGCATCAATAAGCCTGATTTTTAATCTACTTACTCCTCTTCTGTTGCATAGATCACTAAATACTGTGCAGTAATTTGGATTTGAATTGGTTTTTAGTCTTCTATTATCCAATTTAATTCAGATGAGGTGATTTGGAACAGTCTTGGTCATGTAAGACAGGGAGTTTGCCCATTAATGTAATGGGGGATGTGTCTGAATGCAAGGAACTTAGGTCTGAGAAGAGTCTTCAGGGCCAGTCTCAGCAGTCATGACCTCAAGATCCACATGGGGAGATACAGGTTGAATGTTAGGAAAAACATCTCTTCCTCTCTGATAGTTCTGCATTTTGTGCAGTCGTGTACTCATTCAGATGAAATATATTTCTATTTTCCTGCATATTTTCAGCTTACTCATTTCAGTCCGATTCTTACTTTGTCTATGAAACCCAGAGTATGCGACATAGTGCATTATGAGGCAAGGTGAGAACTCACTTGATAGCAGAGTCTGATATGAGCCATGCTTATCAAGCTTCTAACCATACTCTGCTGTCTCCACTCTGGAGTTCTTACTTGGTGTTGCTACATATTATGAACAAGCTGATTCCAATTATTTGTTTAGAGCTATATTTGAGATCAGTATGGTCAAGTGATGTCCTTGATAAGTAAGTTATGTATTAATTAAAAGTAAAATAAGAAAAAACAGTGTATGTAAATCGTAATAAGAACAAAGCAAAATTTATGTGACCAAGATATTTTGCAAGTAGCAACCAGTAGCCATTACTATTATTTCAATATTTCCTTCAAATATGTTTTTATAAAAGAAAAGGAAAGCAGTTTGTGTTGAGTCACCCTAAGGAATTTGTCATATACACTAATATGTTTTTGGAGGAAGCTAGGGGATGCAGCTGCCCATTAAATAAAGATTGTTGGGAAGCTGCTTAGCATTCTCAGCCTCAGAAGTGTAGATCACAGTCCAAATAAATATTCCATGCTGGTCACTTCAGCCTCTCAAAGATGATTGTGTGTCACACTGTGAAGATGATATCTGTCATACAGATATTTAACCTTATCAGATTTGTGTGAAATATGATTTATTTCCTTAGTCAGTTGTTCTTCATTCGCAAATGATACAAGATTTAGTATCTATTGACATTGATTGTAGATGATTTCAAGTCTTCATTTTTATATTTATTGTAATAACTAACTTAATTTAGTATTTATTTCAAAAGTGACTGTAATATCTCCATTTTCATCTTCCTCAGGAGAAAAGTTGTTCTAATTGGCAATATTAACAAATTAGAGGAGAACATATGGCAATATTAGTTTTGCTGTCACATTCTAATCCTTGTGAATATCTTGCGGTAGCATGCAAGTACAGAACTGCTTCTGTCTTAAGCAAAAGCATTGCTTCAAAATAATGTCTCTCATCTTGTGTTTATACGTGAGTGCGATGCTAATGTGTGTGCTCTGCGGTTATTAAAGAAATCTATATACATAGCTCACACTGAAAGTAATGCCTCTTATTTACTTCCATGGAAACTACAATGGATACAATGAGCACATTGTAGAGGATAATTGATAGAGAAAATTCTCAGTTACTAAACAGTGTTTTTCAGCATAGTCACCATTAGCAATGCGTTTTCTCCAGCACTTAACAGGAGACTGCATGCAGTGCACATAAAAATCTGCATGGCTGTCCAGAACATGGCTTATCTTTCATGTCGCTGTCACTGCTCAAATACACCACCCACTGCCACACTGTGCTTTCTTCCACTGTTTGGTCTCCATGTTCAGCAAATGTCAATAGGCACCATTTTTATTTTTTTTTTCTATATGAAGGAATTCAATTACATATCTTAGTGTGTACTTCCTTGTTAGATGCTATTTTGTCAGACTACCCCTCTAGTATTATCTGTAGCATGGCAAGAAAATGTAACATAATATTTATGGGAAGGTTCAACCTCTACTGCCTACTACAAACATCCACCACTGATATTAAGGGCTAACTTGGCAAAATAGGAGGCATTACTTAAGAAAAAGCCCATGCATTTTGGAGATCTTTGTTACTGTACAGAGACTTTCTGCAAGACAGAAGGCTATTTAAAATTAAATTGATAGCTTTTCTCTGTGGGCAGTTTGGAAAACACGAAAGGGTGAAAGAGTTTCTGTCCAGACTTTCAGGTGCCTTTTTAAATGTCTAGTGTAGGGAGGTGATTGTGTTTCATGTTTGTTCAGAAGAAATTGATGTGGCTCAAATATTTTCTTGAAGGTAATCTGACCCCTGTTGTTTTTTCTTCTACTCGTGTCAGCCATGTACTATACCTAGTATTCTGGGGATAAGCCATCCCAATTTTTTGCAAAATGCAACGCTATGAGAAATACCTTTGAAATACACCTTTAAGATAGAACTTAAAACAAGAGTTGGTACTGTACAGTAATCTTTGAGAACTTGTGATTTATTTGAATGTTTCTTCAACCAGTCTGCTCATCAGTACCATAGCTGCTTGTATGTTTCATTCTGTTGAGTTTGATTAAGGAGACTGAGAGTTTAAGATAAAGCCCTTTCAAAGTGTGTGGGGCTGCTCAATGCTTTTCTCCTGTAATTTTATTCCTTGCATCTTTTCAATCCAAGTGCCTTAGCCTTTTTTTCCTGATGTTATTTGTAGATTCTATAGCTATTCAGTTTACTCTGGATCACATTAAATTTCTTGTGTTGGCAGTCTTTGCAATTATGCTGCATTCAGTAAATCTCTGATGAGGCTAAATTGACTTCTAAAGAGCATTTGAAGGCCTCATTACCATCCATTTCTGTCCTGAGATGCTATAATAGTCACATATTCCTGAATTTCTAGCACTGCCAAATAATTAAGTACTTGATTACCTGTCCTTTTACAGTATAAATTTTCTGGGATAATGTCTGTATCTTTTTGGTTCAGATAGCATAATCTTTACAGCTGTGATAGAAGCAGTAACCTTGTAGCTGGGATGCAGATGTAACTGTGTGATAACTGACCAACTGATACAGTAACGTACCACATGTTTGTAGTTCTTTTCAAGTGGCAAACTAAAATGCTTTTTGGTTTGTAGATAGTTTGGGATATAAGTTTCTTATTCAGATAAGAGCAAAACATTTCAGTATCCTCAGACGTGGGAGGAGGACAGTGGGGTTCACTTGTGTCACAGTAGCTCTTTGTCAGCAAATATTGTAAGCAACTGTTGCAGTAGTTAAACAAGTCAAATTGCCCATACTAACTACTTTAACCTAGATTGTCCCAAACATTCTGTTGTCTCATTTATCATTTTATGTACCAAGTCTGAATTCTAAAGAGAAAGTTGTTGCTTTATAAAAATGTAATGACAGAAAATGTGCCAGGAAAGAAAGAACTCTTTAAAAAGTATTAAAAAACAGTGCAGGACTATTTTTTTTTATTATTTGCTCTTTTATTTTTGAAATTTTTATATGAAGACATAAAAGAGAAGAATGCGCTCAGTTTACCTCTCTGATTTCTTCACCTTTTATTTACTTATTTTCAAGGGGAAACAAAGTAGTTTGGTGTTATTAAAGTGTTTTACTCAGCAGCAAAATGCTGTTCTGAGTTTCTTCAGTGAAACTGTAACGTTTACAACCGGATACAAGCTAGGAATAATTACTAGATGGAAGCTGTTGCAGAAATGTATATCTGTGAAACAACAAAATGTTACTCATGAAGAGGATAAACCTGAAGAATGGGTTGGTTTTGATGTTTTGTTTCTTCCTTTTCAGGTGTTGTCTTCTTCCTACTATTAAGGCATACTTCAGCACTTTAAGCTAATTAATGCTGGTAAATTTTTTAAGCTTCTATCTTGAGAAGATTTATTTTATTCTCTCTTAAATCTTGGTCTGAAGGAGTGTGAACAAATCGCGCAGTTACTTCTTACTGAAGCAGAACATGGTTTGACACTGTGTGCTTGAAATCTTTCTCAATTTAAGAAAAAAATATTGTTAGATCAAGTGTATAAAATGATGACCTAGAGTTTTCCTCCAGAAAAAAAGAAACAAACAAACAAACAAAAAAAGATATCAAGCTATTAGTACTATTACTACTTAAAGCTCAAGATCATTCTGTTGAATTCATATAATAAAAAAAATAAATTTCAAAGTAGTTCTAAGGCATTGAGAAAAGCAGTAACACATTTAAAGCAAGTGATGTGCACTAAGGACTGCAGACATATTTTATTGCTTCCTGCACCATTTAATTGGCTTTTTCCCTGAGTATTTATGGATGTCTATAACAGTATAATTACAAGATAGCCTTCGTAGAATGGATAGCAGATGAGACACAACTCACATTGATTTTTGCCTAGAAACTCTGCAGCTGGGAGAAGCACATTAACAAACAAAGAGGTTTAGAATAATAGAATATATTAATACTGTGTATGAGAGAACAAAAATCAAGAAAATGCTGCACTACACATACAATATAAGTTTAGATAGAGAACAGGATCTTTCTCTTCGGAATGGAATCTGAATCTGTAGTATGTAGAAGCTGGGAACAAAAACGAAAAATGAGAAGGTAATAACCAAACTAAAATGTTTAAAAAGGTAAGTATAAATACAAAAAACAAAAAACAAAAAACAAACAAAAAAAAAGTATAGTAATACTTGTAATAATAAAGTTCATACCAGCTAAAAATAATTTGATTTGATAGATGCTGAAATTCCAGTTGTTAGTCCTGGTGTTTGGAAATTTTTCAGTTAATTCAAGTGAATTTGAGTGTGAATGGAGAGAAATAGGAGAATGAGTAGTTTGGTAGAGATTTGGGTGGATTTTGCTTTTCCTTTATTTAATCCTCTCTCTTTAGAGTGCTTGCAGTTTTTAGAGTAGTCAGTACACCAAAAGTAATTGTGACTGAAATGTTAAGATATATAATGTATTTGATCAGAAGAAAATGCTGACTGACAGAAAGATGGCAGTTAGTTTAATTGCATCATTTCCAAGTATAGGTACATAAATTATATTTATTTAGAGGTAATTTGAGTTTTTACTATAAGCTTATATAGCCATTACTTAAGTTGAAATTTGTAAATTCTCTGTTCAGTGTATGATGCATTGTATGAGATTGTATAATTGGTCATTTCTTAAGTGTTAGACTCTGAGTCTTCCATACTTACGTAGTGTTAAAATATAGACTATTGGTTAGGGTAAAAATTTAATATAATATAAAGCTCATATGAAAAGACAGATGACTTGTTCACTGTTTCTCATTATAATAGTAAATTGAAGTATTGATTTTTGTAATGGAATTTATAGATCTGATATAAATCTTAGTAACCACATGGGATCATAGCTACATAGAATGGTAGTGGGGCAGGGACTGCAAGGCGAATGGGATTCTGTCTTCTCAGTAGTTCAAAGTTTAGTAAGCCAGGTGCAAGCGGCTGCATGCAGAAGCTGATGATATTGAAGCTGATCCTAGTTAGCGTTCTGTTCTATGACTGGAACAATGAAATATTCTGTGCTTCCCTTAGGTTTGAAGGTCATACTATGCTGGAGGGGAACAGTTCCAGAGGGAATACGACTGTTCACCAGCTTCCTCTAGTTCAACAGCAACATCATAAAGCTAAGCAAAGACAGGCCAGAGTGCATAAGACTGTTGCAGATGCCAACAGATATCTTCTATTCAATATTAGATTTGGAGATATCTATTTAGTCAACTCTGCTTTTAGTGTTAAGTGCATTATGGAAGAACTGGGATGATGGCACCTGCAAAACAGTCAGTTAGAAAGGGAAGTTTCTATCAAGATAAAACTAAAATTTCTTTATCCTTGTTTCTGTAAATATTGCCCAATGTAGTAAGCTTGGTCATAAGCTTCTTGATTATCTTTTTCAAATCTTCTTAGTTATAAGTGTGGCAAGATTCTAACAGCATCATGCTGTTAGGGAAGTTAGACTTTCTTTTAACCTTTCCAGATCAATTAATTTTCCATATAAGGAAATTCCAGAGTAAAGTCTGATTTATTAAATTTGATACTTTAAACTTATTTTGTTACAATTTTTTTCTATGTATTCTGCAACTATTAGTTGTAGATAGTTTTCTCTTGCATGTTTCTGTACCTCAGTGTAGAATGAGTGAGTTGAAGGTAGTTTTCTTTAGATTAAGTGTTGAAACAGGCATAAGAAACTGAACTTGATTTCTGCAGCAAGTGTACTACTGATCCTAGTTTTCTGTGGATACATAATATAAGTAGTTTCATTTCAGAAATCCAATTTTCAAGTAACTTGAATGTTATTTTGATTTGGCCTTGTCTGATTCTTCTAGTGCATGTTTGGAAGAAACAAAAACCATTTTCAATTTGAAGCATGCTTCCAGAAAGTTTCCTGTAAGACATGTACAGCACTAGTATGGACTGGAAAAACAAAACTCCATGAGATGAGCAAATGTCATGAGACAAGAAAGCTGTACTGTCAGATTTAACTTTGAAGGGTGTGCATTTCTTCAGGGGTGACTGTATTTATAGATCATAATTTCAAATGTATGCTTTTAGAAAACCCTTGGGAATTTGTTGCATTTTTTTCACCTCTTAGCAATCATTCCCATTATCAAATTTTCCTGAGTATGTGCTGGCCAGCACCTCATTTCTTACCACAGAGAAGCTATAATTTAGTCAGAAGGATTAAGTATGGGGCAATAATGAGCAGTTCATCCATTTTAAAATAAATCTTTCTAATTGCAATGAGCAATGATTATATAGCAACAATAGTAGGAACAAGGTATTGCAATGCCAACTGTGCTTATTGCTTATTTTCTTTATGTTCTAACACATGATTAGTCATGTAATGGAATAAAGGCTGCTTATTTTTGGCAGTATTTCTGCATACCCAGATTCTTACTTTTCTTAACTTTTCTCTCCCTTTCTCCTTTTTTTCCACTTTAATTCTCCTGGGTTGAGGTGCTTATCCACCAGATCACCAGATACTCCCATAGATTAGGGTTTTTTTTTGTGTTACTGTACAACTAGATTTTTTTCTCTCCTAGTGCATGACTATTTCTAGAGATAAATCTTATTAAATTTAATTGCAGCATTACTAGTGTCCCCTGTCAAAACCACCTACCAGGACAGCAGGTAATTCTAGTGTTCTCTATCTGTCAGATCAATGGTCACAGCATGGCTCTGAGCTATAAGAGCATATCTGATAAAAATTGGAATTACTGAATGTCCTAGCTGTATAATTTTTGCCGTACAGATTGTAGAATAGTAAAGCTATGCCGAATTCTTCATATTTCATACCTGTTATTTTTCTTCTTTTTTCTTTTGAAATCTTTAATCTGCTTCAAAATATCTTTAGTTTTAACCTTTGAATGTTAATGAAATCATGATCTGAGGAATACTATTTTATTTTCGTTCCATCTGATTTTGATTTGACTATCAGTGTATTACCGATACACACAGATTACAAAAGATTACTCAAAGACTAATATTGCAGATGACTTTGAGTCTGTTGAACAAGAATTGGAGTAACAGTTTGGATGCTAAATATTTAATTTTTTTGTTTCTGCTCTCACGCTTACAGTGAAATCCTGTTAATAGAAGTGTATGCAATATTTATATCTCAAATAATTTAAAATACTACGCAGAGCAACTCAACGCTATCTGCTCATAACATCTTCAAGTAAGATCTCTTCTTCTCTTGCAGTTTAAATGTCCTTTTAAGACTTCCAAGCATAAGATCTAAGAAAGGATTAACATTTTGTTTTAGTGGAGTAAACACATACATATTCTGTGAGATTTCTGTTTTTGTTTGTTTGTTTGTTTGTTTTTGTTGTTTTTTGTTGTTGTTTTTGGGTTTGGGGTTTTTTTGGGGTCATTTAATGGACTTCATTTAAATAACTGACTTCAATTAAAATAATATTTGATAACTTGGCATTGCAGTTTTTGGCTCACTTGTTTTCCTTCCTGTTTGACCTCTCCTTCAGTCACCTCTTTTACTCCTTCACAGATGTTTGTGAATTTTGGGTTGGTTTCTGGGTTTGTTTGTTAAAATTAATTTCTTTGTAATCTAAAATGGTTAGCACACCTTTTTTTAGTTGCTTGTATCAAGAACTGAATATTATACCAATGTGAATGTATATAGAACGATCTATCAGAAAGTTCAAATTGTGAGTATGAAAATATTTTTCCATTGCAGCTCTGTCTTAAGCTGTTATATAGCAAGAGATAAGGATTTTTTTATGGAAAAGTTTAAATAGAATCCTTTCTTGCACTTGCTGTGTCTGATGTATCTGCTGGGTAGTCTCTAAGAACAAACACTTCTGTTGCCACAGTCTCTTTTATGGAAGTAACTATGTAGGATCTCAAAAGTCACTGGACAGTTTATTCCAAAACATGAAGGTTGTCAAGTTATCTAAGCAAACATAATTGGAAAACTATTTCCTAATACAGTACACTTTATGAGATACTGAGAATGAACTAGAACTTTAGTTTGCCCCTCAGGACACTTAAACATTGTTTTCAGGATGGTGAGGTAATTTCTACTGTACTCACTGCATGCAGATGCACATCTGCATTAGATGCATTAGATTGTGTAGGAATTGTGCCAAATGCCATTTATTAAGAGAAATACATTTGTGATACAATCTTCAAATAGTTATCTGTGACAGTTTTTTGTTGAAATGACTAGAATGTGATAAATATCTCAAGCCTCCTATGTAAATATACACCATAGTGAGTAACTTCAGCCTTGATTTCTGAAGTGAGCATGAGTGCTTACAAGCTGCTTAAAGTATCTTCTTCAGCAATGGTTGATTATGACACTACCTTCATTTTAAGGAAAAGAGAGAGAATATTGGAAATGTAGGAATTCCAGAAGAATACAGAAGGGTTCTTCCTGGCTACAAGCAGTCTGCCATTCTTCCCACTGTCAACTGCAACCGTTTGCAGAACTGTGCCAAAATGGAGAGCAATTCCTTTGGTGTTAATACCTTAAGCTATATTGCTGTCATATATGAAGAATACATTAAAAAAGCCATTAATTTATTACTATCGTGCTTCTACTTCCCTAGCTTTGAAAAATTTGATAGGAATGAAAAATGAGAGGCTGACTTTTGAGATGTTCTGAGGAGGGGGGTTAAAATGATTGAATAGGCACAAAAACAATTTATAAGGACGTGGATTTACATTGTTCTGTGAAAAGTAAAGAATGGATAACCAGGTATAAAACTAAAAGAAGGGGCATTACTTAGAGGAGTTTGTTATTAATGCCCTTTTTCGTAAGTTTGAAAAATGTGTAGGCATTCACTTAGAATATGTCTTCTTGTCTTACACAACATAAAATATTTGTTATCATATAGATATTAAAAACCAAAGCAATTTTTTTGTGTTTTTTTTTTTTTTCTTCGAAGACACAACTAAACTGTTATGTCTAGTCTTTCTTCTTGGAGAAGTATCACATACGTTTACATAATAGTCTATTTTGAGATTAACTCATTTTTAATGCTATTCTTCAAATTTATGTTTTTTTATTCAGCAGATAGAGGGAACTTGCACGTAGAAGGAAAAAATATTACTTAAATTATAGTGTGAAAGATAAACAGCTAAGTAGCTGTTTATTTTAGAAGAGATAGGCAAGGTAGGAGGAGAGGGAGAGTTTCCCTCTATTCTTTTAATATCCCGTATTGTTCAGATAACTGATATGGAATCTCTTCCTCTTTCCCACATTCTCTTTTGACCAAAACTTCTTCCCCAGGAAAAAAAAAAAAAAAGCCTCAATTTTTTAAGAATCAAAATGAAGAAATCAGCTTATCAAAACTATATGCAATACTACAAAAATCTTAGACTAGGTATTTTCTGCTGTGAGCAAATCTTTTTTTTTTTTACCTGAAATTCATTCTGGAGGAAGCAGTGTGTGTATTTAGTATCACTGTCTCCTCAGAGCACCTCCTTGCCTTAGATAGCTGAGGTATGAGAACCATGGCAGGTCTCAAGTTTGCAGGAAGTTGTACGACCACAGTGGTAAGGCTCAAAGTCCTGTGAGGAGGAATTTAATCTCCATATTAAATCAGTATGTTATTGAAATTACTGTTTGAAAATATAAAATACTATAAATTTTTGTATTCAAACTCAAAGCTGAAATTGATAATAAAGCTCACAACTAGCATGTGAAGCAAACTATTAATAACTTTCCTGAAATCCATGTCATAAGGTGATATCATATATCTGGTTCATTATTTAACACATAAATATGTTGGAATGCACCAACTTACTTAGTCCTCAGCTTCTGTCTCAATGTTGCAAAGCTACTTTGGAAAATTTGGGATGTGTTCTTTTCTTTGAGACTTTATACATTTAGAAGAAAGTGATATGTTGTGGGTTTCCTTAAGCATTTGAGGCTTTCCCTGAAGTTACTCTTGCTTTATTCTCTGAATATGAAAACTCAGACTGTGGGATGGGGAAGCAATTAGAGGCATAGAAAAGTCAATGTTCTTTTGAAGATCAGAAACTCCAGATCATTAAACTAACTGCTAGACATAGTTTACCAGAATTCTGTCTGTCAGAGTTTTAGTCAAGGAGCTTTTGCAAGTTCATGAAGCGGTTGCTTCCTGGGAGGCTGAGAGTGGGATTTGCTGAATTAGAGTGAATTGCACACACGGAACTCTGGAGGGAAAAGGCAACTTATATGTAACTCTGGAGAACTGCAAAGTATGGAGGAATAATGATTTCTTTCACGGTCTATTTGTAACCTACTTTCTATTTTTGGGAATGGGCTTGTAAAAAAAAAAAAAAATTAATTGTGCCAATAATATTAACAACTCATTTTATCTATTTCCTGATAAAATCTGGAGTCACCTTAGACTCTCCCGAGTGCATTTTAAAGGACTTATTTTTTTCCTGTCATTAATTATTGGCAGCTATTTTTACACAAATTTCATTACTGGTTATTATATTATTATAATATTATATATATATATATATATATATACATATATAAATAAATATTATATATAAAATATATATTATTATGTTTATATATTATTATATACTGCAACTCTACAGGATGAGACAGAACATTATATTGCTGGGTGGTCTTGGATTGAACTACACATATAGCCAGTAACTTCAGTAGATTCCTCTGTCTGTCAGTCTTACAAATGAAAGTGATCTTCATTTGCACTGCTTTCTTTTTCTCAAGACCAAGAGACACAGAAGCAATAAAAAGTTGAACTACTTAAAAAATCTCTAAGAACAATTGTGCACTTGTGTAGTGTCCAGCTATTAAATAAATATAACCTTGTTGTAATGTGAATAGTTGCAACAATCACTAACTGCTTCAAGACTTTGTACATTAATTTATCCTCATTTATTCCCCATTTATCTGGCTTCATCTGGAGTACTGTGTCCAGTTCTGGGCTCCCCAGTACAAAAAAGACAGGGATATCTTGGAAAGAGTCCAGCAGAGGGCCACAAAGATGGTGAAGGGCCTGGAGCATCTCCCCTATGAGGAAAGGCTGAGTGAACTGGGGCTGTTCAGCCTTGAGAAAAGAAGACTGAGAGAGGACCTGATCCAGGTCTATAAATATCTGAGGTGTGGGGGGCAGAGTGGCGAGGACGGACTCTTTTCACTGGTGAGTGGAGACAGGACAAGGGGAAACAGCCAGAAACTGCAGCATAGGAAGTTCCGCACAAACATGCGCATGAACTTCTTTACAGTGAGGTGACGGAGCACTGGAACAGGCTGCCCAGGGAGGTGGTGGAGTCTCCTTCTCTGGAGATGTTCAAGACCCGCCTGGATGCCTACCTGTGTGACCTGGTGTAGGGAACCTGCTTTGGCAGGGGGGTTGGACTCGATGATCTCTGGAGGTCCCTTCCAACCCCTACAATTCTGTGATTCTGTGATCCCTTCAGTAGTTATTTTAGTCACTAAGGATTTTAGATACATGCTACAATATGATTGGAAATTTTGTGAGGCAAAAAAACCATTCGTCCTATGAGTACTAATTACTTAAAGAGTTTAAAAGTCATTTAGCATACGTAGTAATCCAAATTTAAAGACAATTCAAAGCTGAACTCAGATATCCAGAATCAAGACTTCAAGCACAGATGTTGCTTAAGACTTTATCTCAAGGCCAAATATTTCAACGTGAATATTTAAACACTTATCACTTCATGTTATTTTGCTGTTTCCATACAGGATAGACGTGAAAAGATATTTTAGAAAGTTGACCAAAAAAAAAAAAAAAAAGAATTCTGGACTGCAGATGAAATGAATTTAGACCATTAGTTTCATCTCCCTTAGCTTTCAGTGTGAAAAGCTATATTGATTAGTTGCTTAAGATTCCAGCCACATGTTGTGCAGAATTCTAACTTATGTCTGGATTTCAAATAAGTGTTTCAAAGTTCTTCAAATCTTTAAAGCAGTGACTTTCTTGGCTTTCTCACAGAGGGATTTAAAGTTAATTCTTTCTGCCTCTTATTTTCTAATTTGCTTTTGAAAAATTATTTCACTTAAAGGCATCCCTCTTAAATTTCACCTGTCTTTGAAACAACGCTGTGATGTATTTTTATTTGTGATGCAAAATAGTAGTGTCTTTAGTTTCGGAAGTAATGCTCTTTCTGGCTCTTTGCTTTTTGATTATTTGTTAATCTAGTGCTGTGTTTTCATCTGCATGTTTGGGTTTTTTTCTATTTGTTTTGTTGTGTTTTTTGTTTGTTTGTTTGTTTTAAGTAAAATAGCCCTTAATTTGTTCCATCATTAATTGCTGTAAGTTGACTTCTCAGACATTTTCTTAATTTACTAATCTAATTCTAAATCTATTTTACTGAATCTAATAATATCTAATAAGAGTTCTTTGTGCACGTTACAACTTGATATTTTGAAGGATTAATGTTCTGTTAGAAAAAAAATCAAGCACAGAATGAAAAATCACTAAAATCAAAACATGATTTTAGTACAGTCTTTTATTAAGGTAGATAAAGATTGTGACAAATTCAGTAAATATATCTGCATGTCTTGTCAGGAAGAATGTAATTGCTTCCAATTTTTTCCTTCTTATATTTGCAATTTAAGGCATACTCTGTGGCTTCTCTGCAAGGCAGCTGGTGAGCATTGCTCTTCCAGATGCCAGGGAGTCTTAGAATCTGGAGCGTCTTTAATGACTGTCTTTGATGACTGCCACACTACTGTCAACCTGTTATGGGATAAATGAAGATTTTTAAAGCATATTTGGTATTCTTTTGGGTACCTGCTTTTAGAATGTTCTAGAAATTCCATTCTTTTCCTTAAATACCTAGATAAAGAAGGTATAATGCAACTAGGTCTGTTTCATTGCACACAGTAACTACAAGTGAGAAACCTAAAGGGAGAACTGCCAGTATTCCAGGAGTGTCACAGCTCCTGACTTCAGGCTGTGTTTCTATTTAAAGCAATGACTGAGATGCTCAAGAGTGCTGTAAATTCTTCCGTACGACAAAGCCTCTTCAAGGGTGACTGTATGGATGATATAGAACCAGTCATCTAATCAAGGGTTGTTTTTTTTTTTGTTTTTTTTTTTAAACTGTTTATTTCTAAGAGGAATTGTTGAGAGTAGCTGAAGAATAGGCTTTCACTGAAAAGTTGAAGGAAAATCTGTTCATTGTTAAAAGGGCTATGTAGAGAAATGTAAATAATTAGATTATTCAAATAGTAAATATGTATTAACTGAGCAATCTATGGAGTTTTTACATCCTGCGTCTCACCATCAAGTCTGTAAAATCTGATATTTCTACTTGATATAGTAAATGACCTCCATTTTCAAAAGCACTAGAAAGTATATCATGTAGAATCCTTCAGAGCAGTTGGTTGAAATCAAGTTTAGGCTCAAAGTAAGCCTCATAATCAATTATCCATGAGATTCTGAAGGAAAAAAAATACCATTTCATCACACATAAGTAATTGTTTTGTCTAGTTCTTCCAATTTTTGAATGCTTTGTTTTGCAGTACTGCTAGCATTAATCCTATATGTGCCTTACATATTGTATGCACAGTTTTTTCTTTTAACAAGTGGGTAATTCAGCAGTAGAATATTGCCTGATCTCTTTAGAAAGATAATACCGCAGGGATGCTAAAATTAAGGCCACTCTTAGATAGCTTTCTTCTGTCAGCCTTGTGTAGAAGATAAGTGGAACTGAGCCCAGTGAATTCAATTTGCCAAAATTAACACAGGTGTTGACAAAAAGGTGTGAGTAAATATCAAAAAGGATTAATTTAGAAAGCTAGTGACCACAGTTTGTGTTGTGTTCATGTAATACTGTTTGTTTTCTACTTCATGGTCTTGAAAACTTGCAGTAAAAGCAGAATCTGTCTGTACAGTGTAAGTACAGGTATGGTGCCTGTCATATCTGTTTTGTTTAATTGTTAGGCTTTGCTTTTTGCAGCTCAATTGAGCTGTTTTTTTTCCAGAAAAATATTCCAGTACAGCCTGAAGTCACTGATCCCCTCATGGTAACTTTTTCTTTAAGTCATAGTGGTCCAATTGAACATACAGACCATTGAGAAATCAACTGATATTTAATACTTATCTCACTTCTAGTTTTTGCATTTCAATAGCTCTTATCTAATTTTGCTACTACCTTTCTGGTATACTACACTGATTTCCTCCTTTAAGATCTGACAATGTTTTCAGCTGTTGACTAAGAGACTTCTGTTCTATATATAATATATATAAATATACATATAATATATATATATTAAAAATGTTAATTATATTCTCATGAATAGTCCAGTCAATATACTGAATCCAGCTGTGTTTTCTAGTCTGAAGTAATTCCATATAAACAGTTATCTGTTATGTGAAATGTTAATATCTAATTATTTTTTAACCTACTGAATTTTTCATGAAAGTGAATTTCTTTCTAAAAACAAGTTCTCATGAAGATTCTTGGGCTTTTACATCCACAGTCTCAATTTAAAAGAATACTTCTGAGATATTAAAAAGATTTTTTCATATTAATATGAATTTGCTATTCCATTCTAAAGTACCTTTAACATCAAGTCACTGACCTGTGCAATAGTAAATTTTCATCCTGAAAAACAATGTTAGCTTTTTTAATTCTGTGGAATGTTGATTACTACATCAACATTTACAGTATATATGTCCTCTGAGTACAAAAGTTTATGCAGTATATACCTTCAGATTTGTCTTGTTAGTTTTCCTGAGAATGTGGGTAACAGGAGTATACAAAAAGAGTTAATCTGACTATTTAAGACTTGATTACTTAAAAAGTCTTTGTTAACTGCCAACATTTGAAAGCCAAGAGAAAAGTGGCCATTCCCAATGCTACTCTTTATGGAGGATCATATAAAATGAACAGAAATATGTTTTATTCTCAAAAAATGAGTGACAGACCAATTTTAGTAGATTGTGCAGTACAGTGCTTCTAGAAATCATCTTTTCACTGGAAATAGAAATATGTTTTGGAAATAACATAAAACAGCAACAGATAAATAATATGAATATAACAGTGAATATTATTGTATTAAGTGCCTAAAATTGAATTTCTTGTAAGAATTTAAAAGTGTAGTTATATTTACAAAAATCTATTTGTTTACAGAAAAAGTCCACTGTAAGAACATATTTTGCCTGCTGTTGAGAAATTAGCGTTAACTTTTTGAATACTTAATGATGAGTTAAGGATGTGCTATCTTTACAATTTAATAGTAACTTTCTCTTTATTTCCAAAAGCAGAACTATATTCTGTGATATTGGGATTTTTAACATATGTTTTATTTGGAATATGTAAGATTGTTCTTATTTATGGTACCTAGTATTTGAGGAGAAAAGATGGAATGATTTTAATTTCTTGATTTTATGTTTTCCACAGATCCTCTGTGGTTTTGTGGTTTTATTTTCTTGGTGCACTTAGCGCGTATACTTTTGAGTCTGTTGAATGTAAACTGGGAACTGAATGTCATAGGTGTTGGCATGTTTTGAAAAGACTAAAGAAACCTGTATAGGTTTTTTTTTCAGTCAACTGTCAGCATGGAAATCAGTTCAAAGTAACAGTTAAATAAAATTAAAGTAATATATGAAATTATGCTTTCATGCCATTGCTGCGTTAGTTCTCTTATCTAAAAGAAAAAAGTGAATGATGAGATAAATGAATAACAAGCTGTATTTGAGAAACCATGGCTACTTAGGATGGGAAAATGAAAATGCTAAATTGTCTGTAAAAATTCAGACGGAAAGAGCTTACTTTTCATTCTGGTTTTCATAAGCTGTTGGCAACTTAACCTGTCATGAGCTGAAATGTACCTAATTTTGAGTTATATAACAGCTGTTTGGCATTGTGTCATCTCTCATAAGGAATATACTTTTCACTAAGTTATCTGTGAAAGAGAATGCTTTCTACTGTCAGAATTAGCAATATGTTTTTAATTTTGGGGGACCTTATAGAATTTTTATATATATATATATATATATATATATATATATATATATATATATATATATATGTTATTACAGAACCATTAACCTAACTGATACATTGAACTAAACAGAACGTTTCTGAAAAATTCAGCCCATTACTGTTGCATGTTTTTTCTTTTATGTGTTTAGTGACAAACAAAAAACCAGCTCAAGCAACTATTACAAAGGTCAAGCAATTTGAAGGGTCTACATCGTTTGTTAGGAGAACACAGTGGATGCTTGAGCAGCTTCGCCAGGTCAACGGTATTGATCCTAATCAGGTAAGTTTGAACAGTTCTAGAAAATGGAAACTGAGGTCTTACAACTGATTTTTGGAACAAGCGTCTTTCATTATTCAAAAGGCAAATGGAAAGATAAGAGACAGGTTTAAGTGCAAATTCTCAAACAAGAAATTATTTGGTGGAGTACATAAAATAGATTTTAATGGGAAAGACAAGAGGAGGCCAAAGCTTGTAAGCAGATATCTTCTTTTTTCCCTCTTGTCTCCCGTACCCTTTTCCCTGCTCTGTCCTTTCTTTTAAAGAGAAAAATAAGAGCTGTGTTTGTCTTGTCTTCAACTATAAGCCTCTTGGGTTCCATTTTGGCATGCAGCTGTGTTGTAAGGGCGGTAAGTAGAAACAAAGAAAGGAGGGGTTACTGAGGTTCAAGTTTCTGGAAATACTGTGAACCTTTTCCCAGGACAGTCCACTCCTCAGATTCCTACACCCTGATTATCCACAAAGGGCTGTAGTGTACCTTTGCTGCCAGTGTCACATGACCACTGATTTAAAACAAAAATCAATCAAACAAACAAAAAACCCACTCAGTAGTTTTGGAATTGTTTCCAGAATTTTTGCCTACATGTTTTTTTAATGTGGAATGTGCAGTCTGACTTGAATTCTTGGGGAAAAATTGTACTAACGTGTTTATAAATGCAAACCTTCAATAGTCAAACAGCAAAATTAGAAGGTAGCAATGTGACTAATATTGTGTGATAACAAAATTATTTACTGCGTTCATTGTACAGCAGAATGTTCATGGTTAACCGCACTTGGTTTCTTCAGGGTTGTGCTCTGATCAAACAAATAAGCATCTTAGTGGTGCACCAAATTTAGTACAGTCCTGCTAACAAATATTAGGTTCTTGGGCCACTGCTAAGTGAAAAGCAGGAAGCAGAATTTTATTTGGATAAGAGGGATGGTGAAAATGAGAATAACGACATAGATACGGATATAGATATAGATATTTCACATAATCTGCAAAAGAACTCTGTAAATAGCATCTGGAGATACATTCAATGTCAAAGTCCTATCAAGTTCTTCAGCTTAGACATTCCTTTCAGACTTATTTTTCTATAGTTCAGTGTCATTGATTCAAAATAATATTTACTGGATTAGTTTACAAAATGATTTTTAGCAAATATTGCTAAGCGTATAGCATCACAGCTTTCATAGAATCCATCTATTTTGGCAGCTGTTGCAAGGTACAGAGCTGGAGGTTACTTGGTTCTGAAAGTGATTTTTTGTTCTTGTTATCCTGAGATCTATACAACACTATGATAATAAATAAAATACAATGACTAGTGCTTTCTGTTTCTTTCTTTGGGTAAATATAGAGACCAGAACCATATTTACTGTAATGCAGCATGAGGATGTATTTTAGACTGAACGGCCAAACATATTTAAACAAAAATCCTTGTGTTAATATAGAAGGTAAAAGTAGCTGCGTACCTGTAGTTAAGAAGAATTTCTTAACAGATTCCAACTTCTAATAATTTGATCTAAAATATTCTTATCTTCAGGTATTTCTTTTCTTAGCTGAATATTCCTCATTAAAAATACAAAAGAAAATAATTCCCACATGTGTTTTTATCAGAAATATACAGGTGAAAAAATAATGCTGGGATGATATGAAGTTACATGATCTTCATGGGGTTTTTTTGTTTGTTTGTTTGTTTTTTCCAACATAATTGCTTTTTAATTTTTTTTTCCAAAATCATTTTGGAAATCTTTTTTTCAAATCATTCATGAAACTGGAATAACAGTTGCGTATTCTTTCTTCTAGGATTCGCCAGAATTTGATTTAGTATTTGAAAATGCTTTTGACCAATGGGTAGCAAGCACTGCTTCAGAAAAATGCACATTCTTTCAGATTCTTCATCACACATGTCAGCGATATCTTACAGACAAGAAGCCAGAATTTATCAACTGCCAGTCTAAAATTATTGGAGGTAAGTCAATTGCAACTGGAGTATTCTGAGCATGTGGACATGAAACAATGGTTTGCATGTGACTTATTCTGTGCTTAAATGTGCTTATTTATACTTTGATATCATGAGTCTGAATATGCTAATCTAACAGTAATGAAATTGTAGGTTTCACCATCAAACATCTCTTCAAATTCTTCCAGTGTCTTTGTTTCTCAAATATTTAGTTTAAGAGGTAGTATTCACTACTCATCTTCTGAGAGTACCTTCTTTCTACCCACAGCAGCAGAGGACTTCTCTACAATATAAATTTATACAAGTGTGCCCAAAAGTGTTTATTACTAAATTTCCTATATGGATTTTGAAATTTCATAGAATATCCTGAGTTGGAAAGGACCCATAAGCATCACTGAGGTCAACTCCTTTAATTTGATTTTGGCAGAAATCCGTGAAGGTTTTTGTTACATTTCACAATTCATTTGTATCCTAGAGGGGACATCAGGTTAAAAAAAAAAAAAAAAAAAGCTTCCTTTCTTTCTTCCTATTTCACTAATCTTCCCATCATTTTCAAAAGCTTTTGGTTTACATTATATTTAAAACTTCAAAATGTATGTATCTAGTGGAAACATTCTTCCCGCACTGAGTAAAAATAAACCAATGACTGTGATATTAAGTATAGTGATAATGTGATCAAGTGAAAGTTTTGGGTGCTAATTCCTAGAACAAAGAGCATATTCAAATTTGGAAAGACTGTAAGTATAAGATTCCTCCCAGTGTTATCTTGTATTAAATATTTCAAGTTCCTCTCTTGAGGGAAGAGACCTATCTGTGCCTTACATGAGGTTTCTAGATAATGCTTTGTAGAAGAAAAGAAAGGCAGGAGGAGAGAGTTGTCTTTTTTTATTATTATTACTTCTTATAGTAGGAAATGCTTTTCAATTCTGTATGTTTCTAATGTGCTGGTAGTGACACGGGAATGCATCTAATCTGAGGTATTGTTGTGTTACACAAATTGTTAGTAAGTAACAAAACTAAACAGAAACAAACCTGAATTCTGAGCCTGTAATGATAAACAATTGCTGCCACCTTCAGGCACATACTAGAACTGCAGAAGGAAGGAAGACAAGTGGAAGTAAGGTGATGATCTTGCAATTTTTTTTTTTTTTTGTTCGCTTTTTTAAAGCTTTGTCCTATAATCTGTAGTTATTCTGTCAAATTAATTAAAATATCCTTAGAACCCAAATAAATTATATCTTTGCCTGTGTAACCTTTTCTCTAGGACAACTGACAAGAATTATTAGTGGATCACTCTTCTCTAAGAATATATTGCCAGTGTGAAATGGTAATGAGTTTCTTTTTTTGTAAGCTATTGACTCAGCTTCAGATATCAAGGAATAGGACTTCATGACGTTTTCATTAATTCTTTGGGTTTAATTATGAGGATGAAATTTCTACATGAAAAAAGACAATTTGAATTCAGTTTTTCTGTCCTATTTTAGAAAGCCAGTTGGAGACTGGAAGTTTCAGAATGTAGATTTCACAGAAGTTTTGCAGTTTGTTAGTAACTGTCAGCTTTAATGCAAAATACTTTGTTGGTGTTATCTGGATACCTTTATGCATTAGAAGAGATGCTCATGAGTGGTATACGGTGGAATAAGTCATTTGAAACCGAGTAAATGTGTATTGGTTTCTTTCTTACTGTTCAAGCTGAATGAATGACTTTAGAAGACACATGAAATTAAGAATTAGCATGGGAAGGCCACTTTTCTTTCAAATATCTGATAGTTACTGCTTTCATTTCTTAACTGATAGTCACTTAAAAGCTGTGTTCTTGAGCATGTGACCCTTACAGACTTGCACATGTAAATTAATTCTATTACTCTGAATTAAAGTGAAACTACTGTGATAAAATTGTATGTATTAAAAAAAATCTATCACTTGTTTTTGATAGTATTTTGTTATTTTGAAATAACTGAGCCAGAATGTAATTCTGTGTTTTTCATCTAATTAATAATAGTAAATTTTCTGGTCAGTAGACTTTTATTTGTATTAGTTTAGATTGAAAATACTAACTTGGATTTGTCCTGATTTATATAAATATATTCGAGTATAAAACTAAGTTTAAATTTCTCAGTTTGGAAAAGAGTAAGAAAAAGAGTAATAAGGAATTGATTCAAGTTAAGAATTCCTTTCTTTGTATCTGATCCTCAATGTGGTAACATCCTGTCCCAGCATCGATGCCAGTGTTTAAAAACATCAACAGAAGTACACTGGAAACATAGAAGGTAATTTTTTTAAGAAATGCATCAATGATTTGTCAATTTTACTTTTCATATTTATGCAATGTATTTTCTAGTTTTTAACTGATGATTTCTGATTTCTGTATTTTTCTAATTTCTGCAACTTTTGCTAAACTTTTCATTTCAGCAGAGAAAGGTGGGGCATCTGAACTATATGATGATATTGAACCTTAGAAGATAACAAAGTTTCTGAATGTAACTGTTGAAAAATTATAAACAGTATCTGATCCTTTTAAATTTAACATTTATTTTTAATAAGTAAGATTAAGACAGAGACTGAGGTTAGAAAAGAAAAAATAGCTTTGGCAAATCATTTAATGTGGTGCTCATGTAAAAATACTGAAAGGATTAATAAAATAATGATTAATTTCATCTGTAAGTAATAATGTACAACGTCTGAAAGCACTTGTTCTGCTGGTCAAGAAAAGTAATAAGTATTGAACCTTAGGAGAAGGCTTCATTATGTGTATTCATTCCAGTTTACCTACTGTTGTAGTAAGGCTCCTTGAGAAGGCAGTAATGCATACTGGTAGATAAAGCAGTAGTCAAAGCACTAGCCTGATCCACTGTGACAGTTCTGTTTTCTTACTTGCACTTTTTCTTTCCTTGGTAAATAAAATACAGTTGGCCTACTGAACTGCTATATAGCGCTAGTAGTGCATTCCATCACTTCTGAGCCCTATGCTTATTTGTATTTTGCGTGTCTATGTCTCTGCTTTTGTTTTGCTTTTGTGTTTTTTTCCTAAGAAACTGCATTTAAATTTAAATTATTTTCTGTTGTTGCTTGCAAGTTTCTATACTGTTGGTTGGAGTTTGTTTGTTTGTTTTTTTAATTAAAGTTCCACCTGAAAAATACTTCTGTGGAAGAAAATGAGCAGCTTATAAAAGTAGAATTGACAGAGAAATCAGTTTCTGAATGTCAATCACAATAGAAATCTACAACGATAATCTTGTGTGGTTCCACTGCTGCAATTCAGTGAACACGAGATATCGTATACTCCAGCTGTAAAATGTTGCTATATTTCAAATGAAGTATAACTGCACAGACTGACGAACTAATGGTGTTATTGATAAGAACTTTGTAACATTATTGCAGTATTCCTGGGAGTTGATATTTGCTGTATATGCCTAAGGAAAATTGCTGAAGAGAAATTAATTTGATGGCCATTTCAGAGTGCTCAGTTTGCTATGACGGTAATTCTCCTAGGATACAATTTGTTGATTTTACATCTTTGTCTTCAAAGTATATAAACTCATAAAATTCAAAACAGATTGCCTTTGCATAACCCTCACTCAGTGTAGACTTAATGCATTGTATTTCTTCTGTGCAGCTGATGGAACCTGACATCTTGAGAGAGAGGAGGTTTGATAGGGAGGCATCACTGCTTTGATTTCCAGGGGCAGAGACTGATGAAATCTGAAATAACAATTCCTAAAAATACTTAGCTTTCCTATTTTTGAAGGTGTGAATTAGCAGTTGGTCCAAAATACTGTAAGACCATTTATAACTATTAATCCTGGTAAATCTTGTACTGCTATCAGACTATGAACTAATCTAGTACAGTCATTGGTCTAATCTCTGTATTCCTTTTGAAATGTTTCTTCATTGAAAAGATATGTAATTGATGAATTTACACAGCATTTTCCATATCCTCTCCACTGCCAGACCACTGACAAGATGTAACATCAAAAGACTTCTTTGATTTTTGGGAAGGCCTCAGTTTAAACATGTGCGTGCACCTATATAAACAGTGTCTTTTATCTCCATCTCCTCCCCTTCCCTCCCTCTAAAGAACTAATGTTAAAATAATGCTTTATAGCTAACTATGGATTTCAACAGGAATTTGGAGTCCTCTCAAGTGTTGACTTAAATTTGCACTTAGGGAAGTCATTGCCATTCTGACTCGAAGGGTATCAATAATACCCTTCAGATTTCCCGTGCCACCCTGCAGGAATCATACAGATTCCTCTTAATACACTGTGAACTTCAACTCATTTTATTTTATTTTTTTTTAAATTATATACTTTGGACATAATACTGAATTAGATGCATGTATGAAATGCGATTGGTTGTATCTAAAAATCTCTGCACTTCAAAATAGCACGCAATATTTATCTGTGTTTTTCTATTCAAAGCTACTTTGAACCATCGCTGGCATTAAAGAGTAGTAAAAGATTTTTTTAAAAAGTAAGTAAAAGAAGTTACCTACCCCACATCAAAACTGTGGAAACTAATGTAATAATTCTTAATTTGAGATTAACTCTTATTCTGATACTTACGCTACTTTCCCATGCAGAGTCGGATTTTTACAATGGTGAAAACATCAATATGTGACTTGAGAGCACAGAGCTTTTGATGTTGTATGATTGGTGCAAGATAAAAGATGTGAAATCTGACACCTTTGTGCTGGCACTGCCACCTGCAGCTGAACATCCGTGTGTTTGCTTAGATACTGATCTGCCTGAAAATTGTTTTCTGTTCAGGCTTTGGCCTTTTGTTTAATATGAATTTTCTGGCAGTGAACTTAGAACTTACTACTGCAGATTCAAGGAAGACAATGGAAAAGTCCAGTTGTAGTATAGGGAACCTGCAAAGGTGCAGCTAATCTTGGAAACAGTTTTCATGGAAATTAAGAGCCTTCTACCAAGAAAATCGTCAAGAGTAGTATAAGACAGTCCAGTGTTTTTATGCCTAAGATTTTGCAAGCCACAGTGAAGAATTTAGATACAGCTTCTTTGGGAAAGGGGAATTATTTCTTAACTGAAATTTTAATTTTACAGCATATTTATCTCTCTCAAGACCTTCATTTTTTATTGGATATTTTAATGGTGCAATGGCCTTTGTCCCTGGATGATGAGTTCACAGACAGTTAACAAAACATGAAGTAGTGAAGATAAAGTCATTCTTTTCAATTATAATTGCTGTTTCCAAATTTATGTTGAACTTTTAGTGACTTCAATATATAGTAGTGAAAATAGTATGCATGGGCAGAAAGAGTAGATATGTCCTGTTACAGTTGGTCTTGTTCGTGAATTTAAACTAATTGCTGTTACTCTTTTAACCTTACTTTATTTAGTAATGCAAGTCCAGTTTTATTGCAGATCAATAGGAAGCATATATAGCTTATTTTCTTAAAAAGAAATAAGTTGTTTTGATGTAATAGAAAGACCTTCTTAATTGCTATAAGTATTCACAGTTATTTCCTTCTCAGAACAGAAGATAATGGCTAAATACAAGCACAATTAAAAATTGAATGCCTGTGTTTACAAATCAATGACTGTAAAGTCTTACCACTGATGTACATATAAAAATCTGGGTTGAAATGAAATATTTTTTGCATGGTTAATAGAGAATGTGATGAAATTTTTATGAATGTATGTTAAAACAGGTCATGGAAACACTAATGGTATCTCAGGACAAAAATTAGTTCTTCAAATTGATCGATTTCCATGGTGATTGATGATAGACTCTGTATATCTTTCAGGTACTGTGTATTAAGAACACAGTACTGGATTAAGAATGAACTTTTTAATGCATTCTCTGAAATAGTTTGTGATCATAATGACCAAAACCTAAATATGAAGTTGGCAGGAGCTTTAGTCCTTCCTGGAAGATGTTGTTTCTTCATTGTCTCTTCATTAGGAAGTAAATCCTCCAGGATAACTGGTCTAATGCACTCAATACAAAGGCTGCTGCCCTTCCACTGCTTCTGCACCTTTGGATCTGACACATTATATATAATTACACAAGTCACTAACTGAATTTTCTAAGGAAAAAGAGGAGTTTAATTCTAGAAGTTTAAGTTCTGCAGCAAAAAATCAAAACAAAATGTCTGATTTGCTTAATAAAATAAAATGAAGTAAAATTTTAAAAAAGGATTACTGAACTGCGTAGCTATTAATTGATTTGAAAATCTGAATGTTCAATTCCTTTTCAGATGAGAAGACAATTTCAGATAAGACAAAATGTTATAGAAAAAGCTGTATTAATAAATACCACTTTAAGCCAATCATTTGAGCAACTAAAAATAAATTTGTAGTATGTTTCTGTGTATATAATAGTAAATTTTCTGTTGAAAAATACTGAATTAAACCCAGTATCCTTCTTGATAGTTTCATATGGAAATTGACATAAGTGTACACATTTTGCTAATATTAGAAAGTAACATTAACCTGCTACTTTAAATCAGACTCAATCTGAATGCATATTTTTCCTATGTTATCTGGCAGTATTTATTTGCTCCACTTTGTAAGTCAGCAAATACTACTAGGTTAAAAAAAATAAAAATAAAAAGCTGTGTGTTTGCACTTAATAAAAGTGCAGTTTCACAAAATTGTAAAATATGGAAATTTTTCTGCTCTATGTTTATGTTTAGTTGAGAACATCAGTTCATCCATACCAGTTTTTTGGTGATGTTTTTCTCCTCTTGCAAGTGTTAGAAAATCTTTCCCAAAAAGACTTTATGTGAGAAGTTGTTGAAAGCTTTATTTTGAGCAGATTCTGCATCTGACCTGAAGATCATCAGAAGTCCTGAAATCTTTATAACGAGGAAGGGCAAAAAAGTTAATGACAATTTTTGCATGTCTACTTTTTTATTTATTTATTTATTTATTTATTTATTTATTTATTAAGTGGTTCTGTGCACATCAGTTGGTTGAAATGAACTTAATTATTTTCTTCTTAGTAGGTGCAGTTCAGGAGTTTTGGTGTTCAGTCACAGAACTAACTTGTCCAAAAATTTGGAATGTTGGTAATTAATTCCTGTACAGCAGCTTGAAAGTTTTGCAGCTTATAGGAAGAATTTTATGTGATAGGAATTCAGTTCATAGGAATGCTTGTCTGGTCAATGTAGTACAAATGTTACTATTTAGAGATACTAATGTAAGAACAAAGCATAGTCAATCATATCAGGAACCACCTACACATGCTCTAGAAATAAACTGATGGAATTCAGTAGACTACTGAGATATGAGTTTCTGTGTTGCTCATATACAGTATAGGATTGTTTGTTCCTTTGTTTGCCTACATTTCAGGTCAGCAATCTGTTAACTTCTATTCTCCAACAAGTTTTAAGGCTTTAGATGATTATGAGTTTTATGAAATTCTCCATATAGTTTGCTTCACTTGAATTCAGCAGAAGTTTTCTGTCTGCACAAACAGGCAGAGTTGAGAGCTTTTAAAAAGTCTTATCCCAGAAAACCAGCACTGATTTGTACAAGAGGTACAAGAGGCCTTAAATCACTCCACCACCACCACCAAAAAAAAAAAAAAAAAAAAGGAAATTATTTCCAATGCAGTATTGCCTAGTATGCCTGTTTACAGGAAATATGACCTGAACAAAAGCCAAAATAAGCTTCCAAGAAAAATTAGTGGAACTGGCTTTAAACAAGCAAGCTATGAACAAAGTAACAACTGACTGAGAAACACTGAAGTAAGAAAACATACAAAGTGATTTGATTGATTTTATAACCAGACTTCTCAGAGGCTAAACAGAGACTGCTGGAAAAGATGAAGTTCCACTTATGTCTTAACAAATGGCAGCTCACAATATTCTTAGATATTCATGTCTTTAGTTATAGTACCAATTTTCTTTTATAAATGCTGCTCCTTTGTTCTGTGCAAAAACGAAGAATTCTGCCGATGTTCTCTATCTTATACATATTTAATTTTTAATTACTAAAGTGTGTAGCATTAGCAATATTGATAGACGTGTTATCAGGAGGTCTCAGATTGGTATTTCTATTATGATTCATCTTCCACAAGTCAGCATATGGTAGATTGTTGGGTCTCTTCCATATCTTCATTTTGTGATAATAGTTCTGGTTTAGTTAATTAAGATTGCAAGGTTGCTATTTTTCTCAAGAGTTTATATGTGTGTAGTTTGCACTGTTGTTTCATAGGCTATCTGAAACAAACTCTGGTTTCGCTACTGAGTGTTTGTTTGCTGTTTCTAAGGAAAAAGGTATTATCTTCATGGTTAGACTCAATGAATCTTTTGTTCTTGATTTTCCTAGTGAAACTAGTAGCAAAATAATCATTCAATGTAGTGTTTGGGTTTTATTTGTTATTCTGTTATTATTCTTAAGTAGTCATATCCCTCAGTTTAATAGTAAAGGCAGTTGGTTTGTGTTGATTTAAAGTTGTCTTTGTATGTCTAAGAACAGCAAACTCTGTTATAACAAAAATTTACTATGCTGCTCAATTTTCGATTTGAATGTTCAAATTGCTGTTGAACTAATTTTATACCTTTACCAGCATAAAGAATTTAAATGTTATATATTTATGTTTAATGCTGTGAAGAAACTGTGTGAATACAATATTCAGAGGCAGTTCAGATGTGCCCAGTTGTTAATACTCTACCTACACTACCTGTATTGATTTTCTGTCTCTCACAGTGACTTTGTAGATGTCTAGATGAGTAATTATTGTAACGTAGATTAAATTTTAAAGCTTTTGCAGTTCTATTGGAAGACATTACAGGATTTTCATACCAACAATTTGGGGAAGGCTGATATTTTACTAGTTCTTTTGCTGAAAAAGTAAAAGAATAGAATGCACATTTTTGTCATGTGTATTTTAATACATACTAGTTCATACTTAAAAGGTACAACACTGTGTGAGCAGTTTTCAGTTTGTAATGTAGTACATATCATAAACATTCTTCAGCAATTCCTCCACAAAAAAGAATAAGCTCTTCTGTTTAGAAGCAGTATATAAAACACAGCAACTGGAGTGAATTTTTAGAAATGGTAAACAAAGAGGAGAAATTCACAGGAGTTTTTCTGTCAGAAACTTGAAGAAACAGCTACACAGTATTCTAGAGAAGAAAAAGATAAATTAATTAACAGCTAAAGGCTTTAATTAATAATAATTAATTATTTAATAATTAAATCTTAAGGGCTTGCTGTAACTTTAAATATGATCAGTTAAATTCAGTATGTTGTCTCACGAAATCATGACTAGTATTTCACATGGACAAAGTATGAAGTTAGATTAGTGTGACATTAAATGACTGTAGCAATAGTGTTAGGATGGACTTGTACATGGAAGTTGATTAGGATGATTAGTTAATCTTGAAGAAAGTGGTTGAATTTATAAGAAGCATCATTCAGTGGTAAATAGATCTCAAGCATAGATATGTGTTGGATGGAGAATGGCTTGAGAACAGCCCTGAAGAGAAGGATTTGGGAGTGTTAATTTATCAGTTATTCAATATGAGCTAGCAATGTGTGCTTGCAGCCCAGAAGGAGAACAGTATCCTGGCTTGCATCATAAGAAGTGTGACCAGCATGGCAAGGAAGGTGATTCTGCCCCTTTGCTCTCGTGAGACCCCATCTGGAGTATTGTGTCCAATTCTGGAGCCTCCAACACAAGACGGACATGGAGCTGTTAGAACGGGTCCAAAGGAGGGCTTTGAAGGTGGACAGAGGGCTGGAGCACCTCCTTGGAAGGACAGGCTGTGAGAGAGCTGGGGCTTTTCAACCTGGAGAAGAGAAGGATCTGAGGAGACCTTATAGTAGCCTTCTAATTCCTGAAGGGGGCCTACAGAAAAGCTGTGGAAAATCTTTCTGCAAGGGCAGGTAGCAACAGGACGAGGAGAAAAGGTTTTAAACTAGAAATGGGTAGATTCAGACTATATATTAGGAAGAAATTATTTACTATGAAGGTGATGAAACACTGAAACATGTTGCCCAATGAGGTTGTGGATGCTCCCTCCCGTTCAAGACCAGGCTGGACAGGGCTTTGAGCAAGCTGGTCTAGAGGGAGATATCCCTGACAATAGCAGAACTAGGTGATCTTAAAGGTCCCTTCCAACCCAAACCATTTTATTATTCTGTGGAACAGTGTGACTGTTTCAAAAAAAGTTACTCTATGTTAAGATGAGACTGTTTGAAAGAAGCTGTACCTTTGTAGTCTGTAACGGATTTATTAGAGTAAGTTTCTGAAATAATATGTAGTATATTATTTAAAATATATGTAGTATATACCAAATAATATTTAGTATGAGGCTAAAAAAACCAACAACTCATAGTTAACCTGTGTCCACTGCTTCCTTTTACTCTCCAAGTACACTGTAGTATGGTATTATGGTATTTTTTTATAGCTTACAAGTAATATGGTTTCATTGAATACCGTAACTAATCTCACTATCCAAAATGTGACTAGATGATGAAGTGGCAAGTGATGCATTCATTCTACGACATTATAAATGAAAGTATTTGAATTTAATGCAAAACATATGTGTATATATATATGTGTGTGTGTTCTGTTTATTTTGATATTGCAGGAAACAGCATACTCCATTCAGCTGCGGACAGTGTGACAAGTGCAGTACAGAAGGCAAGTCAGGCTTTGAATGAGCGTGGTGAAAGGCTAGGTCGAGCAGAAGAAAAGACGGAGGAACTGAAAAACAGTGCTCAGCAGTTTGCAGAAACTGCACACAAGGTAAGATTTTGGTAGAATAAGGTTCTCAGTAGTTAAAGTCATACATTCCTTTATTGAGAAGGGAGGAATGTCTTGAAAGAATTGCAGACAGTCATTGTTTATGATATCTTTGCTTTCTCACTGACTCACTCACTGGAGATAAATTCTGTCCCTCAAGGGTCAGTGCTGGGAGGAATACTCTGCAATATCTTCATCAGTGACATTGCATGTAGGGTTGAGTGCACCCTCGCCATGTTCTCAAGATGATACCAGGCTGTGGGGTGCAGTCAACACACAAGAAGGACAGGATGCCATCCAGGGGGATCTAGATGCTTGAGCAGTAGGCCCAGGTGAACCACATGAGGTTCCTTCCAACTCTAAGGATTCTGGGATTCTTTGTAATTGTTCCTTGAGTGATTTCTGCTTTGTAACTACTTCTGTGCATAGATCTGTAGCCAAACTCCTTAGAAAAGAGATCGAACCTTAATATAAAGAGTTACAGCTGTATTATCCAATTATTTCCATCCCACTAATTAAAAAAAAAAGGTACTTATAACTTAGAAAAAAGTAACCTGTTTGACATACAGATAGCTAATGCTAAATTAAGACATGGAATTTTTGGTCAGATTAATTTCACTAACTCCACTTTAAAGCACTTGTGTAATTCTAGTTAGTACTAAGAATATACAATTTTTGGCTTTTAGCACATCTTCCTTGGGCTTCCAAAACCTATCTACTTGTTGCATGAGTCTGGTTTTCATGGTAAAAGAAAGAAACTGGCCTACATCTTGGTGGATAAAAGGCTTTTGGCTTTATTGTATATGTGCCAAACAATCCTTTAGGATGAGTTGCACCAAGGGATGTACAAGTTGGATATTAGGAAGTGTTTCTGCTCACAAAGAGTGGTAGTCCACTGGAATAGGCTGCTCAGCAAAGTGGTGGAGTAAGCAACCATCCCTGGAGGTTTTGAAGGAAAGTGGATGTGGCAGTGAGGAACAGTGGACAATAGTGGTGATGGGTTGACAGACTAGATTATCTTAGTGGTCTTTTCTAGCTTCAGTAATTGTATAATTCTTTATTACATTTCTAGTAATTAGTATTACATTTCTAGTATATTAGTGCTAGAAATCTTGGATTTTTCCCTTTCAGATCTATACAGATCTCTCTCTTATACACTCATGAACACAGAACAACTCCATCAAAAAAATAGTTGTCATCTTTTTTGAATGCAAGGATAAGTCTCATTAAATGTAATATGGTTTTTTGTAATATTTTTTCTTAAAATATTTTCTGTATTGTTTCCCTAAACCTTGAATTGCATATTGCAGTATGCAGTAGTTCTGCAATTCTGCATCTGTTATCTCACAAAAATGCATAAGACAGCTACCCAGCAGTGTATTTTATTAGGAAGACTTGATTTTTACCAGAAATGGTGAACACTTTTAAGCAAATCAGAGTTTTTGTTTTGATTGCCTTATAATAGCTAAAGGTTGCCTTCAGTGAAGAATAAGAATTAAAATTGTCAGCCCATAATTAATTTCATTACTATAGTATTATGACTGAATAAGAATTTCTCTTACCGCTTAATTTGTGCATGTCTGGATGTTATTTTGGTTATGTCTCAGGCTGTTTTAATATATATGCAACCTCATGCACATGGTAGAAGATTCAAGGCATGGGAATGATCTTTCTAGCTTGTTTAAAATATATCTTAGTCATCTGATGGCAGAAAAAAAAAATTAGTTTGCACTAGAAACAGTATACCATACAGAGTGGGCTTACTTACGTAAAGTCTTGAACTTAGTTCAGGGTAACTATCAAGTTCTCCTCATGATGGTGTTTTTTAACTTTCTTTCTCTCTGAAAAATTGCCCATGATGGTGAATGCATAGAAGGTGAGATTGTGTATAAAAATATTTGCTGTCAGATTTGCTTACTAAAGTACAATTTTCCTGAAAAATCTCTGATTTTAGAGTGTTGAGAAGAACACATTGGTAGGACTTTTTATATGTTGAAATTTTTATCCAGTATGTCTCTACAAATCAGAGTTTTTAAAAATAGTGCTTGAGTATAAAAGTTTTCTATCACTTCAGTTTGAGTCATTTATTGATCACTGTCAGGAAATTAGGAAATTTTAACTGCACTTACTGATTTTGCTTTCGAAATAACTTGGTAGAGGGTTCAATCATCTCATCTTTCTGTACCATGCTGTTATGTACAGATATCATTTTTATATTATATGAAATTTAAAGCAAAGTTCTTTACTTGCTTTGGCAAAATCAGTTTTTCTGCAGTTTTTATATGGCTTTCATCTCGTGTTAGCTTTGCTTTATTCCTCTTTTACCAGCTTTCAGTCCATTTTTTATTACTTGGAATTGAAATATTCAGTAATTGCAGAGGCAGAAAGAAAATCTTTTTTCATCATGTAATGGCAGAGCTGCTGGACAACTCTTAAAATTACCTGTATAGAATTACACATTGGACTTAAATAATTTAGTATTACTTTTATTACATGTGTGCCTCTATTTCTGGGCTCTTGCTAATACATACAGCCATCATAATATATAGCAAAAGAATAGAACACTGGGAAACACAGCTCTGAAATCAAATAGATCCTTTATTTCATTTTTCTTTTTTTTTCTTTTCAGCTTGCAATGAAGCACAAATGCTGAGATACTGCCCGAAGCTGAAATATTCTCGAAAGAAACTGAAAAGCCTAGGTTGAGCAGTTTTTACAGGAGATGAAGACTTGTGTGTGTTTTTTTTCATTCCAGTTCAGTGGAGATGCATTCTTTCAGCTTCCGTGCAGGAAAAGATGTTGCTTTTCTACCTTTTTGACTTACATTTTGTTCCTCTTTTGTAATACTGCAACACAATCTTGCAGTACTTTGTACCTCTATTTCTGTTTATTACAGGAGCTAAAGTGAACAAGGGAGCTGGACCAAATGACAAAGTTGATCCAAATTAAAATAGTAATATTCTTTGCCAGTACTCCTCCCTGGTATTGCATAGAAGAGTATTTTAATTAAGTGCAGACATGCATGCAGAAATAAAATCCAAGGAAGGGATACATGTTTCTTGAATTTATGTAGCATCAGCAGAATATGAGTGTTGGAATTAAACACATGAGGATTTAACTGTGGTGGAGGATACTGCCTTGGGAAACAGAAAACTTGTTTAGCCTACCCAGCGTAGAAAGTTTTGCATGTGCCAACACCAGCATTCTGAAGGGCATATCTGAATTTCACAGGGGAATCTGTTTCCAGTGCTGCATTTTGAATATTTCTATTTTAACTTCCAGATGGATTGTTTGAAGAGAAAAATGAAAGAAACATACAGTGAATGTATGTGTGATGTTTCAAAACTGAGGAAAAAGAGAATGATAAATCTATATATGTAGCTGTGCCTCAGAAATAAACTAGTGTCTAGCAATCTGGTGTAAAGTAACATCTCATATTATTTTTTAGCAGAAGCTTCAGTCTTCATCTTCTGGAGATGCATGCACTTTAAAAGCAATGCACTTCAGAAACATTTGTCCTCATCTTACTGGAGAGCCAGAGAACTGGCATTAAATGAATGCACTTTGGTTTTCACTTTCAATGTAGAATAAGATATTTCCATTGTTAATGACACTTTAAACAATCTGAAGCCCTCCAAGCAGTGCTAGACAAAAGATAAAATCTTCTGTCACAATTAAGATACTTCAATTTCCACAAGCTGATGTAACTGAAGTTCTGGCTTGGAAATACTCATGTTGTAAAAAGACGTTTGTCTTTAGAAAAACTTTAAGACATTACATTCTTATGGCTACATTCAAAATGTGCATCTATTTTTTAAATAATTAAGCTGTTTTAATGATGCTTATTATTTAACCCAACACTGAAAACTGACAGAAGGTGTATTTTTTGTCATCTATGTAGTACCATACAATCATTTATACAGATTTAGCATCATTAAATTGATAAGAATTTTCTAAATTCAGATAGAAATATAATAGATTTTCAGACTTTTACATGAATTTCTGCTGAAGAGGTGAAGGTCACAGTTGCACTGCTAAGTTCCAGATCTTTTGTGAGTTCAACTGCTCTAAAACACTGCTTTAATCCCAATGGCAGTTCTTCAGGATTTTTTTGTATATTCTCCAGTTAATAGTATTGTGTTATGTATCATAACTCAGGACTTTTATTCAGCCATAAAAAGCCATTTACTATCAAAATTCTGAGTAACTTAGTGTTACTAAATGAAGGAAAAGGGGGTTATTTATGTATTCACCTTCTTCTTGCTGTTCATTTAACTACTAGATTTGGTAGTTTGTAGAAAAAGAAAAAGAAAAAAAAGAAAAAAAAAAAAAAGAGGTGTATAAATGTCCATACAGAGATAAATCTTATAGCATTGCAATTTCCTCCTGGAAATCAGTTTGTAGCATATACAACATAGTATTATTAGATAGTGATGTACATAACGTATACTATAATTCAGGTTAGTGTTTCACATGAAAGAATGTATTTGTAAATTGTAACAACATCAATAGTTTATCTTTTTAAAGTTCTGCAAGGAAAAAATTAATGCATTGTTAGACTTGAAACTACTGTGCTGCAAATTCTGTCTTAAAAGGCTATTTTTGAGTCAAGAGTAGTTGTGCATTATGTGAAATATTAACAAAAAAGTGCTCCTAAATTGTTGGTAGGTTTTGCTATGATTTACCAAAATTGTAATAGTTGCTGGTATCTATGTAACCAATTCCTCAAAAGTTCTCAGAGATGTAGAAATTTTGTGCCATTCTGGGAAAACAAAAAGTGGGACCTGCTCTCTTGTGTAATTACTGGAAATCCTATTTTTTATTTTTATTTTTTGTCATTAAATACTTCAAATGTGGTCAAAACAAAACTGTCCTTGGATTATTTTTGTTGTCTACTTGAAAAACAAATGATTTGTAAATAATGCTTTCTTTCATCTTACTCTCACTTTTTGTTCAGTTCTGCTGGAAATATAGTTCTTTTAGTGTTCACTGGAATGATGAAATCTGTTTTTATAAAGAATACTGTAATAAATTTTTTTTAAAAAGTAATGGGAGCTAGGTAGAAGGACATTCCAGACCCTGCTTAACTCAGGTAATTATTCTACCTAAAAGATATAGGATAAAAATAATTGTTAATTTTGTCTGTTTGCTGTAAAATGCTTACTCACAAATTGTTATTCTTTCTTTCATCAGTCTACAAAAGAAATTCACCTTGAGCTATGGGAATACAAAATTATGAGGGTGATGTTCTATAAACATAGAAGCAATTCCATATATTAAAATGAGGACTGCTTGTAGAATTATATCAAGTATGAACTGACTGCCACTATCACTTTTTTTTAATACCTTAGGGGCGCTAAGATCCTAATCTCGAAATGCATTGTAGACAAATATAATCAAATGATTGAAGTACATTTTTAGGAAAAAAATATTGCTAGAATGCTTGTCGTCTATCTGCTATTCAATATCATATACATGCATGATACCCAAGCTGAACGAAAGTTGCAGTAAAAGAAATAGTTCTCTGGTGGATCAGAACAGATATTAATCAGAAGAGCATTTTTTTAATAATTCCTATTGTAATTCAGCTAGTGTAATGCAGCTCATTATTGTAAATGTATTCAATGTATTTGGTTCATTGTTTGAACATTTTTAAAATCAGTTTTACCACACTGACTCTTTTCTGAATCTTAGTATTTTTCATAAAAATCACTTATACTGGTGAGTGGATGAGTGAAAACTATTCGGTATTCACTAAGGTATCTCACTAAGCTCAAGTGAGCCAAACAGTGCCCAGGGAAGAGAACAGCAGTGGTAGAGATCTTGTGATTAGTGTTTTTGCACAAGTCACTGGAGTACCATGCGTGATTTAACCAGCTTTTTGTTGCAAGATTTCTTCAGAGTGTTTCTGAGTAGTTTTTAAAAGTATGTACGGGGAAATGAGTACCCTAGGTTATCTGGATATCTGTTCATTTTTGTTGCTTTCCCATGTGCTGTTTTTCACTTTTTTTTCTTTTTTTTTTTTCATTTCAGTCAAGCTGGAAACAGGTCTGCTAAAAAGCAGAGCACTCAAACAGCTTGTCAGGTACTATTCTTCACTGAGACTATAAAAAACTGCAGAGCTGCCATAACTGAAATAATAGCTGTACATACAGGATTGTAAGACAAATGGTTGAGATAGTTAAACAGTTGTATAACATTTATCTGCCACACAAGGTTTCATTCGTCTTAGCATGCACTCATAGGGAAAGCATTGTTAACTGTTAGTTGTTGCTGATTAACTCATATTAGAGAGCTCAGTAGAAGTGATTTTAATCTAACAGTATTTTATATAGCAATGGCACTGATAGAGGAAAAGGAGGTGGAAAGAGGAAGGATATGTTTTCACATTCCCTGACTGGTGATGCTTCATAGGATCCTCCCCTCAGTTTTTGTGTGACACAGTAAATGTACGAGGTTATTTGTGGTTTCCTCTACAACTCTGGCTGTCTTTCCTTTTTCCTGCTTTTGTACAGTCTTCCCATACTCAATAACAATTTTCTGTCCTGTTATCTCGCTTGCAACTCCCTCATCCAGAGAGGTAGCTCCACAGTTACCTCTCATCCTTTAAGACCATCGCATAGTAAGATCTTTTGCACTCCCTTATCCTTTTGGTGTTTAAAACCTCATGTTCCATTGTTGGATGTAGCCTGTTACTGTCTGTAGATGAATAAGGTGTAGATATGTACTGCACATAAAATGAAAACACTCAACGAGGCCAAAGTTAAAGTGTTTCAGAAGGTCTGAAAGGATTTGGGAGGACAAGATTTATTAAAAGTCAGAAGATCATAGTGCTGGGCTACCCAGCAATAAATAACCTTGTTATTACAGCTTCACTTTGAAAAAAAAGCCTTTAACAAATTTAAGGAAGAATCATCTATCTTGAATGTATGTAGGTTGCTCAGAAAGTAATGCCTCCTATTTATTTCCATGGAAACTACAACAGATACAAAGATCACGAGAGCACTTTTTGGTAAAGTGAATTCTCAGCTACAAAACATTGTTTTTTAACGTTGTCACCACCATTAACAGGAGATGATACTTTCAGAGCAGCCTTCATAGCATTTTTCCACCCTTCTGTATCAAGAATTCAAAGAGAAACATCAACTTATTTCACATACACATTAACATTATGGAGGTAAGTGTTCTATTCCTGTCCATTGTTTTACTATAAATTAGAGATCTGGTACTGTAAAACCCACATCTCCTTATTCCTAGTTCAATATGCTGTAATTGAAAACATTGTATTTATCTTTGTGGTGAAAGAATCAGAAAAAAAAGTAGACTTCTTGCAAGCACGCTTTTTTTTCATCCTGCTCCAGCAATATCATCTCTTTGATAGTGCACAGTATACACTGTCTGTGAAATGCAACTTGTGGCAACATCTTTCTGTAGAGCGAGAGTCCAAGAGGAAGAAACACTAGAGAAAAGCTGGGCTGAGAAAGCATCACTTCTCTGCTTGAGTTTTACCAGCACTGGAAGAAGCTCTCAGCTCTCAGGCTAAAAGCATTTGTATGACTGCAGTGAAGGAACCCAGTTTAAAGTCTTATAGAGGAGTGCTCTGTACATCTCTTTTTGTTGTTCACAGGCCTCAGCAGCTGTGAGGAAAAACTGGCTCTCTTGTGTTCAAGCAACTCTTACAGATGCTAGGTTAGTGTAAAGAACAAAAGCATCTGTGTGTCAGACCAACACAGAATGCATTGTTATTGTCAACTTTCATTTAAAAATGCCCTTCAAAGGCACATGAACCCTCCCTTCTATAAGCATGGAAGATATAATTCAAGAAAAGATAATAAAAATTTAAAAATATTCATATTCTGAAGTACTGTAATGGGATTAGCTGAACAATTCATATCACAGACAGTGATGTAGTTATTTTGAAGAAATGAGGATTTACTGTAAAATATGGCCCTCAAAGGACTGCAAAACCCTATTTGAGGGATGATGTGACAGCCTGAAAACAGTGTGATTCATGACTGCCAAGAGAGGAATAAGGCAGTTATGTAATGTTAGATTTCCTAAGATAATGCAGAAAATTTACAAATATGGAAGTGGAGAAAGCTCATTGTATAACACTGAATAATTCATCATTCTCTAACAAACAGCGTTGAACTCTATTCTCTGATGCACTCATAATTACAAGAACTGGACCATTTTCAGGTTGCATATACTAAACTGCAAGCAACTTTTTCCTTCTTAATCAAATGCTAATCTAGTTTCAGAGGGTTTATTTTTCCTTTCATTTGGGTTACTCATGTTCTCACCCATTAAAAACACAAAACACTATTCTTTGGCCATCTTTTCCATACAAAACACGTCTTTGCAATGTTAGTATTTTAGTATTTCACTCTGCCAAGTTTCCTTGCCCTGCAGGGGGATTACGTTTCAGCTATTCCTTTCACCAAATCTGGAATTCTTTGATTCTGAGTTTTGTAAAACTTTTACTACTTGAATGAGATGAGTCTCTTATTTTCTATTTTATTATTTATTATTCTTATTATTTCTTTAACTGCAGTTTCTGTATGTTAACATTGTAAGATTCGCGACTCATACTACTAACTATATGCCTGAAATGACTTACCAATCTAGAGTAGTGTTAGCAAGTTTCTATCAGACACTATGTTAAACAAGACAGGAATTAATATTTATTGTTATATAGAATTTAAATCTGTGTCTTTTTCTATTCTAAAGACTGTAAAGAAGCAGACTGATATTATGCAAGACAGATTTCTAGATATCCCTGATGCAAATAATTGCACTTGCGATTTGACTTGGGGAATAACTGTCAAAGTTGCTTCAGGATTTTTCATTCCAAGCGAGTCAATGTAAAACAATGATGGAGAAGTTTGGGGAATGGTAGTAATAAAGTGTTTTATTTTTTCAAATTGAAAGGAATGAAGAGAATGATTGGTTGGAATCTCCAAAGAGCGCTGAGCAGAATGTTCTAGGCAGGGATAATATGTAAAGGTTGCTTTGTATCAGCTCAGATGTAGCCTTGTTTGCATAATCTTAGAGTCCCTAGACAATTTTTATGCTTTGTCAAAAGATGCTGTGTAGAGTTACAGGTTCCTGCCAAATCTACAACTTAATTGCTTCTACTGTTTCATTCTCATTATCCTTAGACTCATAGAAAAAGTGAAATTCAGACAGAACACTGAAAATCCTCCTTCTAACATTGGAGCTACACTGAACATCCACATTCAACTACACAAAAACACAAAAGGCAAGATAAACATAGTCTTTTCTTAAATCCTGCTGATGGGTAGACCATGGAATTGTATGGGTAATTAAAGTTATGATGAGCAACAAATAATTTTTTTAAATGACAGTCAAGGCACGATAATTAGTGTGTCTTAGTGGATCAATTTGTAGTTATAATTAATCACTGCAGTCAGTTTCAGACAAATTTGGGTTAACTTAACATCTCAATGAATTTACAAACAAAACAATGCTGGAATGACACCAGCATGAGGGAGCCTCTGTGTGCGGGATTTGTTTTGATCTGTTTTAGACAGCTTTTTATTCCAATCTCCGTAGTTGTATATTCACAGTTTTCTATGAAAATAACAACTTATATATAATATATATAAATAACTCTCACTCGTATACTGTCCACAGAGCTTAAAATTGACTGTGAACTTCTACAAGACTCATTCACACCCACCTATCACCTGTTCATGTCTTTGTATGGAAAGGAAAACAATTCACAGGTGCACAAAATGAAAACGTACAGATTTTGTTACACTTATGCACACAAGCACATAAAACATATTGTCAGTACAACAGATTTGTAAAATGAAATATGGTTCTAAAGTTGATTTAATTTTTCACATGAAAATATTCATTTTTCTGAGAATTTTTGTACCCTAGTTTCTTATTTTTATCTCAGCAAATGAAAGATGAAGTTACTTGATCTAGCCAGCTGTCAAAGAATGAGAACATTTTCTTAGAATATTATAACTGAGAATATTTGTTTGGAAAACAAACAGTAGCATACATGTCTAGTAATGTGATAAAAATTTCATAATTTGTATGAGTCAAACTGTTACTTTTGATACCACTATTTCCTGAAGCAAGACTCAAAAACCATGCAGCAGTAACCAGGGTTAGAAAATGCATTTTACCCCTACACAGAACTAATTGGTGAGGTCAAATAGAATTTTTTTCCTCCTATACTTCTCCAACTATACTATACTAATCCAGTTGTTTTTTGTTTTGTTTTGTTTTCCTCAAGTTATCAGGAAAAGGAATTTCTGGAAGTCAATTTTAGTAAATATTGGTAACTGCATAGTTGACAATTGCTTTGAAAAATGGTGACTCCAGGAAGAGCAAAGATTTTTTGTAACTTACTTTGTATTATTGCAAGGTAGTTATAATATCTGGATCATGGCACACTTCAGTCAGGCATTCAAGCATGACTGTTCTTTCTGAAAAACAAAATGAAAAATTTTTGCTGTATCCTTGTTGAACTTGGGGGAAAAAAAGCGTGAATTTGTATGTGGATTTATTAGAGTATTACAATTGTCTCTTCAAGCATTTAAAACTGATGAACAGCTGCACTGTACTCTTTATTAGTGATATTTTGAAAATTGCCAAAGATTTACTAGACAATTCTAGTGTCTTTTATCTGTTTTTGAAAAAGGTGTATCTTTTCAGAGTCCAATACTTAATGTATAAACTACTGGAAAGTCATCTGTAGTTAAAAAGAAAAAAAAAAAAAGTAATGATACAATACAGGTCTTCAAAATTTCCTTTTTTTCTTTTTTTAATTTCAACTCTTATCTCATGGTCATGCTGTTTCAGATGCATTTCTTTAGTTTATCACTTCTGTTTCAGTACGTATTTTGCTTTAGCTTATAAAATGACATCTCCATATAAAAGGAATATTTTCTTCATGACATTTTATAACAGTTATGACTCACTTCACTTTTTTCTCTGTTACAAAATAGAGAGAACTTTTGCTAAGAAGTGAGAAATTTGGGTTTTTTTCTTGCTAGATAATCTACTGTAAAGCCTTGGGCTATGCTATCAGTGTAATCATCTGTTAATTTTTTTTTCTTTTTTTTTTCCTTAATGTCATGATATGAAGATTAACTTAACTTAGAAATTCTAGAGTGTTGTTTTTTAAGACTAAATTATCACTCTTTAACTAATTTTTCATATATTGTATTTACTGTATTATTTACTAAAAAAAAAAAAAAAGAAAAAAGAATTTCTCCCATATTCTCCATCAGAATTCAACTTGTTCTATTTATTTCTGAAGTACACCATTGTATTAACTGTCCTTTAAAGTGAGATTTATAGCCAGGTTATAAAGGAGGTATTTTGCTATTTTTCCCTAAACATCCTTCATATATAATGTGACTTCTCACCTTGCTACAGTACATAACTACTATTGATTACTTCCTTTCTGTTTAATTCTAGTCCTGTTCAGCACTGAAGGGCACATGCAGGAATTCTAACAGATTGATCAGCATGTGCAGGATGCAGTTTAAGGAAATAATAGTAATGACCTTATACAGAAAAGTCAAACCAAGTTGCCGTGTGAAATATGTTCTATAAGAACCTGAACCATGATTTAGATATTTTCTGTATTTTCTGAGGTAACTGTGGCATGTATGTAATATGCTGTACATAAATACTAAGCAAAGATTCACAAAGGGCAGTTAATCATTCCTGCCAATTAAAAAAAGCAAACAACCTGAATTTGAGACATTACTTTTAACTTCTTTTGAAAAAATGCTGTTGATGGAAATACTACAGGAATGCAATTCAAGGAATATCAAAGTTATAAATAGCTTGCTTTCAGTATTGCACACCTAGCACACAAGGCACCTGGCTTACTGAAAGTATTAAAGGAAGATAGAGTTGGTATTTTCTATTGATAAAGAGTTCAGTATGGCAAGTCTCAAAAAGATTTTGGGTTCAAAAACTTAGATATTAAGATTGAATTTTAAAGCTAAACAGATTACTAAAATCTCAACAACAAAGGATATTAATGACACATTCCAAACAATTTAAATAAGAGATGGAACATCAATATTGTAGCAGAAAGAGCATTCAAGGCAAATGCATTATTTATTGAACTCTGTGGTCTGTGAGTATCGTACAAAAGAATATGAGAATGTACATAGGGGATCTTCAACTTGTCATCCAGCCTTACATACACTAAAAATGTGGACATTAAGAAAGAGAAGTAAGAAATAATTGGAAGTTTTTTGGTTACTTTTGTCCTGAAAGTATCTTAGAAGTGTGTTTGAACTGATTCGGATCAAGAAAGAAAAAAGATTGAAGAGTAATGTCTGTACTGTTCTTTAAAAATCATCACAGTGTAAATTTCATGCTTTGTAAGATGAATCGATGGCTGTTGGGCACCTGAGGCTTCCTGTTTAAAACAGAAAAAAAAAAACAAAACAAACAAACAAAAAAAAAAACAACCAAAACCAACCAAAACCCACAAAGCAGTGCTCTCGATGATTTCTTCTCATATGAAAGTTCTCAGGTGATGATAGCACTCCACCTAATGTCAAAATAAGAGAACAGGAAAAGAAAAAAAAAAATCATCTGCCCTTGTCAAAACTAGACCAAGATAAATTTAGCACCATTTCTTTTCTTTTACTCTATTGAAATACTTCAAGTTCTGCAAAGAGGGACAAAGGAAATAATTTAACCATCTGTCATTAAGCTCCCTATTGTCCCTATTTTCCTGCTTACGGAATGGTGTGACTGTCTCAGACCTCTAAAAATTTCAAAACTTCTGGTCTGATGTGTTCAGAATTTCCATTTTGGCATTGGAAGTGGTCTTATATCCATTCCTAATGTGATATTTCTAATACTCTGAGATCCTAAGTTCTTTTTAATGTTTAGATGAAGAGATAAATATGGAAACAGTTTTCAACTTGCATCAAGTACTAGCATAACAAGCAAGAGGAAACATAAGGTTAAGATGCAGTTCTCTGATCGCTGAGATCTAGTTGTGAGCAGAAGACAGTCTGACAAAGTCCCATTTTTCTGAGCATACCCGATTTCAAAGCAAGA
Source organism: Lagopus muta (assembly GCF_023343835.1). Classification (NCBI taxonomy): domain Eukaryota; kingdom Metazoa; phylum Chordata; class Aves; order Galliformes; family Phasianidae; genus Lagopus; species Lagopus muta. The sequence continues at coordinate 32,211,477 of NC_064438.1, read as the reverse complement.
CCTGAATATTGGCTCACTGTGTCCTGAGGTTATTTTGGCTCTTCTTATTAGATATGAACCTAATCACAGTGGCTTGAGCCCATTTAAGTGGCAATTACTAGATGCTGCTGTTTTTACATCAGTTATCATTGCTGTCAATGTTGAAGACTATAAAATAAATGGTGCTATTTCTGAAACTGGAAATGCTGGAGGTATGATTTATCTTCTCCTAAGGCAAGTGACTTCAACATCCTTTTCATCCACATCATCAATGGTTCTGTGATTTCTGATTGCCATTCTATTAGCTGTTCACTTAAAAAGACTGACTCAAACTGTGTTTCACATAATAATTATCTTGTACTGGTTCTCTAGACGTACTCATTATATCACAAATTAAATTAGTTTGTAAGTGACATTTACTTGAGGACTGCTTTTAAGTGCCATTTCAGTACATGGCATAGTAGAAAAATCTTTTGATATTAGGGCACGTCTCTGCAGAGCAATTCTGAATAGCCTTAAAAATAAGGAGAAATTAGAAGAATTAAGATAATGAAAGAGACAGAAATTAAAGTTGACTGCCTTGTCACTCTTCTAAACAGTTTTGGTCTGTGTCACTAAACAGCATAAGCAGGATTCAAAATTCATAGTCACCTTTAATCAAACCTGACACATGAAGATCTTGGCAAGTGTTACTGAATGGATATGTTGTAGAAGTAAGAGACCAACAGCATTGAATAGCTGTGCAGAAATAAAAAATTCCATATATCTAACTTTGTGCCTAACATGATTATTATACTATTTATTACTGGTTTATTTTCTTGTTTTGTTCTTATTTCATAAAGCATAAGAATGTAGAAAATTGAAATACAAAAAAAAAAAAAAAAAAAAAAAAAAAAAAATCCAGAAAGTGACTATTATTGCTAGAAGTTTTGATAAATTACTCTTTTGTATTATATCTAAAAACTTCAAAAGCAAAAGACAGAGGTGCATTTGAAGGTGCATCAACATTGCTATTAAATACCTCTAACTGTCCAGTGCAATGCATGACTCTCTCCAACTGAGGTTGAGCAAATCAGTGTTTGATGCTGTCTGCTGGAGTGAAAGCAGTGAACCAACCATTTTGGTCCATGAGTTCTTCTTCTTCAGTTTTGCAGAAGTGCTGAGAGGGTATAACTTATCATTTGTTCTAGGGGTCATCTCACTCGCAGCCACCTCTGACAACCATTTGATCCTGTCAGTTGGAGATCTTGTTGGACTCAGTGATCTTTAGGGTGTTTTCCAACCTGAGTGATTCTAGGATTCTATTCCTTCATTCAATGCATTTCCAACTGAAATCATATTATATATGAAATTTATATTTATTTCCTAAGTTTCCATTTGCGTGGTATTTTTTCTGTTATTTATACTAAATTATAGTATTACTATAGTATAGTAATTCTCTGTGCTAGATTCCACTCATAAGGTATGTGTTTGTGCTAGTTATGTGTTTGTGCATAGACAAAATAACTGTACTAGACTATGACTGCACAAAGGTGTGCATTTTTATCCAGTTTCCTTGGATTGTATGAGTGTCTCTCCAATAGGATAAAGAGGGATGAACTAAAAGAGGGAAGACTTGATTAGATATTGTGAGGAAGCTCAGAGGGTGATGAGGCATTGGCAGAGATTACTCCAGAAATACCCCATCCCTGGAGGCATTCAAAGCTGGGCTGGACGGGGCTCTGTGGAACCTGATCTAGCAGGCAGCAGCCCTGACCACAACAGGGGGTTGGAAATGGATGGATTTTACGGTCTCTTCTAACACAAACCTGTCTATGTTTGATGATTCTATTGAGTCTATGTTGACATGTCCTGGCTTCAGTAGAAGATACTTTCATACTTCACTAGAAATGTTGATGTATTTTGCTGTATTATGCTGTTGCAAAATGTTTGCCAAGCTTCTTTAAAGTAAAGAATCATAATAGCATTAGAGTAATGCTCTCCAGATGAGCAAAGATACATTCATTGTAAAACCAACTGATTTTATACTAAGAAAGTGGGTGTATGAAGAAAACATTACTGTACCACAGAGGTGTTCACAATGTCTTAAACAGAAAGATGCATAGACTACATGGTGATAATTACATGCTATAGTATCTTAGGATGCTTAAAGACTTAGTAAGGCATAAATTAATGTGTCATATTGAACGACACATCCATTCCCCCTATTGTCCAGGGACAATGAAGAGTTATTTAATGGTCAGGTAAGTTGAAATATTCTGTCAGAACATTCTTTGCAAGCCTTTCTTATGTTTCCTGAAACTCCACAGGAGTCAAAAATCTACCTTTGGAATTTTTTCTATTGCTGCTAAAAGGTGAAGTATTGAATCCAACCTATGCTGCTGAGTTGATTGTTGCCCTTCTCAAGCACTCCTTGAAACACTTGCAACAATGTAAAAATGCTGTCACCATTGGCAGAATTCCCTACACTATGAAATAACATATACAAAACCTATATAATCTGGAAGATGTAAAAGCTGGACAAAAAAAAAAAAAAAAGAGAAGGGGTTTAATTTGCTCATATTTTGGGCTCATTAAATTGGTTAAATGATTAGGTTTGAAATAAATAAGTAACCACACCAGTCCCAAAGCATTTCAATGCTAGGAGCAGTAACTTCATAAATTCAAAGCTAGATTTTCCTGTGACATACTGCCCTCTTGTGCATCAGTAACTTAGTTATGGAGATCATCTGAGAAGTTCATTCAAGTCGGATACCAATGCTGTGAGTATAAGAACCTGAAAAACATTCCCAAGAGCATGGGGTATGTTTCATTGAATTATAAGTGCAAATAAAAGAATTGCATATGCAGTGGATTGCTCATGTAGGTCTGCTTCTTCCATAATTTCCTTTTCCTGAAGTTTCACCTTATTTATGTCAAGTTTCTGAGCCAGCAGAATAAGATGTTAGCTGTAATTAGGATTTTGTTGCTATTTTCACTACATCTGATGGACTGCAGAATCACATTAGAGAAAGGTGATGAAGGTGTAATAAATTAGTGGAAAAGCAAAAGATTCTGTGTAAAGGAAGTAAAGACTTTTGCCAAGTACTCATTTCACTGTGTTTCAGAAAGAAAATTGTAGACAGAGGTGCAGTAGTGTAATGTAGTACAGTGAGATGGAAAGTAACGTGATAATAGCAGGGTGGAAAAGTCTTTAACTGCAGCAAATGAGAACAAGCCCAATTGCAGCTCCACAAAATCAGAAATGAAGGAAAAGAGCTTCTTATCTGTGGAAGGCCTCAGGCGGGGGTCTTCAACAAGATATACCCTCACCTCCACTACCAACAATTAGATGAGGCTGGAGCCAGGATCCACCCCTTCTGGTTACGCAGGCACGTGCAATGCTCCTGAGCATCCCTGGTTTGGCCCAGCATTTCCACCACATGCTCAATCACTGTTTCAGGCTGTGATTAACATTTCTGCTACACGTACTTTCCCAGTTTCTCCAAATGCATTAAACCCTATGATCAGAAACTCTGTTACTGAGTCAGTTATTGTGGTCATAATTTATGTGCCGTGAGGATTTTTTCTGAGCTGTTGCTCCACTAGAAATAAATTATCAAGACTTAACTATTATTAGCCATGACTGGTATGGTATACTTAGCTTTCCTTGAAAGTTAGGTCTAAAATCTATTAATCACTGTTTTCAGAAGTTTCTCTCTTTCTTTGTTAGTCAGCATGCTTTTTTCTTTTGAAAGAATCATTCTGTAATACTATTTCTATTTGATATATATGAGTAAATTATATTCATTTCTTTCATTTCTTTCATACCTGTGCTCTCTTGCACACGTAGAGTTTTTTTGCTAAAAGTTTTGCAATATTTGTAGATGGTTGACACATCCTCAATTAATCTTTTTCTATATGATTCTATGTCAACTGACATATTCTTTATTCAATAAAGATGTTATATTTCTTCTTTTCAGTGTAGATTTTAAATCACTTTTGGTTAAAAACTAATAAAGAAAACTTCAGAGCAGAGGATTTCCCATCTTAAATTCAACATGAGAATCAGCAAATACCTTTTAACGCAGGCACTTCTTTATGGACTTATATATAGTTGATCATACTTTTATTACTGTTTAATGAATGGCTGAATTAAATGTTGCATTAGTGACATTTTCTATAAATAGAGAAGCATTTTGATTTAAAATAATGATTTTTCAATTTTTTTTTTTTTTACAACTTGAAAATATTATTAACAATGAGACAGTTCCCAAGTGAAATTTCTAAACCTGGCATAAAACCTGTAAGGAACACATGTGCTAAGGCAGAGGCAGCTGTAGGTCCAGTCCAAACAGAAAGTTGCCTGAGGCAGCAGCAGAGAGAGCAAAATCACAATGGCAGCAGAACAGCTTCCCCAAGCACCATCTGGTGTGCTGAGATTTTAGTGCCTTCCCAATCTTAATAGTGATAAAACATATCTTGTTCCCTGTCCTCCTGGCTTTGGTTCTCTCCCTTCCTCCTCCTGGAAGACAAAGGCAATCTGGCTGAAAATAAACATTCCTGCAAGGAGCTCTCCCTTTCACTGCTCTTCTCTCAGAGCATCAAGCTGCACTGGATCAGAGTCCAAGCACATATTTTTTTTATTTTATTGTCATTCATTTTTCTTCACTGCTAATAGAACTTTAGACTTGCCAGTGAGAAAAATCAGTATACAGATTTCTGTGTAACTGAACCGGGATGAAGTTAATTTTCTTTAGAGCAGCTTGTATATGGTGCTGTTTTAGATGTATGACCAAAACAGTGCTGATAAAACCCATGTTTCAGCTATGGCTGAGCAGTGTTTTCAACAAGCGGGCTTCACAAGAAGTATGGAAGGGGACACAGCCAGGACAGCTGACCCAGCTTTAGCTGAAACTGAGTAAAAGTACGAAGCGGAAGACTGTACTTAGTTGCTTTTTGGAAGTTACATTAAATATGGGTCTCTTTGGAGAAATTTAAAATCTAGTTACTAAGAATGCAGAGAACAAAGAGATTTGACAGTCAGAAATGTAAGGAAGGCATTCAAGTTAAAAACCTGAGTCGAGTCAACAGTAATATTTGTTTTAAACAGTATACTTCAGAGAGGAAACTGTGGCTGAATACCGATAGGAAATGTTGCACTTGTATTTGTCAGTTTGAAATCTGACAATACTCATAGCATACGTATGAAAAAAAAACTAAAAAGAACATTCTTCTGAATATTAATTAAACAAAAGACAAATTCTGAGGGAATGTTTGATATATATATATAGGTTATAAATGCCATTCCTTGCTGAGAAAAATAGAAACTAACTGTTAAATACAGATTTTTAGTTTTTTTTTTTTCTTTTCACTGCAGGCCAGTTAGTCTCGCTTCTATGCCTGGCAAGATCATAGAGCAGATCCTCCTGACAGTACATGGCAAAAAAAGATGAGGTGGTGGGAGGTAACCAACATGGCTTCTCCAAGAGCAAGTCATGCCTGGCAAAATTGTAGGCCTTTTATGATGGAGTTACAGCACCAATGGATAAAAGAGGGCAACAGACGTCATCTACCTGGTCTTGTGCAAAGCATTTGACACTGTCCTCCATGACATCCTGGTCACCAGATTGGAGAAAAGTGGATTTAATGGATGGACTATTTGCTGGATAAGGAATTGGCTGGATAGTCGTACTCAGAGAGTTGAGATCAATGGCTCAATGTCCAAGTGGAAGCTAGTGATCAATATTGGAACCAGTGTTATTTAACATCTTTGTAGGTGACATGGACAGTGAGATCGAATGGATTCTCAGCAAATTTGCAGACAATACCAAGCTGAGTGGTGCAGCTGACAGTCTAGAGGGAAAGGATTCTATCCAGTGGGACATGGACAGGCTTGAGTGATGGGGCCATACCAAACTCATGCATTTCAACAAGGCCAAGTGTAAGGTCCTGCATTTGAGTTGGCACAGTCCCAAGTACAATATAGGTTGGCAGAGAATGGCTTGAAGGCAGCCCTGAGGATTTGGAAGTGCTGATTGAAGGAAGACTCAACATGAGCCAGCAGTGCGTGCTTGCAGCCCAGAAGAACTGTATCCTGATTTGCACCAGGAAAAGCATGATGGCAGGTCAAGGGAGGTGGTTCTGCCTGTCTACTCTGCTCTCATGAGAACCCACCTGAAGTATTGTGTCTAGTTCTGGTGCCCCCATTGTAAGAAGGACGTGGAGTTGTTGGAGCTGGTTTAGAGGAGGGCCACGAAGGTGATTAGAGGACTGGAACACCTGCCCTATGAGGACAGGCTGAGAGAGCTGGGGTTCTTCAGCCTGGAGAAGACTCTACGGAGACCTTATAGAGGCCTTCTGGTACCTGAAGGGAGGCTACAGAAAAGCTGGGGAGGATCTTTTTATGAAATCAGGTAGCTACAGGATGAAGATAAATGGTTTTAAACTAGAAAAGAGTAGATTTAGACTAGATATCATAGAGAAATTCTTTACTGTGAGGGCAGTGAGACACTGGAACAGGTTGCCCAGTGAGGCTGTGAATCCCCCCTCTCTGGAACCATTCAAGTATAACTTCAAACAGTCAACGCAGTCCCAGCATTTAGACCAGATAACTGTGGCAAGTACATGTGTTTTCAGTCTCCTAAATTCACATTCTAACTGTGGAAATTGTGTGTATCATGTGAGATTTTCATTACTGATTTCTCACAGCTAGAGCAGAGTTGTGGGACACCATCATTAAGTATTACGTGGATTTAAAATCATAATCTGGATTGGTTTAGCATAACTGTTCTACTAGTAGTTTCCTCAAAGTTTTCTCAGGGGGCAGACAAACAAGAATGTTAATAGAACTACTTATGTGCAAGAATTATACAAGTATTTAAGTTGGAAAGTTAAAATGCTTACCTGTCATTGTTCTGGTCTGATTTTCAACTCTGTTGTTGATGTGAGTAGATTATGTATTTGTATCTTTCTAAAATTAATTTTCCTGAGAGCTGTGTGTTATACACTTTGCCACCTCTGGATTTATCTCAACCTTCTTTGCAATTGAATTTTTGGCATAGTCATGATTATTTTCTCCTGGCACAAAACAAGTCTGTTTCCAGCCCAGATACATGGGAGCCCACAGTGTTTGCAAATCACTGAATTTTAACTTTTTCTATCCAGGGAATTTATAGATATTTTTGATGAGAATTGCCATTTGTCACCTCTCCTTTCCAAACTTGAACCTTATAGAAGAGCAAATATAGCATCAGCTCATTTGGATTCAAGATTCTTTAAATAAATTCAGGATAAGTACATCTCGAATTAGTTTATTACTATGTTGATGTTTTAGAAAGATTTATACCTTGAATATTATGTGTGAATGATGTATTTTTCTTAGTGATGAGAAAATGATTTTAAATTATGAGATCAAATTTAGAAAGATTTACAAAGCAGTAAGAGAAGATCTATCCAGCTAAAGTTTTATTTCAAATATATTTGAAATAGATTTCATAATATAAGTATTTTATATATATATATATAATTATAAATATATAATTATATAATAATTATAGAATTATATTATGAAAAGTATTCTAGGGAAAGAAAACAGTTGTATAGTACTTACATTTTGAGGCAGTTGCAAATCAGGATAGACTACAAACCTGAGAAAATACAGAGAGAAATTACTGCGTACAGTTCAAGAAAACTGGGCAATAAAAGAGGTATTGAAGACTCAATTTAGATAAATGCAAAGCAATACTTACAGAATACTTGAAGCAGGCAAAAAAGTGCAATAATAAATTAGCTGATGACAAATCAGGAAAGTTGAGAAGTATTCTTTAGTAAAGTCTCTTGAGGAAAAGCAACTTTTCAGTGGTTCCTAAAGGACTTTCTATGTCAGATGTCATGGACGGAGATTTTTTTTTAAAAGATAGTAGTGAAATAGATTTCTTCCTAATCTTCAGCATACCTGATGACAGTTGTTTTTCTTGAACTTTGATCTAGACTTAAGAAATGTGAGGACATTTTGATGGTTTAACTATCCAGAAGAAAAGCTGAGAGATATGACTACTTAACCCAATACACAAAATAAATACTGAATTAATTTGAATTCTATTGAATTATTCTATGTAGTTTAGATTTTGAGATTTACTGCCACACCGTGTAGATAATGGATAACTACTGGTAGAAAATTATATTTTCTGCTCTTTTCTTTTCCTATAAAACAATAAGAAGGCAGTCATTATAATACGTTCCCTGGCAGCTTAGTCATTCTTTTTAATCTCTAAGAAATTGAGTACTCTGGTTCTGCTCAAATAACACATGATTTCATGGCAAAATTCCACATACACTGTGGATATAATAGACGACACTGAGAATTTTATTTCCTGATGCATATTTTAAAGGGGAAATGAGAGAGAATTTTTTTTATTTAAAAGAACAAATCAACTTGTAAAACCTGGTGTTTTAACTATGACTTCTAAACTTCTCATACACACAGTATTTCACTCAAGTTAGGTAATCTGAGATATGCTGAGATATATCAGCTCCATAGCTTGGCACTGTGATAGTTACACTCTCTCTATTCCGTGCTGGTGGCATTTTGGCTCAGTCATGGCTGATTAGTGACCTAATTAGTCAAAAATATAAATTACACAGAGTCATGCCTTGCCAGGAACTAAGCTGACTGTCCAAGGGCATGAATTTCTATGCAGAACCTATATCATTAATTGATTTTCCAGCAGTTGGGAGATCTGGAGAGGAGTAAAGGAAATACTGTGACATAAAAAACAACAGCATAGTAGATGTCTTTATATTAGACAGTCAGATGACTTACAGTGTAGCAGAGATCAAAAATTAAGCATTTAGTGAAAGTATCATCCTCGGCTATATTACTTATGTGAACTGGGGATTTCCTTGCAAAGAAGAATGCCATATTATTGTCACATTCACCATTCACCTTTACTCAAATATCTGAGACTGGAGCAGCAGAATTTGAAATTGCTAGATTCTCATAGTATAATATTACTTTGAAGCTTCTAGTGCATTGTTCTTACTTTTTCATCAGTAATTCGTCATTGTACACCTCTGGAAATAATTTGTGATTAAATGCCGAAGTGGCTATTACACGTTGAGGAGAATTTTTGTGAGGCCACTAGATGGAGCCAGATGTATTGTTTGAATTAGGAAAAAAAAAAAAAAAAAAAGCACAGCCATTAAAACGAAATACTGCCTCCTGAAATAACAAGGATATGTCTAGATTTCTCTTTCAAGATATCTTTCCATAAATTCAGGGTATATTCAGAGTTAATTTTGTAGTGGATATGTAATTCTAGCCATTTAGTTTATTTCTGAAGTTGACATTTTATTGTTTATTGTTAGTGGACTTCTAGTACGTGACATCCAGCACTGGCTTGAGTCTTCTTCAGAGCAGTGATGAGGGAAGTCAGTGGTGATATAAACACAGGATATCTGAAGTGATCAGTTACGTAAATTGCTGGATATTGAAAAGGCCAAAATAATAAAGTAAAGCACTGTAATTCATAAAGTATTACATTTTCTGAAGGTTCAGCTATAAATCCAAGATTTATTGGAGACAAAAACAAACAAACAAACAAACAAAAACAGAAATTTTTTTTCAAAGAAAAGACAGTGTTCTCAAATACTTCATAAAATCAGGCTGCATCTCCTTCAGACTCAGTCAAAGCTGACAATGGAGTATCATCTCTGTCTTATAGGAAGGTGGTAATAGTAATGATTCTTAGTACCGTTATTTTCGTCTCAATCCCAATATATGCTTCCATTATGTTCTATATGTTCCATTATGTTCTATAAGTGCTTTTATAGGATTATTTAGACTGAAGAAAAAAGTCATATTGCTTTCCTCTCGTTATCTCAGTGATTCCCAACGTAAATAGTTACATGATATTTCTATATTCATTTAGTTAGACTCTCCAAGTCTTGGGTAACTATTGATGCAAGTGTTTCTCTAACGGTTTTGAAAGTCTTCTTTAAAAACATAAACTTTCTGATTAACTATCTGTTCTATTGTGCCACATATGATTAGCAGTGTTAGCTAAACAGCCACATAATTCAGTCAGAAAGTACATGCACCCTTTAGTGCCTCACTGTTGTTGATTCATTAGCAACACTGCCTAGGAATTCAAGAGAATACGAGTTTGGTCTTCCAGCATATGCATACTAAAAAACCTTTGCATTTGTTTGGGGGGGGGAAAAAAAAAAAAAAAAAAAAAAAAGTTAAGATAAAATGCCAGTACTAATAACAAATCTAGACTTGGTTTAGGTGGAAGAATGCCTATGAGCCTCCTTTAGGAAGACTTAATAAGACTACAATTGCCCCCCTCAGCTTTTTCCATGATCTCAAAGAAACCCAGCTCTTTCAGCTCCTTGTCAGAGGGCACACATTACAGTCTCTCATATTGGTGGCCTTCCAACAGTCTTTCTCCAGTTTGCCAATATCTCCTTGTGCTGAGGATCTCATGCTAGGCTTGGTACAGCAGATATGACCTCCTAAGGAAGAGTGGCTGGTGTGGTCCATCTGTGTGCCCAGCACACAATCAGCCCCACTGCCACAAGAGCACACTACTGACTCTCATTCAACTGGTAGAGCAAAATAATCCAGAAAGACCCTTTTGGTTTGGTCAGAGGTATAAATTCATATAATCAAAATTTTCTAGAGAGATGCTTGTATTTTTGCCAGACCTGTCTTCTTTGCAGCTTTTGATGCAGCTGCAAACCGGTCCCATGAAAACAGATACTGGCTAACTCTGCCTGCCTATTTACATGTGAATATTTAGCTTCCATACATAAACCAAGAGTTGTAAATCAACCCTTAGAAGTAGCCTGAGGAAGAAAGAGTCCCTGGGGCAGGCATATTTTAGTTTTGGCACACCAAAAATATTTTTAGGAGTCAAAGTTTTTTTGCAAGTGATTTTACGAATGTCTGGAGATTTCCTGGGTTGTATTGATTTTATTTTTTTTCCATGTAGGTACAGAAAGTTGATTTTTTATCTAGTCTTAGACTATACTGTAGCTAAATAACTACATTAGTCTGCTAGTACTAGGCCATCATTCAAGAGGAGCATTCTATAGCTAAAGCTTGAGACAGCTTTCTTTGCTAGAAACCATGAGGTTCCTCCAAGTCTTATATTTATGCTCTTACAGGTTGGATTTGTTTGTTTTTATTTCTTTATTTGCTTCAAATTGCTGCCTTTTTAGAAAGTCAACCCTAAAGAGAAGTAGAAAATTAAGCTAAACAGATTTTCACTTGACTAGAGGGTATAACCATGATAAAAATAGTTATTAAATTTGAAAGCTATGAATCTAAAAGGTGAAGGTCTACTTTAGTCTCCAGCCTACTGAAATGCTCCAAATACTTGGCTGTGCTACAAGCTGTTCTCATTACAAACTGGCTGGTAGCTGCAGGAGACTGTCCTGTGGGAGGTGACCTATAGATGAGGGTTAAAATTTTAAGCCTGAATAGGGGCATCAAGATTCAGCCATATGTAATGTGCTGAAATAGTCTGCGCAAACAAAACCCTTTGCCCAAACAAAACATCCACCTCGTTTCCACATTTATTGTCAGTCATGTCTTCAATATTTTTTTGTTGTTGTTGTTCTTGTTTTGTCATTGTTGTTTTTCAGAAAATGCAAGCATGTTTTCCAAACTTTTATCCCGTTGGCAATAATATGTCAGTTCTTCTTAGGACAAATGTGTTATTTTGATTAGCCTGATACCATTTTAGAAATGCTGCTTTGTCCCGAGGCTCAGTGTAGTCTTCCTTATCTCAAGTGTTAAAAATGCCTCAGCAGTCTTTTGCTCCTTCAAAGCCCTTGCTTTATGGCATTTTACTGAATTTAGAAGAAAATTTTAAAGAGTATGTCATCTTCACTTTGGTTTCTTCCTCTCTCTGAGCTCTCAGTTTCAATATTCAGTCCTAGGTATTCTTTTTTCTTTTCTTCCTTCAGTTGACAAAATAGTCACTTTTCACTGTCATATAAAGTTACTTAATTCCTAGATCATTCTCAATAATACAGGCTGTCATATATGTCTGTACATGTATGCATTTTCTTCTTGCTTTTTATCATAATATCCGATTAAAAACAAACAAATGAACAAACATCTGTTCATTTATTTCTAACAGTCTTAGGAACATTGAGCTCTCTACAATTAGTGCTTCCCAGATTATTGCACTAAACTGAAACAGAGAGAATAATGCAGAGTGTGTCTGGATTTTGACGTTATAGTTAAGCTATAATTATAACATTAAAAAACTGTTTTGATGTCCAAGGACTTGTAATAATACTAACTGTGTAGCAGCATGAAAATGGCCACGATAAGCACAATAAGTTCTTTTAAAGTCCTCTTTTTACAGTTCTCAATGCAGGGAACCTCCCTAGCCATTTCTTTCCAAGACTACTCATGTATAATACAGCACAGCCTTCACTATGAAAATTTCACTTCTCTTGTGACTTTATTATCCAAACAAAGCAGTTCTGTCTCAGATAAAAAAAAATCAGTTTCAGATTTTAGATAAAAATAGTAAACTAAATTAAATCAAAAGCTGAGATGATGACAGATTGCATAGGACAAAGTGAGAGTAGCAGTGTCAAAATGTGAAGAACACTGATATTTTGATGAGCCTTGGAAGGCCACTGCTGTTGACTGAAACACTTAAGTCGTGCACACATCCCTAGCAATGTCATACAAATGTCATAATGCAGCATCAAGATTTAATTTAGAATTTTTTAATAGCTGATGTCAGGGAGCAGCTTGCATTAGTAAAGATCTTCATTCAAAAATAAACTGGGATCATATTGTGCTGCATAATGATATTAAATTGATGGAAATCAAACAGTGCATCTCACACTTTGCTCCTTAACACTGAGAAATCTGGCTCTTCTTTTTTGTACGTTTATCATTATATTGAGTGTCATATTATGCTAAAATACTGCAGAGGGCACTAATGGTGCATATGAGCAACTGTTGAGCAAACCCACAGTTTCAGCTACATTAAATTAGGACAGCATATGTCCACAAGTATTTATTCATTCACTACCCTCAGACTTATTTGGTCTAAGGCCTGGTGTTATAGTCATATCTGATCAAATGATCTTAGAAACAAATTAAAAATAGAAATAAAATAAGATTCTGAAGATCGACAGTTCATAGTTCTTATATATTAACTTATTAAAAAGAACATGGCAGATGGATTAAAAAAAAAACAACCAAGACTACAATTTAAACAAAAGGTACATTTCAAATCTTTGTGCATCTTTCTCTGGGACATTTTAGGTTTTAGATCTAATCATTCATATGAACTCGTACCAAATCATGATTTTAATATTTAAATGGCAGAACTACTTTTAAACACTCACTTGAGCTTTAAATAGATACATTATACCATAGAACACACTTGATTCATTCTCTGATGATCATTCAAAGAGAAGGTTTGTTTCTATTTCCAGATCTGTTTCTGAGTAGTACTTTGACTTTAGGCAAATGACTACTTAGTTTCCGTATGGCTGAAAATTGGGTGTGATTCCTTGTAAAGTGATTTATAATTCTTGGACAAAATGCTTTATATTCGTGTGAATAGTTTTAGGAAAATATTTCAGCATTTATGGTCCTAGAGACTGTATCTATTTAGCCTGATTTCCATTATTTTTAGGCTAGAAATTTTGAATGGCAAAAGGAGATTTTGACCTACTGTTTAAGAAGTTTGCCTCCTGGTTCTTCTCACAGAGACAAAGTAATCTCCTCACAGATACAAAATAAGCAGCCAATGCCTAAGGTGCCAGTTCTGGAGGTATTTGATGCAACCAGGTGCCTGCCATCCTGTTCTCTTGGTGCCTGAAGCGAACCTCTGCCCCACCTATGATTAAAAACATAGGAAGATGTTCCTGGCAGGGAAAAGTTCAAGGAGGTATCTGTTTGTGCTAACTACAAGGAAATTAGTTAATTATTTGGTCACATTCTCTAGATTGCTAGATGTTACAGAAAAAGTTTCCAGTCTAGCATTAAAAAAAAAAAAAAAAAAAAAAAAAAAAAAAAAGCATTGAAGGGCCAGAAGCTGAGAGTTGAAGATAGATCATATCACATTAGATGTGTTTACATTTTTAAGATTAACTAGATACTGGAGTGATATGTCAAGGCAGATTCCTCTTACATTCATGAATGTATCCATTTTTATCTCTGAGAGCTATGCTCTTCTGAGGTTAGAAATAAATTAAGAGAGATTCTGTACTATCCTAGCAAAATCAGTCCCATCTAACTTCAGATCTAGACCTAGGTCTTCCATCTGATCCTAAAAAAGGGAGTACAAAATATTTTACAAGTCCATACCCATGCTTCTATTGTGGCTTATGTAAGGTTTATTTTATTCCACTGGCTCCTGACTGTCATTCATAAAACTTGCAGCATTTGCTATCCGAATAGCTTCCAGCTACTAACATTATATCCTCTAGCATATCTGCTTACATTCTACATTCTGAATGCTGCTTCCAGACAGCATTCGTCTTTGAGCACAGTCTCACTAGATGCATGATGGCTTGCTCTGCTGTCTTCATTGAAAGCACTCAAATATTGAAAGTAGCAGGTGTTCTTTAGACAAAGCATCTCTGTGATTTGATATTTTAAAATCCTTCAGGTTAGTTTAAAACTTGCTAATATTAAACACAAGATTTTTTACTCAATGACTTTCATGAGATTACTATAAGGCTATTTAAAAATGAATTATCCTGAAGGAAAATTGACTAAAAAGACCCCAGTAATCCGTATTAACCATTCAAAAATTCTACTACTCAGGTGACCAAGACAACCTTTTCACAAATATTAAATCTGCATTAATCAGCATAGTCAAACAGGTAAATGGCCCCAGCACTTCATTTGTTTCTATGTTTCTCCTTCCTATGACATGATCTCTCTTCCTCACAATTGCACTCTATGCTACATCCATTAGATTCTGATTCAAAAATGGGGATAATGTAAATTACTTGAGTTAAAACTAATTCAGCACAATAAATACATAAATGAACGATTATTGTGTTCTGTAGTTCTTTCATACATTCACAAATGATTGTTTTGGAATAAGGAGTAGAACAGTATAGGAATGTGAAAATGAGCATAAAAACTATTCAGTTTCTCTCTGGGAAGAGTGATCAAGCCATAAGGTATTTGTGAAACTACTTGCTTTGCACCTCTTGCTCCACTGTGGCCAGTCTAAGACCAGTTTATGGTTTATGAATAACATAGCTGAAGTATTAAATATCTTCTTACCAAGGTACCACATCAATCAGCATTTTATAAGTACAGACAGTAATGCTATTGTAATAATCCTGAATCACAGAGAACTTTGAGACAAAGTAATCCCGTTTGATATCGAAAGAGTAACATATGCAACTAGAAATTTTACAAAGCACATAGAAATCACTGTCATGGTACTAGTTCATGAATTTTTTTTTTTAATAGTAATTGAAGAAAAAAAGGTTAGGAGCTCTTATTTATTTATTTATTTATTTATTTATTTATTTATTTATTTATTTTATCTTCACCAGCAGTATTCTGAGCATTTAACATCGTGGAAGAAGACATGCAAAATTTCATCTCATTCGATGTCACATATTACTCAGATGAAGTCTAAATATTCTGTAGAGTGGAAGTAAATTATTCTTATATCTCATTTCTGAGTGATATAGTAAGATACTGAGTTTACAGAATATAAATGAAATTCAGCTGAAAAGAAACAGTGAGTCACTTAATCTTTTTATTTACTGTTAGGAACAGATTTCTCCAACATATGGAAAACTATCTACAGAAAGGGTAGTGTCAGGTGAATAAACCACAGAGCTAGGTAATCTGAGACCTTTGATTGCTCATAACTGCAAAGTGACCACAAAGTCCATCTGCATAATATGTTCCATTGATTGCAGATGACTGAGTGCCTAATCCCACTGAACTTCAGCAGTATAAAAGTTAGCTACTTGCTTTAAGTTACTGATCTCGATTGCATTTATGTCTTGTCAATACAGACATAAATATACCATTCAAATGGGATGAACCATCCTTGGGGTCTCTCTCCATTGCCTATAAAGAGAAAATAACTTGAAATTTTCTTTTTAGGCTGGGTAAATTTAAGTGAGCTAAAGGTCATCCAAGTAGTTCCCTGGATAAGGCTTCAGTTTCTTTCTGAGTGGTTTCTCTGTGAATTTAAGATTTCACTGAATTAGGAGTATTACACAACAGTGAAATTCAGGCTGATTTTTTTGACTTTAGAAGTCTTTAATTTGTCTATATTTTATTTTTTCTAGGTCCAAATTAGGAATGTTTTCTAACAGTTTCTTTCTTACAGCTCATTTGTAGTAAAAGTAACGAATTCTAAATATATTAAAAGATAATGTGATTTAATGGACATGGAATTTCCTGGTAATGAATTCTGAGTTGATATTTATCTGTATACTGACACCAAAACATGGTAATTAGTTATGTGAAATTTTTTGCTCTAAGGCCACTAAAGCCAATACTGCACTTGTACAAACAGGCTGCATTCTTATTCAATCTAATTTAGTTTTTTGTTAAGATCACAATGTGGAATTTGTCCCAAGTCTAATGCTTAGAATCATTATGAATATTTGTATCCTGAAAAGAGAGAAAGAAAGGAAGAAGGGAAGGGAAGGGAAGGGAAGGGAAGGGAAGGGAAGGGAAGGGAAGGGAAGGGAAGGGAAGGGAAGGGAAGGGAAGGGAAGGGAAAGAGAAAAAATGTACATGCACTGAGAAATAAAAATAAAACTTGTTTCTAACTGAAATAAATCATTTGCTTTGGGAATGGTTCATCCCTTTGGGAAGCCTAAAGGCAGTAGTTCATGTTAGGGACTAATGGGCTGCAAAATTTCAGGGTAATGACAGAATTTTGTTTCTGGCAGATTGACAGAATTTTGTTATTTTGGGGAAGGCTTCAGGGTTAACTGTAGCATAAAAGTAAGGTCAATTCCAGTCAGATAATTTTTAGTAACTTGAAGACAGTGATGGTTGCCTGGCAACTACAGCAAATATAAATATTTGCAGGTTACCTGGTATATGTAAGATTTTTCTCTTGGCATATTGAAAAGCTTGTATTTTATAAGGACCTAGCAGTCAGAAAAGTAAAGTGATCATGGCTATCTTGGTCTGTGGAAGAGACAGAGCTTGGATGACATAGGTTCTTCCCAGACTTTCCTTTCCGTGTTTCCATGAGGTGTTAATAGATCATTCTGCCCATCACCCCCTCCAATCTGCCTTGAACATTCCAAGGATGGGGCATCCACAGCTTCTCTGGGCAGCCTCACCACCCTCTGAGTAAAGAAGTTCTTCCTAATACCTAATCTAAATCTCCCCTCTCTTAGTATTAAACCGTCTTGTCTTATCACTGTTAACCTGCATAAAAAGTTGCTCTCTTTTCTGTTTAAACTCCCTTTAAGTATTGGAAGGCCTCAAGGAAGTGTTCGTGCAGATATTTTTTGAGTAAGGTTGGTGCTGATGCACCTGTTTTGTTGAGAAAATTATCAACAATCTTGACTTCCTTTTGATTTTGACAATCCCAGTCAATTTCCTTTGCAGTGGATTCCCTGTAACATGTGCCACAGTCCGATTGTAATATTACGAATATTATAGTTGCATTTTACAGAATATTTTTCTGAAAACCTTTGATCAATTACTGATTTCCCATTACAAATGAGAGATTCACTACAAATCCATTGTTGCTCAATGTGGAATAACTTCGTTGAAAATCAATTACTACAAAGTAAGTTGTTAGTGTAAATAAGTTCACAGATTTTGTTGGGTTGTTTTTAGACTGTTTAATAAATGTGTGTAGAATAAATAATATTACAAAATCAACAAAAAAGTCATTATACTAGACTAATAATCCTTCATACATTTTTTTTTCAGGAACTCAATGTTGTATCTTTTATTATTTTCCACTCTTCTAAATTTATGGTAGAAATTGTCCATATATACATCTTCAGAGTTGTATTTTGTTGCTGTGCAACAGATGACAGCAGAGGGGTAGTCTGAAAAAAACAGCATCTGACATGGAAGTGTTTGAAGAAAAGTGTCATTGACTTCCTCCATGAGGAAAAAAATTCACTCCTTGACATTCACTGACCTACACTTGCTGAATATGAAGACCAAACAGTGGATGTGAGCACAGTGAGGCAGTTGATAGTACATTTCAGCAGTGGTGACAACAGTGGGTCACGTGTGCTGGTTCAGATTTTTAAAAGCTACTGGTGCTGGCCATGTTGAAAAATAGTGTTTTATAGCTGAGAATTTGCTATATCAAATAGCATTATTGTGCTCTTTGTTGTAGTTTCCAAGGAAAATAAATTTCCAAGGAAATAAATAGGAGACATTGCTTTTTGAGCAACCTACATACTTTCTAGGTATTCATCATCAAAAGAAGCTCAAAGGAAAAAACACACTGAAAAGGTTTGTAGGATCTTGTGTCTGCAAAATGGTTACTCTGGTCTTGAAATAACGTTTTCTTTCTTTTCTAGCATTTTACTCAATTTTGAGCAGCTATCACTCAAAGTACTGTTACAAAGTTAATCTCCCAGTCATCACAGAGATCTATTGTCTGCTCCTGAGAAAACAGATATTCTAGCTACTAGCCTGACAAAAACAGATAATGTCTTCTTGCTAACTGCATTGCTAGCCCACTTAAAAACAATAATGTTGAAGGCCTGCCCTTTTCACAGTCTGATGCTCTCTGATACAGTTTCCTCAAAAAACAGAGTTAAGTGCATAATTTAACTAATTTTAGCCTGTTCTGCCTCAAAGCCTCTGTACACATTCTGTGGTTCCTTAAAAGCAGTTGTTCAAATAATTTTCAAAATTTTTGTGTTTCTATTTTTCTCCTTTCAGTTGTTAAATAACATTCTACAGTGTTTAGTACTAGAGTAAACATTCAATTTCTACCACCTTCTACAAAAGAGCTCTCATAGGACAGGATGAATACATTAGGAAATTATATCAAGTTATAACTCCAAATGACCCCTCACAGAGAATATCTTTGTGTTAAACGACAAATTGAGGGGCACAACAATGCACTGACATAACTTTTTATATGAAAAACACTTACTTTAAGAACATCATAGTCTATAAATAGAATTCTTACTTAAACCAGCTGATCTAACCTTATTTAACATAGTCCTAGATATAAACTCAGTCACTTTGTGTTAACTTCAAACCTCTGGCTACTCCCTCAGATTGTCTCATGACTATCTGAGAGCCTCAAGCCAGAGCCATGGAGCTGACAAACACTGAGAGTGTGGAGTGTCAAAGGATGCCTGCAGATTTAGACTGAAAAATATATTTTGTGATCCATGATTTGAAATCAAGACAAAATATTTTACACAAAGTTCGGAGAGAATCTCATGCCAAAGTATTAAGAATTTATGGAGACTTCTAAGGAGGTGGGTTGATTATCCAATGCTTTTGAAAGAAAGTGTTATCAGGATGTATCAATAGTTTTTCTGTTCCTAGTTTAGGAAACATATTGTGCTTTTCACCCCAGATCACCTTGCAATTCTCACATTTATCCCTATGTGACGTAATACAGCTGAAAGCAGCCCTGGAACTATTATGCAATGCTAAAGTTTTTTTTTGTTTATAGTGGAAATCAGCCATTTTATGCCCAGGCTGTATGTTACCATTCTGAACCATCCTACAAAATGGCATATACTTTTATTTTGTTCATTCTAACTTAGCCCTACAAATGCAGTTTCACAGAGACTCATAGAAGATTTATCCTAGTTAATGCTGCTGAAAAATAAATTTAATTATAATTTGTTCTGTTACATTTGTGCTTATACCTTTCCTACTTGGAAAAAAAACAATCAAATAGTTATGCAAACTATTTTGTTTGAATATTTACTGTGTGAAAACTTGTGCTGCTAGAATCCTTAAAAATTATATAGTGATTATATAGTGATATAGTGATAGACACATATAGTTAGGTAGAACATTTAAAATCTTGCTCCTGCTGAGATTTAAGAGAACTTTTAGACATTATTGTGGCAGAAAGTAATGCTGGCCACCAATTCTCTTCTGGAATTCTCCATCCTCTGTTCCACTGAACCCTACAAGCATATAAACATGATACCACATTGCAGATGAAAAAAGCTGATTAATTATTTGCCTTAGGAAAACAAACAAACAAACAAAAAGAAACCTAATCCTAAAATATTAATCACAACAGTATCCTTTCAAAGGATTTTTACAGTGATATTTCTGGACATCTTTAAGTGGATATAGTCAAGTATCTGCTCCACTGCAACAGTGGAGAAAGACAGTGGAGAAAAACAGAGAAAGGCAATTATCACTTGGGCTTTTTTCTCTAATAAGGAGTAACTTCTCTGAGTATATGCTGGGAGTTATTCTAGGAATAAAAATTACTGTTCTGTGTTTTACTTCTTTCATGCTGAAGCGCTGAAGCAGTGATTCTGTGGTCATTTTCCCAAATAATTGTGAGTTACTGGGCTCCATCTGCCATGTAAGTGGCACATTATTCTAGGCATGATATGTTACTACATCTTTCTTTTCGCTAAACTGGAACTTGATCCTCCATTCAAGCATGGAGAGTTCAATTAAATTTTCTGATATGACAGCATTAAAGAGAAGGGTACAGACAGAGAATTTTCTTTGTTGTTTCAGATTATACAAGATTCCAATTCAGTCAATAAACTGATCATGCAGAAAGAGATAAAGGCTGCCTGCAGTTGTATTTATATCATTGTATAGGAACTGTTGAGTCACAGCCTGAACCACTGATTGATCAGCTGGGAGCACAGGTGAAGGCAAGTCATCTGTGGGGTGCCTGGCTCTACATCTCTTAGACCCCATTTAAGGGCTGACTGCCACTCTGGAAGGATCTCTGATTGGAGATCTCTCATGGAGTCCTTTCTACAAGCCTAGGCCTTCAGAGATGGGTGAGTGCATTTATTGTCCTGTGAAATACCATCCTATCTGCACTGGTCCCTTTGTTGTTACGTTTCTGTATTGTCCTTCCACTGCACTAGCCTTTATGATTGTAACAATCATTGATGATTGTTATTAAAGGACTGATTCAGCATTATGACATATAAGAAAATACAACTCTTTTTTCTCATGGGAAAAATGGAAAATGATTAGTGATGTCAGCTGTTTTTTGAGTAGAAACAATCTTTTTTATTTACAAAAATATTTCATAGTAAACCAGGGAATTCTTTATTGAAGAACTTTTTGCAAACCTGTATGTAAGTTAGTTGATTAGTGCGTTTTTTGTTGTTGTTACAAAGCTTACATACAGTCCAACCTTATTTACTGAACACAGATACCAGCTCTGTACTGTTCATTCTGTGTAGTCCACATGGAGATGGTGCTGGGCCCTCCATAAGATTCCTCCACACGTGGATGAAGCTGTGGTAGTTCTTCTAATGAAAAGGCAGCTGGCCAAGCAGAATCATCTGCTGGGCCACATCCAGCTCAGCTCACAGGGTATTAAAGGGACCATCCTGGCCAAAGTTGCTCACAGCTGTTCTGAGAATGCCATGAATCTTGGCTGAGCCTAGGTGCTTGCATCTTACAGAAGAATGTTCTTGTCCGGTTTTTTGGGGGGGAGGGGAGGAAAAAAAAAATTCTACTTTAATTTGTTGTTTCAGGCTGCTTATCTCCCATGGACAATTCAGTAAGATGGGGAGATTTTGAGGGATTTCCTTTTTCAATTACAGCTAAGCATGTGTCTATTGCTTTTGGTTAATTGAGCAAACAATGCCCTTGATAGCCATTTCCTTTCACCAGAGTCAAAGACAATGCAATTAACTAATTGCCAGAAGGGGTTGTTAACTGCTGGTGATTAACCACTATTGAGAAAACTATTACTAAGTACTATTAAATAGTGCAAGAGGGAGTGAAAGGGAAAAACATGGTTTCTGATAATTTTATATTTCTTCATTCAAGTATGTTGTAACAAGTAGACTCCAAGATATAACTTCCATTCTCACTAAAGAAAAAAATAAGAGGGGAAAAAAGAAAAACTTACTCTATAGAGCAAAAACATTATCCTGCTGTTAAGAATTACTATTCATGTGGTAAGCAATGACATAAGTTGTCAAGAAAACTGTAAATCCACTCTTAGCTTTTCATGTTGAAATTAGACACTTTAGTCCAGTAATAAATAGAATAACAATACTAGTATTTACAACATGGAGTAAAGGATAGTAGGTTTTTATGGCATTCACAAAGAAGTTTTAAAAGTAAAAGATAAAACCTAAGTTAATCTAAGCTAGAGCTAATTCTGTATATGGATTTGGACCACGTCTAAATGATGTCCCCATCACAAAGACTAAAACAGTACTCACTGTTGAGTATTTTCATTTGATTTTTCAAGATTTTAAGGAATTCTTGATGGAGTACTCAAAGCAGACTTCATTTTAATCTAAAAAAATTCCCTGTGTATTTTATTTATGTTGACAAAATATCTGGTAACAAATGTATTGTATTAAACCCAAATCCATAAGAGAACTGTCTGTGCAGTGTGAACTCAGATAAAAACATATTATACTTCATAACAGTTGAGTGTCCATGTGAACCATGAGTTCACAGGTTGGATTTTAAAGGCAATTAACATACTGTAACTTACTGATGAGTAGCCTATCCAGATTAAGATTTGATGCACAAATTCTCAAAGGAAAACTTTTTATTCACAGAAAAAATACTGTACTCTGGGATAATACTTTTATTTCCTTTGCAACGTATTTCTGAAGTGGATTTTAGTAAAAAATGAAAGAAAGAATGAATGAAAGTCAACTTTTATGTGTAGTTGCTGTAAGAAAAGACATGAAAGAGGTGCTGTGTTTGATTTAGATAGCAGATTCAATATAAGTTGATTACGTGCCTTTTAAAGGGCAAAAGGAAGAAGGGCTAATAAAACCACATCCAAATATATATCTGTGATCTATTTTTTGGCTACACAGACAAGTTTTACTCAAGGTATCTAAATCCAAATACCCTAAGTTCAGAGCACCTCCTTCCTGGAGGAGGAACACTTAAAGCAAGACCTTGAATGAGTGGCGAATGCTTTACTGTATTTCTTTTAAAAATAATAACAATAATGATAAATGCAAGTATCAAACAATTTTTTCATCATAGTCTCAGTGCAGCAAGGAAAAAAAAGCAAGTACTGTATTCTCTGAATCTAAGTGGTTGCATTGGCAAATCATCTCTTTTGTTCAAACCTTTAGGATACCTATCCTCCTTTAGCAGATTAGCTCTCTACATATAGCTTCAGAATGGAATTTTGATAGCACTTCAGCTGTTTAAATTTAGACAGCCCCTTCAGTTCCCTAAAACTTTGAGGCCATCACAAAGCTCTACTTAGCCTGAAAGGCACTGAAATTATCTCAGCTCCAAAATACTCTCCCAGTAAATTCTTCTAGGTGCCCAAATTTCTGATGCTAGAAAGACATATCCTATGCTGATCTTGAAGATGCTGAGCAGCTGTGAATGCGAAAATGACAGATTCTCAAATTAGGCATTCTGTAACTTGGCTTGTCTGTTGGGACTAATCTCATAGACATCCTCATACGCCAACAATCAAATCAAATTTCAGACATCCTATTGCCAGAGGAGATGTTACATTATCTCTAAATAATATTCACTTCTTGATCTTCCTTCAAATTCCACTTCCAAATCAGAGGCTACACAGAAGCTAAGTACCTCAGTCTTTTCCCTGAGACATGGTATAAAACAGAAACAGCATTTCTGCCTGATTTTTATTCTTTGTTTTGTTAGGGATTTTTTTGCTTGCTTTTTCGGAGTAGGCTATTAGAAGCCAGATGAACTGATAGGGTTAAGAATCCAATATGCAACTAGCTCCTTTCCCCAGTCCTGGAGAATTCATGTCCTTAACAACTTTTTTTTTTTTTTTTTTTTTTTTTAAGTTGGTCTGTGTTACAGGCTGGCTTAGGTGAATTTTACCCAGCTACTTGCTGCTGTGGATCCTATTCTTTAGATCTGAAGCCTCCCTAATTCAGGAAATTCCTAAATCTGGGCTGAGGAGTTCACTAGTCAACCTACCAATCAGGTCCACTAAAACTAGTTCTACTTGAAATTTGATGTCTATTTCAAATTATTGCTGCTTTAAATAACACTGAATCAGATATGATTCAGGATCACAGTTCCAAGGGCCTTGTCACAGGGAGAAGCTAGGCAGATATACAATTATTTCCAAGCCTATAGCTTCAGTTGCAACCCTCTTGAGTTCAGTACTGTCTGTTATCTGCTTTTAGTATATCATGCACACCTGCAGCACTTCAAAAATTATAGTCATAAGAGGATGAAGGAGGCTATTAGAGGATGAAAGGAGTTTGTTAAAAATGACCATAAATAGTGAATTTAAAATACTCCACTGGGCTTAACATGCCATACCGAAAATGGACTTAGTCTAGAAAATCAGCTTTTGTCAGGATTGTCTGGACAATTGGCATACAGTTTAAGAGAAGTCCACTACATAGCCTCTGTAAAAAATAGCACCAACAATTAACCTTATCTGAGATTTTTCCTTGCTAACGAATTAAAAATGCTACTTCAAAGAATTTTATAATAAATAATACCTGAAAACTGAAAAGAAAGAAATTAAGACAATGCTATTAATTAATCTTAGAGGTCTGACTGGAATCTGAAGACTTTTCTATTTTATGTGAATTTTAGAGGGAAAAATGTATTATTTCTATAGCTGCTTGGAAAAAGTTGCAGTGAAGAAAAAAATTCTCTTGTAGATTTTTCAGAATATGACATAAAGTGAATGAACGTAAAGTGGAACAACAGAAAATCAAATAAGTTATTTGCATAACATTGTTCAAATCAGCAAATTTGAAGAATATCAGGTGTGATAAGTACATGTACATTTGTTTGAAAAATACTTGGGAAACAAAAAAAAAAGGAAATTGCTACTTTAGAGTAATACTTATTATTTAGGAACTTACAACATTTAAGACACATCAGCATCTTATTTAAACTGTAACAGAGATTCATCATGAAGAGAATAGCTAAATCTGTTCCATTATACTTTAAATTTGTGTTCTATAGTTTCTTAGATATATAAAAGTCTGCTTTTTTACATTTTGAAAAAATGAAATGCATCAATCCCTCTTTTGGTATACATAAACTGATAATGTTATCTTATTGTTTTGCATTTCCAACAGAGCTATAGTATGTGCAATACTTTTAAATATTGTGAGGTGTGAATAGTAAAAAACTTTATGGGATATGTTTAAATGCTCTTGCTGAAGAATTTGAAAGTTTAGGGTTTTAACAGATCATTTTCTTATTTATTTCATCCTACAGAAGACAAATATACTTATGTACTTCTATATTGTGTTGTGGGAGAGATTTGCAACTTGAGTCCATACTGGACTTTGTTGTTGCACTGTAACTGAGTTAACGTGTTAGACTTTGTACACCACCCTTAGCTTGGATGCAATGCTCCAGTACAACATTGAAATTTTTAAAAAATATTAAATGATATTGTACTAGCTATGGCTGTGCACTCTGTGTAAGGACTCTGTCTGCAAGACTGGAGCTGGATCCAAGGTCATCAGAATTAAACCAAGCATTGCTATTTTGTCAGAACACTGCACATTTTGTGAGTATGTAAGAGTTGATCTTGCTTATCTCTCTAATTGTCTTAGAGAAATTATAGCTATAGAAGGAATTTGTAACATACATTACTGCTACAAGAGTAAAACTATACTTTTATTTTCTATGTTTTCCCTATATAATTCCAGGAATGGGAAATGGTACAAGCCTCCCAGTCTGACAAATAACAGAATTATTTTAATCAGAAGGTTATTGTATTAGTCACGAATGAAACACAGTGTTCACAGAAATAAACATATCCATAACTCATGGTATGTTACCACTTCATCCCTAGCTCATTCCTGTTCCAGTTTAGTTTTATGTCAAGATGTTATTACATTCAAAAGGAGTAGGTAGAAACTAGTATAAGCAGTGATGTTATGTTAAGAATCTTGAAGGCAAGAAAATGATTTCTGTAGAGAATTTGCTACTCCTCATTATGAAATTATATTAAACTTGTGGGGAATGTTCTATGCATTTTTGTGTATTCTGTGTTGAGAAAAGAAAAGCTGCGATCTTCCAACAAGAGATTTCTATTATACAGGTAAATATCAGTTAAATACTATCTTAGTTGTGAACATGCCATTTGAAGAAAATAATTTGGAATTATAAATATCACCACTTCAAATTTATTTTTCTTTGTGTTTAAACCTCTGAAAAGAAACAAGGTAATGTACTGAAGATTATTTTGCCCCATTTACATTACCTAAAGGTTAGCTAGGTCCAAGGTTCAAAACACTTGGCATTCAGATCTTCAGGAGTGTCAACTTTGTTTAGTGATTTGTGAAACTGCAGAAGAAGGAATGAAAGCTGCATACTGCTGGAAATGGGAGGAAAACCAGCTTTTAGCCCTATGACGTTACATAAGAACTGCAACACTGTGGATGAATTCTGCTGGCATCAGATGAAATGCAGCAGGAGGAACTCTCCACCACCTTGAAATCCCATGTGAACTTATAGCTCACAGTAGCCACCTCCTGAGTAAATGCATTCAATCTAGGGAAAAAAAATAAACAAAGCAATCAAGTGTGGAAGTGAGGCAAATGCATCTGATAATTTATATCTACTGAACTACATGTAGTGACTTTCTTCCATTAGAGATTAGCTGGTCTTAGTTCCATCATTTTTATATTTAATTTTTGGAATTACGTTTCAGATTTTGACCTTCTAGAAAATGTCAGTGACTATGCAGATTATATTAAGTTGACAATATTATTAGCCTAAAAATGTTATCATTAGAATAATTGCATATGGTAAGTACAGGGAAATTTTCATGTCCACATTATCTGGTTGTTTTATGTATAATACAGCGGCTAGACCCCAGAGAAATGTGACTTTATTTACTGCTCAGTGCATCAGTATACTTTTAAGAAGGCAAACGTGCCATGCGTGAAAATGAGAAATTATCCCTGCAATTTTTGTTATATTGTTGCTGCTGCTAAATGGCTACTATTTTTATTGCTATTTTTCCTCCTATTATGTAGTACTCAGCAAACAAGAAGCAAAATGTGTGAGCTTATATATTGAGACTTTCATTCTATTATGAATAAGAAAAGATATTTTAATCTTGATATAAATACAGTACTGTGATGTGCGTTTATATATTAAATTAAGGGGTTATTAATTCTGTTTACAGAAACACATGAATACTGATTTATATGAATCATGTTCTAACACAGGAAATTTCAGTGAAAGAGAAAAAGCATCCTGGTGAAAAGAAAAAAATCTAATGTTGTAAGAACAGCAAACCTAATTTCATTTTATTATGACTAGGAAGTCATCAGCTTTACTTACAGACCTGGGAAGACCAAAATGGGGATACTGCTGTTTGGCTCTGTAACATTAGTATTTTGTGTCAATGTTAAGAACATCCCAGTCAACCTAGTGCCAACAGATACTATTCCCTTGCATTACAGAGATCCAAGCCTCTATTTCTCTCAAAGATTAACAAATTCTTCTGAAGAAATAGCTCTCCTAAAGCTGAAAAACAAATTTCAGGCTTACTGTTTGGTGTTTAAGTAAGTGATAAATGACAGTTAGTAACTGTTTAACCAGACCGATAACAGTAACACGTGTTGTTTGTTACATCGCATGTTACATGTTAATGTATTTATTAATTTGCGTTTCTGGAGAACAGAAATAGCAAAGTAGGTACAATAATATATAACATTCCAATGTTGTTAGGCCAAAACATATCCTTCTCCATAGTTAGTGCTATGCAGGTGAGAAGAAAAAAGTATTTTAACTTGTAGTAGAAATGTAATCATCAGATTAAGGGAAACGCGTTAGACTAGAAGCATGAATCACACATGACAATACAAGATGTTCACAGTTGTAGCACAGTCCTGCCAAAGAGATGCACTTCTGATTATTGATCTTTGATATTTGAATTAGAACAAATATACAAATTTTATGGAGGGAAGTTATTTAATACTATTTCAAATTTTCCCCTTGGACTCTGACCCCTAAAATGTACCAGCCTACACAATTAGGATCTGTTGCAAGGAGGAATCCTTGCCCAAACTAAAGGTGAAACAATCTTTTTCTAATCTTGCCAGCAATCAGTTTCTGGGAAGTTGCAATAGAAAATTTATCAAAAACTCAGTGGCTGCCAAGGCGTAGAAAGATGGAAACTTTTCTGATAATCCAAAATTTTAAATGAATAAAGAGCAGCCCTTAGGTACAATCTCCTATACTTGGCAGAGGTTGTATTATCAATTTTATTTAAATTTTGAGGGTGATTAATATAAACAAAGAGTGTTTACTAATGCTTTACCCATTTGTAGATTAAACAAAGACTCATTAACTCACATGAGACAGTTCAGTTTTATTTTTAGCTCACTATGGCTGGTGCAATGCCTCTTCTTTTAGCATTTTCATTTTGCATTGCTTTCAGTCCTGACATGAAAGTTAACATTAATCTGCCAACTCATTCTGATTGGATTGCTTTGGAAGTCACTCCAAAGTCACAATGGCTAAATGGGATGAAGCTGTAAGACAGAAATGCATTGCAGTTAATACCTCTGCAGTACTGAAGCTAAGCCAGGGCCAGCCCTAATTCCTAAAAGAAAACAAATCCACAATAATCCATCTTTTAATTCTGAACAGAATGGCATAATGCCAAATAATATAAAACATGCATTCCTTACAAAAACACCGCATCTTATTCCACCATGGTTTCTCTTGGCCTCTTATTCATGTAATTTAAGGTCAGTGAGCAGCATACATGCGAAGGTGTTATCTATACTGACACTTACAGCACTCCAGTATTCTCCTGAAGTAAGAGGACTGAGGGAGGAAATGGTTGTTGAAACAATACATTTCAGTTGCAAGAATTAGAGGACAAAAATAAAGATTCTTCCTAGTACAATAGCCATTCCCACCCAGGATTTTTTTTTTTTTCTGAGTGAAGTTTAGGCACGTACAATTGGGTAAAGCTATAATTGTTACTATTATTTTCTTAATCCAGGTCAGATTTTTGTTTTACAAAAAGCAAGGATGGACCCATTCATGTCTAATTAGACTCAAACCAGAGATTTTGATTAGGAGCATGCTGATTTTTAGCCCAAACCTAGACTGTGTTTTTAGAATCTATTCTCCCTAAAGTCCTTTTGTGATGATAATTTAGTATGACAAACAGAACTAGCTTAGATATTTCTATCTTCATCCAGATATGTTTCTTCATATAGAAATGATCCTTAAAATATTTTTTACTAACATGTAAAGTTCCACAGAAATAAATATGCATGTTGGGATGTGTTAGGTGGCTAACAAGTATCTCTAAAGGTCAGGAATCATTTAGGACTCCTTAAGATTCCTTTGTGATAGTTGTTTTATCATGTTAGTATCATAATATTAAAATATTTTTGGTATTATTAACATATATATTTCAATTTCATGTTACATCAAACTGTAAGAGTTGTTCATTACCTGGCCAGAGCTGACAAACAAGAACAAAGCAATGAACTGCCCCACTTGTTTCAGGATTGACCAACATTACTGCAAACAAAATCCCTATAATCCTGAAATTCTTAGGCCTGGAAGTTAAATATTTCTTCACAGTATAGAAATATTTTAAGAAATTCAACTTAACACACATTATAGGATATTGAAAACAATTCAATTTTCTGAACTGAACTTTGTGTATTCTTGACCACAGGTGCAATGTACAGACAAAAATGATCTTTCCCCTTCCACCATGTTTTTTACACTGTAGCATATCTGGCTCCAGTACCATTGTCAGTGTATAGCTGAATGTCTGAAGTGACGTATAATGATGAGTAACCATGAGTCGCTTGTATTTAGCCACATCTGCATTCAGTTCCATGTGATGAACTGGAATGACTTTGAAAAGCAATGGCACTTCATAAGGTTAACCCTACATTTTAGCAGGCTTTATTTGTTCACCTGTACTGTGCTGACACAGATATTTGCTTCTGTTCTGAAGTCCAGCTGTAGCTCTGCATTGGGCATGTATACGTATATATGGGAACATTCATGCCTATTGTTAAAATCTATTTTTAAGGTTGAAAACCCTACTTACCTCTAGCAAATGCTGCAAACAATTGACTCACAAGTGAACTATAAATAATGTTCACAACATAGAGCCCATGTAGCATACTGCTCTAACATTGCTGAATATTCAGAACCTGCTGCCTCTAGTAGCTGTATATGTCATGTTCACGACAGGTTCAGGCTTCAGTTGCCCAGAGCCCAAGATCCGGCATGTGTTTTGGAACGAGAGCATTTGCAGATTAGTGAATACCAGCCACAGGGCCAGGTATGATGTGGTAAGTTGGAAATACAAAGTGTCTCTACTGATGTTCTGAATATTATCACAGAATAATATAAAATGTAAGGATTGGGAGATCAGGGGAGCATCTGCCAAATATAAGGCAATTAGGAGAGCATCAGGCCTAGCCTCCATGATATGCAAGTATTCAGATTTGGGCAGAATTTTGAAGGAAGTACTGCAGACATAGAAAGTAAGATGGAAGTGACTTTGGCAAGGGTATTGCTTCCCAGACTGGACTGCTAAATTGCTGACCAACATCAAAGAAAGTGTGGTGGGAGCTGGAGCTGTTCTTGTTGTCTCCTTGAGGTTTAATGGTCCAGACCTAACCAAGGAAATGACAGAACAGAGCACTTGGCTGCCTGGCAGTACCGGGAGAGAAGGGAAGGAAAAGGAGTAGATTTTCCATGTTTTGCCATTCAGAATGATGCAGCAAGTCTCCAGCACCCCTACTGCATCCAAACAGAACTGCAATCAGTTCTCTATTTGGCAGGAAGAGAATAAAAGGAAAATGAAATACATGGTCAAAGAAATGACCCCAGCTACTGTGATGTGTACACAAGATCAGCTCTGTGTCTGAGTTCATTGTACCATTTTCTCAGAAGCTTTGTTGTATGTCTTAGAAGAAAATGAAATATGAGATTATGGAGGCAAGGTTTTAGCAGGGGTATAGCCATCTTTTCACTCTGCTGTATCTCAGGTATTATATTCAACAAGAATCTGAGCTGTAGTGCATATGTTTATGGGCTGCTTTTACATCATGTCAGCTAGACGCTCAGTAGCTCAATACCTCTTTGATGAGGATGTGTCTACTTCTACAGCTATTGAGACAAGATTACTGCATTTGCATTGCAGCTTGGTTTATGAATCAACTTTTTCACACTCCACTCTCTTACTTAACTCAAATAACTCTTCAATATACATATATAGATGAATTAGTCAATTGGACTGTGCAGTTGTTCCACAAGTCACATTGTGGGTCTAATCTGTTTACTTGTATTGAAAAGTTGGCTGGGATATAAAAAAAGACAATTCATAAATTGAGCAACAAAGGAAATCTTTGGATTTTGAGCTTTTGTTCTCAGACAGTAAATGAATGAAGCAGAGATCTTATTTCTGATAATTCTTTTAGTATTTACCCAGGCAAAGCTACTTTGAATATTATTCAGTCACTGCTGTTTAAACCCAAGTTTATAGCAAGTTCTACATCTCATGATGTAGGTGTCTCATGAAAAATGATGTCTTTCCTTTATGGGAAAGGATAATTACATGTAAAAGCACGGTAATCTTGAGTTACAACTGGTTAAAAAAAAAAAAATCTAATATAATAATTATAATTTTTAATAATATTGGGGTCCCCTGTTTCCCTTTTCCAGAGGAGTGGATTTTGCTAAATCCCTCCACCCCACTAGTCACGGAATTGGCTGAACCACACCTTAAACCATTGACATATAGTTATGGATATTTCTGCTGTTGTACTTTGCATGTTTTATTTTATTTAAATTTATTTTAATATATTTTTCTATTTCAAATGGTGCTGGAAAAATCCCTCCATATATATGTTGTGGGAAAATGCTGCAGTTGATTAAATAGAAATGATATTAAATGCACAGAGGATTTATTTATGGTTTGTTGTTTTTGTTTTTACGTCAAAATCCCATACAGGTATAAATGCATTCTTTTGCTCCCTGACATTATTTAGCACCAGTAATTGAAATTCAAAGTGTGCATGCTGGACTGTTTTCCACCTCTGGAGTAAGGACAAGAGGTTTTAATGAAAATAGAATCCCAACTTTGCCCTTTGCCCTCTCTGCCATACCATGTTCTGTTCTAACCTTCTGTTAAAGAATTCTTCCATCAGCTCTCAGATAACTGAAATCTGTGTGATTTCAAACAAAATTCATCTCCAGTGTGTCACAATATTTTAAATGTGCCAGTTGCTTGCAGAAAAAAAAATGTTTAAGTAGATTTTCAAAATCAGTGAAAAGTAATAAAGATTTTTTCCTGGAATTTGTCAGTTGTAGGGTTAATGTTTTCAGAAGATTTAAAATGAACACTTTGGTTATGATGATTAATGATTATGACATCATCTTTTCCCAAATATACTATAAAATGCCAATTAATTATTATTAAAATAATTATGAATTATTATGAAATAATAATGAATTATTATTTAAAAGAATTTTTTTTATTTTCCTAGAGCATGTCAGAGGACTGTGTAAATCTTTTTCTTCTGACAGAATATTAGATTTTGTGAATTATGGCTTCACTATGGACTTCTGAGATATTTTTAGCAGAAGTGAAATACAAACAAGTTATTAAGAGTAAAATTATTGAATGATTTGGCAACATTACACCTAAAGCATAAAAACCAACTTCTACTTCATTTCTTCATATTCTGCTTCTCTAGTTTAGATATATCTGGTACGTACTTGAATGCTGAAAAGAAGGGCAGGGCATGGCAGGGCAGAGAAGGGAAGGAAAAGGAAAGTGATTCCTCCATATAGTGAAAACGTTTTATTAAAAAATGTCTTTACATGTGATGTGATATGTCGAAAATATAATTGTCATAATATAACTTTAATTAAAAGAAAAGACCTTACAAGCTTATGTCAAGAACACTGACAGTTCACTATAGAGAGGTGGAAAAGGAATTTTTCATTAAGTTTTATCATGTACTTCTGGAAATTAGTTGAAGAATACCATTCATTTTCCCTTGATTCTTTCCTGATGGGTCAGCACAAAAGGAGAAAAAAGGCTAAAGTATTTATTGCATAGTAAGCTTTTAGAGAATTAGAGATTTGGAGCTATTCATATAGATTCTGTCATTTTTACTGAGAATTTATTTGCTAAATAGACCATAAAAATGTTTTATAAGCCTCTGAAATGTTTCCAATAATTCATTTTCCTAATTTTCATGTCAGTCTCTCACTTTTCTGTCCTCTAGCTGGAAATCAGAAAGACAAAATCCTGGTTCTTAAGTTGAAAGAGCACCATTAGACAGAGTTCATTGACCTGATCCTTCCACAACATTAACTGTACTTATGATACCACTAAATTGCAATACAGTTTTTCGTTACTTCAGAAAACTGTGTGAGAGCATTGCAAGAAGCAGACTTTCTGATGCCTCCTTAGCACTTCTTGTGGCCATTGCTCAGATACACATAAAGGGTGGAAGTCAAATGACTGCACAAGACCAAAATTAAGCAGGCATAGAGTAGGGTTTAAAGAAGCCTTAAAATAACTAGACAATCAGTATGAAACAAATGAGTATTCTGGAACTAGATGTGATATATACTTTTTTTTAATTTGGTGAAGCTTTAGACTCAATTACGGTAAAAGTTACAAAAAATCTGTCAAAATTTTAGCTGCCAATTTAATGATATCAATTAATTTAAATCTTAAGATCTGTAAAGGATGATTTTTTTTGTTCATCGTGTAAACTGCTGGGTATAGAAAATTAAATTAAAGACAGAGGCCATTTGTCCCATGTCCTACATGAAATATGTACCATTTAGATGAAGAATAGATCTCTTTCGGGGCCTACTTGGAGCTATCTCATGGGCTAGGGTGTTGGAAGGCAAGGGGGCCTATGAGAGCTGGTCAGCATTTAAGCAGCTCTTCTTCCAAGCTCAGGATCAGTGTGTCCCTGTGAGGAAGAAATCGGGAAAGGGGGGCAGGAGACCTGTGTGGATGAGCAAGGAGCTCATGCGCAAACTCAAAGGAAAGAAGAAGGCCCATGAAATGTGGAAAAAGTGTCTGACTACTTGGGAAGAATACAGGAATGTTGTCAGGGTCTGCAGGGATGCGACAAGGAAGGCTAAAGCCCGCCTGGAATTAAATCTGGCAAAGGGGATAAAGGATAATAAAAAAGGTTTTTTCAAGTACATTAACAGTAAAAGGAAGACTAGGGAGAATGTGGCTCCCCTGCTAAGTGACGGGGGTGTTCTGGTAACGGGGGATGCTGAGAAGGCGGAGATACTGAATGCCTTCTTTGCTTCTGTCTTCAGTGAAAAAGCTCCCCCTCGGGAATCTGAGACCCTGGAGGTTAGTGAGAGGATCTGGGGAATGGAAGACCCCCCTTCTGCCAGGGAAGAGGTGGTCCGGGAGTGCCTAGGCAACACCAATGTTCACAAATCCATGGGACCCGATGGGATTCATCCACGGGTGCTGAGGGAGCTGGCAGAGGTGATTGCTGAACCGCTTTCTGTCATCTTTGAGAAGTCTTGGAAGATGGGGGAGGTGCCTGAAGACTGGAAGATAGCCAACGTCACCCTGGTCTTCAAAAAAGGCAAGAAGGAAGACCCAGGCAATTATAGGCCAGTCAGCCTCACCTCTGTCCCTGGAAAGGTGATGGAACAGCTTGTACTGGATGTCATCTCCAGACAACTGGAAGAAGAGGAGGTTATCAGGAGTAGTCAGCACGGGTTCACAAGGGGGAGGTCGTGCTTGACCAACCTGGTAGCCTTCTACGATGTTGTCTCTGGCTGGGTGGATGGGGGGAGAGCAGTGGATGTAGTCTACCTTGATTTCAGCAAGGCATTTGATACTGTCCCCCACGACATCCTTATAACAAAGCTGAGGAAGTGTGGGATAGATGAGTGGACAGTGAGGTGGGTTGAGAACTGGCTGACTGGCAGAGCACAGAGGGTTGTTGTTGGTGGTGCAGAGTCCGGTTGGAGGCCTGTAACTAGCGGTGTTCCTCAGGGGTCTGTGCTGGGTCTGCTCTTGTTCAACATCTTCATCAATGACCTTGATGAGGGGATAATGGCCACCCTCAGCAAGTTTGCTGATGATACGAAGTTGGGAGGATTGGCTGACATGCCTGAAGGCTGTGTTGCCATTCAACAAGACCTGGATAGGCTGGAGAGCTGGGCAGAAAAAAACCGGATGAGGTTTAACAAGAGCAAGTGTAGAGTCTTGCATCTGGGGAGGAATAATTCCATGCACCAGTACAGGTTGGGGGATGACCTGCTGGAGGGGAGCTCTGTGGAAAGGGACCTGTGTGTCCTGGTGGATGACAGGTTGGCCATGAGCCAGCAGTGTGCCCTTGTGGCCAAGAGGGCCAATGGCATCCTGGGATGCATTAAAAAGAGCGTGGCCAGTAGGTCGAGGGAGGTGATCCTCCCCCTCTACTCTGCCCTGGTAAAGCCTCATCTGGAGTACTGCGTCCAGTTCTGGGCTCCCCAGTACAAAAAAGACAGGGATCTCTTGGAAAGAGTCCAGCGGAGGGCCACAAAGATGGTGAAGGGCCTGGAGCATCTCTCCTATGAGGAAAGGCTGAGTGAACTGGGTCTGTTCAGCCTTGAGAAAAGGAGACTGAGAGGGGACCTGATCCAGGTCTATAAATATCTAAGGTGTGGGGGCAGAATGGCGAGGCCGGACTCTTTTCACTGGTGAGTGGAGATAGGACAAGGGGAAACGGCTGGAAACTGCAGCATAGGAAGTTCCTCACAAACATGCGCAAGAACTTCTTTACAGTGAGGTGACGGAGCACTGGAACAGGCTGCCCAGGGAGGTGGTGGAGTCTCCTTCTCTGGATATGTTCAAGACCTGCCTGGATGCCTACCTGTGCTACCTGGTGTAGGGAACCTGCTTTGGCAGGGGGGTTGGACTCAATGATCTCTGGAGGTCCCTTCCAACCCCTACAATTCTGTGATTCTGTGAATAGAAGAAGGGGAAGAATAGTATATTCACCCATAATTGCTGAACTACTTTGCGTAAGTAACATGCCTCACATACTATTGGGGCATGTTTCACACAAAGTAGTTCAGCAATTATGGGTGAAGTCTTCACTGTTCCACAGTCTTCAGCCTCATTGTGATTACATATGGCTTTAAACAGCACTGACAACCTCAGAGTACTTTTAAGGAAAAGAAACAATACAGGATAGGAAGTCAGCAACTGACGAGTGTTTCTGATGAGCAGGATATTATGTGTAATATTTAGACATGTAATATTTTGAGTATGAAAACTTCTGTGGCACCTAATATAACAGAACATTGAGATATTTTTCAATGTAGTGCTAATAAAAAACTTTCTGATTGTTAATAAATATAAAAGCATGAAGTTATTGTGCTATTAGTAACATTATTCTTAATCATCTTGTTTAGAAAAATGCACACAAGTTCAGTTTTACAAGTTATAGGAACCTTCAGAGAAGATCAAAAATCTAAGTATGGAAATAGAGTTATTTGTCCTATCGAAAGTAATGCAAGTGGAGTATGAATAGTGATATTCTTAACATGATCTAAAAGTTTAGGATTACTAACAAGGATCATTAACTTCTGGGATTTATGCAGGCCGTGCCTGAGGACTGTATTAAAATGGATTTTAGGAAAGAATATAGCTTTATCTCCTCACTTTTCACATCAAAAAGTATTGGTTCTGTTACTTGCAGCATAGAAGATCCAAAATCTTGTTGCATAGATTGTTACTGAATTTATAGTCCAGTAGCTTGAACTGACTTCTCTTTTTCCTCCAGCAGATAAGTAGAGAACCATCTACCTTGATGAAACTTGAGGAAAGAAAGACTTGGAATCTGGTGCTAGAAATTTCTATGTATTAAGGCTACTGAGAGCTACTGAGAGTATCACTAGAAAGTAACCTCTTCTGCTGCCTCACTGAGAAAAAGGAAGAAGGAACTTGATGCAGCACAGTGGAAGAGGAGTCTCATCATGTTATTGTGCCACTTCTATTAACGAGCATTCGCCAATAATGCAGGTTGGCCTCTGGAAATTTGTGCTGAGTACTTAAGGAATTTACTGACATTCAGATTGAAGAGAATCCTGAGGAAGGGCAAGATGAAGAAGGTGGGTCAGCTGCACTACAGCTCTCCATTATGCCATTACCTGCTGCTATGAGACTAAAAGCATTTCCATTCTTATTTTCACTTCGAGGCTGAACCTAATCCTATGTTAAAGTAAATTCTGCATATAACAGGCAAATATCATCACAGTGCTTTTTGTGAAGTGCAGTTGTGGATATTACGTTATTTGAAATGACAATAATTACTCAGTATGTACAATAACCATATAGTGGTTTAACTAATGTTTCATCGGTTGGATGGTTTGGATTTTTGTTTGCCTTTTGGGTCATGCTTTTTTTTTCTTTGTTTGTTTCTTGGTTTGTGTTGAAAAACTTCCCTTACCTTACTAGCATCACCATAATATGTCCTCATCTTGGAGCACTACACTACATATCTTGTAAAAATACTCTCCACCAACATAAACACAGGCTTTATACGTGTCACTCCTTATTAATATCACAGCATTAGAAACCAGATACAAAAGGGAGGAGGGCAAAATTGTTGTTGCTTTATTTAGAAACAAAGTACATGGGGAAAAAAGTCTCACTAGTTACAAAGCACATGGCGATGTCACTTTCCACAAAGATTTTGGTGGAAGGAATATAACAGTCTGTATCAG
This sequence comes from Lagopus muta, assembly GCF_023343835.1. NCBI lineage: Eukaryota > Metazoa > Chordata > Aves > Galliformes > Phasianidae > Lagopus > Lagopus muta. The sequence continues at coordinate 32,173,640 of NC_064438.1, read as the reverse complement.
TTAATTTTTGTAACACTTAACACTAACTGGAGCAGAAGGAAAATACAGTATGTTCCATTACTTCCGTTGTTTATGGCTAAATATAGGAATCCTATAGAGCCTGTAGGTAAATTCTTGTTATCTAAGGGATCAGTCAAGTCTACGCAGGAAGACAAGGCCATCACACACTGTTAAGATGCCTAATGTTTGCTCAAGAATGTTTAGAAACATATGACCTGAGTTCGCTCTTAAAATAAGTTGTCCTCTTCAATGTGTTCACAGCCAAACCACTGCCTGTATCTCAGCTGTATGACAAAAAGTTTTATATCAGAATGGTACCTGTATGCCTCACATGTCCTCCTTAACTTGAAAGTGAAATCTGATTATTCAGGGATGGAAGAGTGGTTGTGAAATCCAGTGTTTTTCACAGCCTGAAAGAGCGGTTATTGCAGTTGTAGTACTTGTCAGCTGCCTTACCAAAGAAACAGTGATAGAAGGCCCCTGTGCGGTGAATTCTTGTGCGTATAATTTTGTGTAACGTGACATGACTTCTTAGGGGAGAGGTTTTTACTGATTTCAAATATAAGCACCTGCTGACATATCATGATGTTGACAAGACAGGAAAGCCTGTACTCGGACTGTATACATGCAAAATAGTGCATATTGATGTGCAAATGGACAATTGTTTTTGCATAACAAATATAATTTTCAAAAGTTTTTTTGCTTGCTTGTTTCACCTTTCCAGATTTATCACAGCATAATTTTTAATACATTTTAACAAGTTTTTAGAATTCTGAAATAATTTAATAGTAGCCCATAGGAAAATTACAATAGCAGCTACTGATTCTTGGAATCCAGTTGAAATTTGACATGAAAACCTCATGTTAACAGTTCATAGAGTGTCCAGGCTTAATTTACCCCAGCTGCATATGCTCTTTGTGAGTGGTGATGGGTTCAGCCTTTCATGTGATGAGGATGCAGGGAATGCTCACATTACCCTGCTACAAATGTGTTGCATCCTCATGCCTTGTAAAGGGGACAATGTGGTAACTGAAGCTCCCACAACCTAAAAAGCTGGCTGCAGTGCAATTCGCTATTCATGCACTTCAGTTTCATCTGTTGTGCTGAGATCCTACTGCGTATATTGATTTCTGCTACAGGCATTTTAGAGAGATTTTTTTATGCTAATGCTTTGGGAAAGGTACTGGGAAAAAATGCCTCCCCACACTGAAGCACTATATTAGATCCGTCCTTTCTCCTGTCCAAGGAGGCTCAAATGCACCTTTACGATGTGTTATGCATGCACAAGAAGTGTAGCTGCTTTTTAAGTGATTAGCATCTCTCAATTTACTGATTTAGAGAGAGAGAGAAGAATGATAATATATTAAAAACCCAGCCATGGGAGCAAGAAGAAAAGGTCCTGTTTTTATCCTGTTAGCTTAAATTTTTCTCTTCCATATCTACAATGTAAGCAGTAGTTTAAATTTATAAGGGCTAATAACTTAAAGGTTAAAGCATGAGAGGTGTTGGGTTTTTTTTAATCTTTATACAGACAGTGCTATGAAAATAGTTTGACAAGTTAGTTTCATTATGAATTAGCACTTTTCAGCCTTTTTCCTTTTATTCATAGATCTAACAAACTTTTTTTCTTCTGCTTTTACAGAGAGTAATGGAAAACCATGAAAATCTTATTTTTGTCATAGCTTCTCCAGGTAGGTGAAATTCATTTAAAAAAAAAAAAAAAAAAATTCTCTTGGGATTGTTGTAAAATGGGGGTCGTATTTTACACTGCTCCGTGGTTTTTGCATATAAGAGTTGCACAAAGGGCAAGGAACACGGAGTTGTGTGAAAACACTGACTTGTATAAACACCATATGTCTAAGACAGAATAACTGCCTAGGATCACAGCATGGAGAAAGGAGCCTCCAGAGAATCATTCATCTCTCTTCAATAAAGTAGTTGTCTGAGACATGCAGTTAGTTTTCTCCTGTTTGTCAGAGAAAGCATGAATGATCAGCTTAAGAAGTACACTTAATGCTTAGCTAAAAAAATTAGTTACTTCAGGATAATAAAATGAGTTTTCTTTTGATCTAATCACTTTAATATTTACGCAGACGTGTATTTCACAGATGACATGAGTATAAACCTTTGTACCACTGAATAAAAAAAATAAATGTCACTGTAATTTCTGAATAACTTCAAGGCAAAATTTTTCATTTTCTCTAACTGTACAACAAAATGTAGTTTACATCATGTCAGAAGTTTCACAGAAAATTTTGAATGTCAGATGTGTAGAGCTTAATGTTTAGAGCAAGAGGAAAATTTAATTTCAAATCAGAATTAGAGTTCAGTTTTTTCTGTAAACCTACAAAAAATTGTAAGATCAAAATGACTAGAGCTTATGATGTGGAAATTGATGTGAATCTTTCACTGTTATTCTGCCTGTAATAATTTTTTGTCAGCTTCTTCCACATTTCTTCAGCTTGTCTTTAAGTTCTTGGCTGCATTAGAAATTAGATCCCATATGGTTCTGGAAACAACCCAACACTAACATCAGAGGAGTCACTACGAATCTGGAAATTTAATCCCACCACATATCCGAAATATGAAAGAGTTCAGATTCCAAGTCCTTCTTTGGCTGGCCTTCAGTTAACATCAAAGTTCTAAATGTAACATACGTTACAGCAGGAAACCAGTGCAGAGAGGAGAGAGTGAATAGGCAGCATTCTACTCTATATGGCCAGGAATAGATCTGCTGTTGTTAGCAGATCTGCCACTAAATGCAGCGCAAACACTGTAAATGTCACAGCATTGTACTAACTGCATCTTACAAAAATATCACACCAGGGTGATAGTGATGCAGTCTCCTCTGTTATATGCAGATGTAGCATTAACATGGGAGAGATCAGCCATCATATTCATGCTTTTTTTGCTGTGAAAAGATATTTTTATAGTTGTCGGATTCCCTCTTTTCCTTCAGGCATCTCTCCTCAGGCAGCCTTCCAAATACAAAGCCATCATACAAGCAAATAAATATATAAAATAATTGAATGAGCACCGCACATACAAAACCTAGGAATTTTAAAGGAACAGGCTAGGGATTTGGTTTTCTACTTGAAAGACAACAGAGAATAAAAAACATAACAGCTAATCTCTAGTGATCACTGAGAATGTTCAAAACCGACTTTTTATTGCTTTTTTTTAAAAAATGTATATAAAATAGCATATAATTGCCTTTAATTTTGTGTACTTGACAGTATTTGCTTGTTCTTTTTTTCTTTGGTGATATGTCATTCAGGATTGAGCAATTCTAATCTATATTTTTGCAGACATAAGAAATGAAATAGTTCCACAAAGTTCCCTGAAATAAAATGTATATAAGTGAAACAGCACGTATCAGGGAGTATGGTGGAAGCATGACAGCATTGGTCAAATAATTTTAAAACAGAATTAAATCCCAGGAAGAACTCTGTAAGGCAAAATTCCTTCCATGGATATCTAAATCATATGCACCCTGAAAATTTCCATTTCCACATACATCAATCATAGAATCACCAAGGTTGTAGAAGACCCACAGATTCGCTCAGTCCAACCATCCACTCACCAACAGTAGTTCTCACTTAATCATGTCTTTCAACACAACGTCCAAACATTCCTTGAACACCTCCAGGGTTGGTGACTCCACCACCTCCCTGAACAGCTCATTCCAATTCCTGACCACTCTTCCAGAAAAGTAGTATTTCCTAACGTGTAGCCTGAATCTCCCCTGGCACAGCTTGAAGCTTGAAGCCATTCCCTCTAGTCCTATCATTAGTTACTTGAGAGAAGAGGCCAACTCCCAGCTCACTACAACCTCCTTTCAGGTAGTTATAGAAAGCAATAAGGTCTCTCATGAACCTTCTTCAGACTAAACAATCTCAGCTCCCTCAGCCGCCCCTCATAAGACTTGTGCTCCAGACCCCTCACCAGTTTTGTTGCCCTTCTTTGAACACGCTCCAGAGACTCAATGTCTTTCTTGTAGTGAGGGGCCCAAAACTGAACGCAGTACTTGAGGTGCAGCCTCACCAGTGCTGAGTACAACAGGAAAATTACTTCCCTGTTCCTGCTGACAACACTGTTTCTGATGCAAGCCAGGATGGCATTGGCCTTCTTGGCCACCCAGGCACTCTGCTGGCTCATGTTCAGCCAAGCATCAATCAATACCCCCAGTTCCCTTTCCTCTTCACAGTCATCCAGCCTCTCATCCCCAAGCCTGTAGTGCTGCATAGTGTTTTTGTGGCCGAAGTGCAGGACCTGGCATTTGGTCTTGTTGAACCTCATCCCATTGGCTTCAGCCCAGCTATCCAGCCTGTCCAGATCCTTCTGTAGGGCCTTGCTACCCCCAGGCAGATTGACACTTCCAGCCAACTTGGTGTCATCTGCAGACTTATTGAGCGCGCACTCAATGCACTCATCCAGGTCATCAGTAAAGATATTGAAGAGGACAGGCCCCAGCACCGACCCATGGGGAACATCACTCATGACCAGTCACCAGCTGGATTTAACTCCATTCACCACCACTGTCTGTGCCCAGCCCTCCAGACAGTTCCTTACCCAGCCAGGAATGTATCTGTCCAAGCCATGGGCTGCCAGCTTCTGCAGGAGAATGCTGTGGGAGACAGTGTCAAAGGCTTTACTGAAGTCTAGGTAGACTACATCAACAGCCTTTCTCTCATCCACCAGATGGATCACTAGATCATAAGAGATCAGGTTGGTCAAGCAGGACCTGTGCTTCGTGAACCCATGCTGTCTAGGCCTGATCCCCCAGTTGTCCAACACATGCCACATGATCTCTCTCATGACAATGTGCTCCATAATTTTCCCTGGCACTGAGGTCAGGCTAACAGGCCTGTAGTTTCCTGAATCCTCCCTGTTCTTGTAAACGGGAGTCACACTGGCAAGCCTCCAGTCTTCTGGGACCTCACCAGTCAAGAAGGAGCACTGATAGATGATGGAAAGCAGCTCAGTTATCACATCTGCCATTTCAGGCTTGGAAAGAACAAGCAGTGAATAATTGGCTCAGAGGCGGGTGTCGAGCCAGAAACATTGGGTTCTTTGATTATGGGGCAGTTTTCTCAGTACATGGCCTGTTGTCTGTCCCTGGAATCCACATATTTCAAAGGGGATGACGAATCCTAGAGCAGGAGCTAGTGGGGCTTATTGAAAGAGCTTTAAACTAGCTACTACGGGAGAAGGGGACAAAACAGGCCTCACAAGAGATGAGCCCAGGGAAATGATGTTTGAGCTGGGAGTGAGGCAGATGACTCAGCTGAAGTTCAACTGTACCAATACAGACGGGCAACAAGCAGGAGTTAGAAGCAATTGTGCAGCAGGCTAACTATGACCTAGATTGCTATTACTGAAGCATGGTGGGACCACTCCCACCATGGAGTGCTGCGATGGATGGCTACAAGCTCTTCAGACGGGATAGACGAGGAAGGAAGGGTAGTGGTGTGCCCCTTCTTATTAAAGACTGTTTTGATGAGCTTAGGGTTGGGAATGATAAAGTTGAGTGTCTTTGGGTAAGGATTGGGGGAAGGCCTATAGGGGTGACTTTTTGGTGGGAGTCTGTTATAGACCACCTAATCAGGATGAAGAAATGGATGAGATATTCTATGGGCAGCTTGCAGAAGTCGCATGATCGCCAGCACTCATTCTAGTGGGAGACTTCAATTTTCCTGATATATGTTGGAAATATAATACAGCACAGAGGAAGCAGTCCAAGAGGTTTCTAGATTGTGTGAAAGATAGCTTCCTTAGCTGGTAGGAGAGCCTACCAGGGGCTATGTCCTGCTAGACCTGCTCTTCACTGACAGAGAAGGACTGGTGGGAGATGTGAAGGTAGGGTACTGTCTTGGTCAGAGCGACCATGAAATTGTAGAGTTCTCTATTCTTGGAAATGTCAGAAGGGTGACTAGCAAACCTGCTATCTTGAACTTCAAAATGGAGGATTTTGACCTGTTCAAGATGCTTGTAGCACGAGTCCCTTAGGAGTTGCTCCTTGGGGTAAAGGGATCCAGGAAACCTGAACACTTCTCAAGACGGAGAACTATTGTTGAGACACTGGAAGAAAAAGAGGGTCTATGTTCTCTGAAAGAAGGGACGGACTACTTGGGGAGATTACAAGGAAGTTGCTAAGGTATGCAGGGAGGAAGGTAGGAGGGCAAAAGCTCAACTTGAACTCAGATTGGCCACTGCAGTAAAAGAAAATAAGAAATCCTTTTTTAAATATATCAGTGGTAAGAGGAGAACCAGGGAGAATTTCTATCCTTTACTTGATGCAGCAGGGAATGGGACCACTGAGGATAAGGAGAAGGCTGAGGTCCTCAACACTGCCTGTACATTTGCCTTAAATAGGCAGATCAGTTATACTCTGGGCACTTTACACCCTGATCTGGAAGCCTGGAATGCTACGCAGAATACACCTCTGGTGATTCAGTTAGAGACGATTAGAGAACTCCTCCTTCCTCTGAACTGTCACAAATCCATGGGACCGGACAGACTTCATCCTAGAGTGCTGAGGGAGCTGGCAGGAGTGATTGCTGAGCCACGCTGGGCCATCTATCAGTGCTCCTGGTTATCTGGAGAGGTCCCAGAGGCTTGCTGATGTGACTCCATCTACAAGAAGGGCCATAAGGAGGATCTGGGGAACTACAGGCGTGTCAGCCTGACCTTGGTACCAGAGAAAGTTATGGAGCAAATCATTTTGGGTGAGATCACATGCCATGTGCGTGGTATCCAGGGGATCAAGCCCAGCCAGCATGGGTTCATGAAAGGCAGGTTGTGCTTGACCAACCTCATCTCCTTGTATAACTGGGTGACCAGTTAGATGAGGGAAAGGCTGTCACTGCTGTCTACCTAGATTCAGCAAAGCCTTTGACACCGTCTCTCACAGTATTCTTCTAGGGAAACTGGCTACCCATAGCCTGGACAGGTACTCTTCTTTGGGTAAGGAACTGGCTAAAGGGCCATGCCCAGCGGGTAATGATTAATGGAACTAAGTCCAGCTGGTGACCCATTACAATTGGTGCCCCCCAGGGATTGGTACTGGGGCCTATCTTGTTTAATATCTTTATTGATGACCTAGATGAGGGGATTGAGTGTACTCTCAGTAAGTCTGCAGATGACACCAAACTGGGAGATAGTGTCAATCTGCCTGAGGGTAGGGAGACCTCTGAAGGGATCTAGATAAGCTGTATCACTGGGCTGAGGTGAATGGATGAGGTTCAACAGGGCCAAATGCCAGGTCCTGCACTTTGGCCACAACAACCCCATGTAGCGGTATAGGCTTGGAGATAAGTGGCTGGATGACTGTGAAGAGGAAAGGGACCTGGGGGTGTTGATGCTCGGCTGAACATGAGCCGACAGTGTGCCCAGGTGGCCAAGAGGGCCGATGCCATCCTGGCATGCATTAGAGATAGTGTAGCCAGCAGGAGTAGAGAGCTAATCATCCCTCTTACTCAGCACTGGTGAGGCTGCACCTCAAGTACTGTGTTCAGTTTTGGGCCCCTCACTACAAGAAAGACATTGAGGCCCTGGAGCGTGTCCAGAGAAGGGCAACAAAACTGGTGAGGGGTCTGGAGCACAAGTCTTATGAGGAGCAGCTGAGGGAGCTGAGATTGTTTAGTCTGGAGAAGGCTCAGAGGAGACCTCATTGCACTCTACAACTTCCTGAAGGGAGGTTGTGATGAGGAAAGGTTTGGCCTCTTCTCCCAGGCAAAAAAGGCCCCGAGGAATTGGCCACAGGCTGTACCAGAGGAGGTTAAGGTTAGACATAAGGAAAAACTTTTTCTCTCAGAGGGTGGTTAGACAGTGGAATGGCCTGCCTGGAAAGGTGGTAGAATCACTGTCCCTGGCAGTGTTTAAGAGGCATCTGGATGAGGAGCTACAAGGTATGGTTTAGAGGATTGTAATAGCAATGGTGATGGGAGGATGGTTGGACTACATAGTCTTGCAGGCAGTTTCCAACCTTGCAATTCTATGATTTGATGATTCCCTCAGCACTCTCAGGTGAATCTCATCTGGCCCCATGGACTTGTGGCAGTCTAGTTGGAGTAGTATGTCTCTGACTGCATCCTCCTGAATCGTGGGGGGTTTTGTCTGCTCTCCAGCCAGGACTACCAGGTCAGAGGGTGGAGTACCCTGAGGATAACTGGTCTGACTTTCAAAGACAGACATAAAGAAAGCTTTCAGAACATCTGCCTTTTCCTTGTCCTCAGTGGTCACATTCCCAGCCTCATCCAGTAAAGAATGGAGATTAGAATTCAATCACAAAATCATTGAAACAAAGAATCATAGAATAGCTTGGGTTAGAAGGGACCTTAAGAATCATCCAGTTCCAATCTTCTTGCCATGGGGCAGAGTTGCCAACCTCTAAATCAAGCACTGGATTAGACTGCTCAGGATCCATCCAACCTGGCCTTGAACACCACCTTCTTCATTGAGGCTCCGGCTCTCTGATAGTCCTCATGGACCTCCTCTGAACCCTCTCCAACAGCTCCACTTGTGCTGGGGGCCCCAGACCTGGATTCTGTACGCCAGATGGGGACCCATGAGGGCAGAGTACAGGGCAACAATCACATCCCTTGCCCTGCTGACCACCCTTTTCTTAATGTAGCCTCAGATACAGTTGGCCTTCTGGGCTGTAAATGCAAGGCTTTCCTGTTTGAAGCAAAAAGGAAAGACAGTGAGAATTCATTACTAGAGTAATGGCAGACGTCTGTTTCTCTACTGACATGTGATTTGAAGGACAGAAGTTCACAAAAAAATAGAAGATGTAAGCAGAAGGAGAGAAGACAGAGTCAGTAATGTTGAGGCATTAATACGCATCAGAGGATTACACAAGTAGTGCTACTTGTCTGAGAGTGACAATCAGAAATATATGTAGACCTAAGACTCGAGGTGGAATGTTGTGCAATGGCAGTACTTCAGGCAAAATAGAAAACAGAGAGAAATTTCTTGAAGAGTGTGATCAACAAGTTGTGATTTTCTGACCTTTTTCAGTGAAAAAGGGCTATATTACTCTTGTGTGAAAGGAAACCACACAGAGCATATTATCCTATCTTCAGTGATACACTGAAGGGGATTGCGCCCAAGAGAATGCAGTATCACCTGAAATTGACAGATGTGCATGAAATGATCCTATGATTCTATTAAAAGTAGGGATTTATTGCCTTCATTTAACATGGGAAACTTGTTCACTGTACTGTGATCTAAGAATCACAGAATCACAGAATCACCAGGGTTGGAAGGGACCTCAAGGATCTTGAATCTCCAACCCCCCTGCCACATGCAGGGCCACCAACCTCCACATTTAATGCTAAACCGGGCTACCCAGGGCCCCATCCAACCTGGCCTTGAACACCTCCAAGGATGGGGCATCCACAACCTCTCTGGGTAGCCTGTTCCAGTAGAATTTCTCCATGCAATCTTCTTACCAGGAGACATGGGAACTTTCTCTGGTTTAACCTACATACAAAGGATGATGAAAGGAAACTTACACATCTGCAAATGCCAGCAAGGACTGATAACAGTTTGCACTTATTTTCTGGGTGTGCTTTTTAGGTCATCTGTGGGAAACATTTTGTTACATAAATTGAGCTTATTTTTCTATAAGAATCTGAAACAGCCACCATCAACTCTGCCAGTTTATGGGACAGGGATTGTCATGCAATGAGAGAAATTGTTGAAGTAAACAAAACCCCTTAGCAATTCTGCTCTCTGTGTTTGCCTTCAGGACTGCCTTGGATGAGTGCTCAAAGATTATATAACCCGGCAGCAGCTCTTTAGGCTGGTTTTTGAGCCTGCAATATCTGCTATGTCTTGATCAAAATAAAAAGGATGTGCTCAGAGTTATTTAAATACTATTATCTTTAATGCAGCTTCTTTCATAAGTCATACATCATCAACATTTTAGATATTCTTTATAAAAACTGTTAGCAGTAATTAATTTTTTGTGACTCTTTTTCTACTTAGAAAAGGCTAAATAGTTGGCAAACCTCCTAAAGTAGGATTGGACTGCAGACCAGCTCAGACAATGCTTCCAGGCATTGGGGATGTACTGCAGAATCAGTTTAATAAAGTCTGACTAGATTACTTTCTCTGGTCAATTTGAAGCACACTGGCCACAGGATAAATCATCTTTTTATCTCACTGCACTGCTCTTTTTCTTTGCTGAATCATATTTTAAAAACATTGAACATATTTTTAAACATCTATGTATTTACAAATGCAAAGAAGCATAACCTTTTGAATTCCCTGTTGCCCTAGTGCAGTTTGATATTATAACTCAGTGTAAAAGATCCACCCATTTTCTGAGATGTCTGTGATCTGTTGCTTACTTTCTTAATACATTTCCTTTTTTCCCCTACATAGATGTCCTAGTGTCAAAAGAAAACAAGCTTTTGTTTCTCATCCTGATCTGTTAAGGTAATAGTTTATGTAATGAAAAATGATTTATGTATTTTATATAGTGATAAAGTTAGATGCTTCCAGCAAATTACCAGTTTAGGAAGAGTGTAGATGCAAGGGGTATCCCCTTACGAGAACAGGCTGAGAGAGCTGGGGCTGTCCAATCTGGAGAAAACTCCAGGGAGACATGATAGTGACCTTTCAGTATCCAAAAAGACCTATGAAAAGGAAGGAAATAAACTCGTTATAAGGTCTTTTCTGATAGGACAAGGGGAAATAATTTCAAACTAAAAGAGACAAGATTTATATTGGGTATAAGAAAAAAGTTTTTTTTAATGATAAGGGCAGTGAATCACTGGAACAGGTTGCACAGAGAGGTGGTGGACTCCCAATCCCTGGAAACATTTAAAATCAGACTGGAGCAAACTCTAAGCAACCTGATCTAGCTGTAGATGCCCCTGTTAATTACAGGGGATTATTATTACTCATTTCCTTCTGACTAAGTTATTTAAAAACACATATATACCTTATATGTGATTTAGACTTTTAAAATAAGACTGAATAAGGTACTCTCAGAAAATATGAATATGCCTTCATTCATCTCAGAAATTCTTGAATAGGGTCTGTTAATTAAATACTTTAAATGTTTAATGAGAGAGAAAAAGATAAATTTTATCAGTAGAATAGTCTAATCTTAAAAGTTTATATCTTCCACAGTTATCTTAAAGGTACAGGTTGTACAGCTTCATAATTGCTTGAGAAAAACCATTGCACAGCCTGGAAGTGGGACTAACTCCACAGTAATATCACTTTCTTCCTAATCCAATGCCAAAAGGATCTAAGATCACTATTCATTTTAAATAGATTAACTCTGAGGATATTATCCCAATCTATTTTGTATGAACAATAAGAATCTCCGGCAAGTTCAGTCTACAGAGAAACCTTCAAAAATTGAACACTGATACACTTTGGAACCTGAATCGCTAGAGTTTGTCTGTTTTCTAGTAAAATGTCACTAGATGCTGTTAAAATTCATTTAGACTTTACAAACAAACTCACTCAGTGTTAAAATAAACTGGTTAGGAGCCAGAAGAGATGAGACAGGATTATTTAAATCTAATATGTGTTAGAATACAGCTTAAGTCCTCTGACCCTAATCACTCTCCACCGAGGTACATCAAATTAGGATCCTGGGACAATTTGCGTAGGAGTCTGAGTAAATGCACTAGCTTTGCCCTTTGGAAAGATTCATGTCCTTTAGTAACAAGTGAAAAATCATGGATAACCTCATTACAGTTCCAGAGGCTATCTGTATGTAGAGATCTACAAGTTATGCTGTTTCTAAGAATTATTTACAAATGCAGTGAACAATGGGAAGTGTTGTACTTTTATCAACCTTTAATGCCATTCTCCTTCTACACTAACCGCCAAAACTCAATTTGTATAACAATAACTACTTTAAAGTTAGTAAGTATTCATTTTCTTTAGGAATTCCCTCAGATTTCTGTTTACATTTAAAAATACTTATCTCAGCTATTGGGTTAGAAAAAGCAGAGGTGGAATGGAGAAATTCATCCTGTCTGCAACACTGTTCATTGTTCAAGAAATTTCAATCAAGCTTGTGAATTGATTATAGTAATGACATTACCTTAATGGAGGCACTGAAATACTCAGGAGAGCAGTGACATGGCAATACACAGAGTTCCTTTGGACATCTCCCGCTGCCTCTGTTCTGTGAATAACTGAGATGCCTGGAAGTAACTAGAATAACAGAATCACAGAATTGTAGGGGTTGGAAGGGACCTCCAGAGATCATCGAGTCCAAACCCCCTGCCAAAGCAGGTTCCCTACACCAGGTCACACAGGTAGGCATCCAGGCAGGTCTTGAACATCTCCAGAGAACGAGACTCCACCACCTCCCTGGGCAGCCTGTTCCAGTGCTCCGTCACCTCACTGTAAAGAAGTTCTTGCGCACATTTGTGCAGAACTTCCTGTGCTGCAGTTTCTGGCCGTTTCCCCTTGTCCTGTCTCCATTCACCACTGAAAAGAGTCCGGCCTCGCCATTCTGCCTCCCACACCTCAGATATTTATAGACCTGGATCGGGTCCTCTCTCAGTCTTCTTTTCTCAAGGCTGAACAGACCCAGTTCACTCAGCCTTTCCTCATAGGAGAGATGCTCCAGGCCCTTCACCATCTTTGTGGCCCTCCGCTGGACTCTTTCCAAGAGATCCCTGTCTTTTTTGTACTGGGGAGCCCAGAACTGGACGCAGTACTCCAGATGAGGCCTTAGCAGGGCAGAGTAGAGGGGGAGGATCACCTCCCTCGACCTACTGGCCATGCTCTTTTTAATACATCCCAGAATGCCATTGGTCCTCTTGGCCACAAAGAAGTCACGAGTATTGACCCCTGGGGTGATTTATTTGGCATGGATTTACTTTTTCCTGTACCTCTGAGCATGTTGGGTGTTATTAGTTGAGCTTGGTGTAAAATAGCATCAACATGGATTCCTTTCACTTTTGTTTACCTTGTTGTCCAGGTTTTTATGGTCCTTTTATTTCCTCTTCAAGTATTCAGAATAAGCCATTTTTCAAAGCAAACCTGTATGAAGTTTCTCATCAAATCTCTTAAAAAGCAACATATTTCTGATCATTTCTGCCTTTGGCTACATCCTTCTCTCCAAACTGCATATATTTTCATGATTCTCAGAACAGCACTAAGTGTGATCACAATGAGTTCATTATGTATAATCATACAGAAATCAATAGCATGTAGATGCAAATTAAGAGTCCTCAGCATATTAGCATGTTTATAAGAGACTGTCATATAAAGCTAATCAGTTAAGTATGCATTTAGATATTCAGGGATAGATTCTTAAGTACCTCCTCTCTGCTTGTTGTCCTCCACACTTAGTAAAAATGACTGGAAGTTAGGTGGTAGATTACAGCATATAGGAAATTATTAAACGCAGTTTAATAATGTGGCTGTTCTGCATGATAGAAGAGATGTAGCCAACTTGTGCATAGTTAATATCCCAGAAAGCAGATAGGAGATACAAAAATGAAAGAGCTACCAGCTGTATATATTATATACCGATTAAAAAATGATTGTTAAAAAAATAGAGTAGTGTAGGGAGACTTGTCATTTATTTTTGTATTGATAAAAATAATTCAAACTATTAATCAATGCAATTAAATAAACAATACGTTCTTAAAAGTCTAATATGTACATGAAATTTTACTGTGGTTCTATTTAAAACTTGAACCAGCCAAATATTTACGTAGTCTTCAATTATTTCTGAATTAGGTCAAATTGTTCATTGCTGATTCGTTAAGAAACAACAACAACAACAACAACAAAAAACAAACCAACCAACCAAACGAACTCCACTGCTGTGGTAGATTATTCGGTCTATTTTCCAAGTCAACATTTTCTACGTTATTTTGTCCAAGTGAAGTCTCTCACAGAGTAATAGAATACTGTGAGTGTCCTCTACTCAAAGCAGAAAGCCAAGAAACTCCTGGGTTTTCACCATCACTGAAAGAGTCTAAAAGATCACCTGAGATACTACAGTGATGGCATTTATTCTTTTCAATGAAAAGTACCGTTTGTACAGAGGAAGCAAACCCCATCAGTTTATATTTTAAGGACATTAAAAAAATTGCTCCCCATTCACTATCCTCACAAAATTTTTCCATTTCTCAGTAATCAAAGTAACATATTTCGCATTGATATAAATATAATATATTTATATAATATATAATATTATATTATTTATAATATAATATTATATAAATATAATAGCAATGAATAAATCATTTGGCTATAAAGTCACTTTCAGATTTTTATTTATAGTCTCACAATGGAGAAAAATGTTTAATCTGTACCTTCTATTCTTCAGTAGTTCTAGTTAGACCTAGCTGAGCCTGTGACTTTAAACTGGCCTTACATACAGAATCATATTAGCTTTGGGACTTAGACAGGGATGTCAGTCCCTACCAGAATCAGTGATTCAGATTAGTTACAGTGTATGTAACTAATGTCAAACATTTTTTCCAGAGTCCTGTCTCACTGAAATATAGCTTTTACTTTTCTGAAAGCAAGCCATCTTTTGCTGACAACAAAACAAGACTTTAGTTAAAAACCTGTATATAAGCATGCCTAAACTGCTAAAGTTTACACTGTATTTTCTGCCAAAGTTTATCTCCTGCCATTCAGAGGAATTCTTATAGCACCTGCAAAAAAATAGCACAAGGACTGCTGTAGTCCCTTTACAGAACTGAGCAAAGATCTTTCTAAGGACTGTGGGTCTTCTCCTAAGTATCTATTTATGTCCTCTTTAGCTAGCTTCATATGTACACCAAATCATAAATTATATTAAAAATATATTTTGGTAGGAAATATTTTTTACATTATTGAAAGCTGCAACTAGGTTAACGAGGATGTTCTCAGATTTAGAATGATCAAACACAAAACACAACTTTGTCAAGATGTTAGCCCACTACTTGACTGAGCTGTGAAATTAATCAAAGTTCACTATAACAGCAGATTAACAAACCAAGAAGTTCTTTTCTTCTTCCTCATCTCCCTTTCAGAATTGCCAGTTATCTCCAAAGAGAAGACAGCTAGATGACATGATTCGGTTTGCCACCTCTGTTGCTTCCTGTTTAAAGGAAGCGTAGAGTCTTGCATCTGGGGAGAAATAATTGCATGCACCAATACAGGTTGGGGGATGACCTGCTGGAGGAGAGCTCTGCGGAGAGGGACCTGGGTGTCCTGGTGGATGACAGGTTGGCCATGAGCCAGCAGTGTGCCCTTGTGGCCAAGAGGGCCAATGGCATCCTGGGATGCATTAAAAAGAGCGTGGCCAGTAGGTTGAGGGAGGTGATCCTCCCCCTCTACTCTGCCCTGGTAAGGCCTCATCTGGAGTACTGCGTCCAGTTCTGGGCTCCCCAGTACAAAAAAGACAGGGATCTCCTGGAAAGAGTCCAGCGGAGGGCCACAAAGATGGTGAAGGGCCTGGAGCATCTCCCCTATGAGGAAAGGCTGAGTGAACTGGGTCTGTTCAGCCTTGAGAAAAGAAGACTGAGAGAGGACCTGATCCAGGTCTATAAATATCTAAGGTGTGGAGGGCAGAATGGCGAGGCCGGACTCTTTTCAGTGGTGAGTGGAGACAGGACAAGGGGAAACGGCCAGAAACCGCAGCATAGGAAGTTCCGCACAAACATGCGCAAGAACTTCTTTACAGTGAGGTGACGGAGCACTGGAACAGGCTGCCCAGGGGGGTTGTGGAGTCTCCTTCTCTGGAGATGTTCAAGACCTGCCTGGATGCCTACCTGTGTGACCTGGTGTGGGGAACCTGCTTTGGCAGGGGGGTTGGACTCGATGATCTCTGGAGGTCCCTTCCAACCCCTGCAATTCTGTGGTTCTGTGAAGCTCCTCTAGAACACAGAGAAGAGATAGTCATTATACATCTTGTGTGAGCTTCATAATCATTTTCAGCCTTCCTTTTCTGGTCTCTTCTTCAAAACTTCATTTTCCTTCTCAGTCTTCCATCCCTTTTCCATCTTTGTGGTCAGGTTTATTCCAGTGCTAATGAAGAAGGTGAGGTGTCTAGGGAGCACACACTGTGGAGGAAGGAAGAAGGAACCAATCTCATGACTAGCGAGCTGTTTTATCTTTCCCTATAAATGGAAAATGGAAACAGGAAATGAAACAGTGAAAGTCCTCTGGATTTTTTTATGTAGTTCTTCTTTTCTGAGAACAAGGTACCCAAAAATATTGGCAATCCATGGAACTGGAGCATTAACTCTTTAACTCTGAGTACACTACAGGATGTTATGTGGAATACCGATAACAGAAATAACAAAAACATGGCACATTTTTACTATATAGTATGTACTGTAGTAGAGAAAGATGGGATGAGATATCCTTTTTTCCGCTTCTATTATTTTTGCTCCTTGCACTGTTTTAGAACATATCATTAAGATTATGAACACTTCTTCTGTGTGTTTTGTAGATGGTTCGTGAATAACTGCTCACTGACTGGGGACTTGCAGAAAAGCAGGCTACAGGTAGCAAGTTTGCACATCTTTAGCCAACCACTTTCACTAATGCTTGGTATGTTTAAATCCTTTTACTGTAAGCTTGCTTGAGACAACCTTAAGTCTTCTTACTAATCCCTCTGACAGATTTTTTCTTTGACTGTCTGACCAAAGAACTCAAGTGTACTGTGCAAATTAAAAAATGAGGCAGGCTGAGGAAAGTAGGCTAGAAAGTCACTGATGAAATACAGAGCCTCAAGAAACTTCGAAGTGTGATGTTTCACAGGGGTAATGGAAATGATTGTTCAAAACAAAAAAATTGAGTTGGGTAATGCAGCTCCCATGGTTTTTTACTCAAATGCAGCTATCATACCATTTGCTTACAATACTCTTCCTGCATTTTGGAAGAGGACTAACTGGCTCCCAATGAACTGAATTACAGCCTCCTGTTCCAAAGTAAATTTCCAGCTCTCTTTTTAGTTGAACTACACATTATACTTTCTGAGAAGTTTTCACATTCAGAGAGCCAAGAACCATATTATTTTTAACATACAAAATTAGCTGCCATTGACAAATAAATTCCAGCACGTATTCTGGCACCATCAGAACATTAATTGCCTTTACCAAAAATATTTTTCATTTGTAGCTACTAAGAAAAATTCATGCTATAAGAAGCAAGTAAAGTATTTATGATTTATTAAGGATTTGGTTTCATCATAGCTGCTAGAAAGGTAAAGAAGATAACTAAAGGAAGGCATTATTTAGAGTTACACATTGTGACCCAAGTGACAGAAATAATTGAACAAGGACAGTAAAAATTTACAACTCCAAGATGCCAATTTCTCTTTTATAGAACTGAATGTGGATAAGACTGAGCCACAATTAGATGATACACAGTCTTATAAAATTGTCAAGACAAATTCAGAAAGTCTTATTTTTGTAACTGAAAAATGTATGGAAAATCTTCAAACAAAAGACAGTCTAGAATGTTGATTACGATATTTATGAACTCACCTTTACAAAATCCAGCAAAATACAGTGGGCTTCTGCATTCTACTTCCTCAAATGCTAAAAATGAGTTTTACCTACATGTAGACAGTAAAATTAAACTGAGAAAATGAATTTGCTGATAGTGTTAAAAACTGCCAAGAATTTGATGCTTTAGAACAATAAAAAACAGTAACTTGAGCAATGTGTCACACTTGGAGGAAGAGCATTCTTAGCCCTACTCTAGAACTGAAAGAGTCATCTGTTTTGGCTTTTTTTTTTTTTTTTATCCTCTCATATATAACTGTTACACCATTCTCAATTTCTCTCAGACTTCTCACAGGTGCTTCAGCCGCTGTGTTTAAGACTTAGATCCCTTAACCTTGACTTGCCTTTCTCTCCAGACTGTATCAGAAGCAATAGTGAGTACATTCAATGAATTTCATGAGTTTTTTTGGAGGGAAGATATTTAAATACATATATACATATACATATATATAATATACATATATATATGTATATATTATACATTTATATGTATATCTTTACATGCCATCTTTTCTGCAGTTCTAATGACAATTCCTAAGGATCAGGAAGAATACACAATTTTCTGAACACAGTACTTGAGCAAAGCTGTGATACTGTACAAGTGCCATTTTAAAAAGTGGATTTTTTAATTAAAAATGGAAAATGCTTCAGAAATTTTCTGGAGAGACTGCAATTGACATGCTGGATAAATCTAAATGTAGAAAAGGGCAACAGTGGGCAATGAGGTTAAGTAGAGATCTAAAGATTAGTGGAAGCAATAAACAGAAGGCTTTTAAAAATGAAAAAATACAGGGAGTCTGGGAAGGAGAAAGATTTAAGTGCTATAAAGCACACAGAAGAAAAAGCTGTATTCCAACTTGAGCTGCAGATAGTGTTTCAGCACATGCTCATAATTCATCAGAATACTCATTTTAAAATAAATAACGATAAAAGGCTTAAAGACTATCAGCCTACTAGAAGAAATAAATACAGTTGTATTCAAAAATGTTGTAAAGTCATTTTCATATGTCAAAGAATAAATATAGTCAGTAGTAGAAAGTTCTAAATCAGCTAGATCAGGTAAAGATCTACAGGTAAAGATAACATAGAATACAGAAATCAGTAGAAAATACTATTTTTAAAAGGTTTAAGTTAGGTTGAACTTTAGATACTTGCTTGATATTTCACAGAAGATTTAGGTGGAGGAGAATGGGGACATTGAAGAGGTTTAGTTTTTGTTTTTTTTTCAAGTTTTCTCTCTTTTACCCAATTTTGAGAAATTTTTGATTTATCAAATTAATCTTTTCAAAAGTATTCAAAATGAAAAATGTTTAAAGATTCTTTTGCTTCAGAGTGAATTTTTTTACAGAACAAAATCCAGTTTCATTAATTAATATTTTTTCTCTATGGCTTCTAAATATTGTCTTTTCCATAGCAGTGTACAAAGCAGTTTTGCTCATACAATGAGATATAAGAAAATAAGAACACAGAAAAATAGGGGATAATGCATTTGTTCTCAGATTGTGCTAAATTATTATTCATGCTGAATAACTAGAAGGGATAAGTGGGTTCATTTTTAATAAAGAAAGGCAAATTTTCTATAGTTTATATATAGTTTATATATTTTCTATAGAAAATATTTTATGCTGTTTTTTCACCTGTTCCATTTTGAGATTAAGAAGAAGTTATTTTTACTAGTATGAGGAAGAAGCACGTTTCTGTATTTCACAAAAAAATGAATGTAAGGAAAAGCAGCCTTGTTGAGCATCACATACCACTGCAAAGGCAGTTCCAAATCTATGACCTTGGATGATCAGCTTATGCCCTACTTCACAACCCGTTCCTTCCTAATACATATAAGAATGTCTAGATTGTAAGAGCTTGATGATCTATCTTTATCTGCACACATAAACACACACACTCACAGACAACTGAAGGAAATTTTACTGGTATTTGGAATGTATATATAATCGATCTAAGTGTTTTTCAAATATGTAACAGAACATGGACAGAATTTTTTCTTCTAAAAACCAAGTCACAAAGGGAAGTAAATCTAGCTCTTCATCTAGCTCTCATCTTTAGAGATAAAAGCTAACGCTTAATTTAAATCATAGTAGATACATTTAAGAGAATCTTTAAAACAATATTCTTTTTTCTAGTATTTTCATTTAATAAATCAAAGAATTAAAGAAATCTTTCTATCATGAAAATTAACATTCATCTTGATAGACTAAAATAAATCAAAAACTGAAGTTCGCAGCAGTACTTTCTTACTTTCTGATACTGATGACCAACATGGAACTTCTTACCCTTTATTTCTGCAGCTTGTGAAGGAAAGTCTTTGGCTTAAGCTAGGGACCAAATTCAAGTGAAAATCAACAGTTCTACAGATGCTTCACACAGGTACAACCACACATATTGAAAACGAATCAGGTTGTTGGTGCCCTTATCTGAGGAGAGACACAAAAGACCCTCCCCTCTTTGCTATTTTACATTCAGTGGAGCTGTGCTCAGAAAGGCTGAAAACATACAATGCTGACATGTCAGCTACAGGCTCTTCTCTTTTAGCCACTTGCCCTACTTCCTTTATTTTCATATATTTTCACACTAACTCTCAGAGCTCCATGCAAAATTTGTGAAATTGTCTTGTTTTGTGCTGGCCTTGAGAACATAATATCAATATTTAATTTCCCAAATCAATTCATTTCTCTACGTTAGGCAGCAAAGTGTTTGATATTGCTTCATTCAAGTTTAAAAGATAATTCTTGTATCATTTTTTTCAGTTCAATGAAGGTTATATAAGAGGGTAAAAAATGAGCCAAAGAACAAGGCTTTGGATAAAAGCAAAAACTTCAAAAACATAGGTTCCTATGTAGCAGGAAAGAATTTTGCAGCAATCAAGAATAGGAATCTAAATGACAGAGAGATAAAGATCATATTCCAAAAGGAAAAAGAGACATAGGAAGAAGGGGAAACAGAGTAAGTGTAAAGATTCCAAAGGCATTAGCAATCAGCATTTTACAGTTTAGGCAAATACACTTGTTCTCCTTTCAAAGACAGAATATGAGAGTGAATAAACATAACAGTGCAAACATATTTCTCTGTGTTACTGCGGAGATTCCATCTACATTAAAGCAATGGGACCTCCTCACAAATTTGCAATAGACATACTTAAACAAAATATACCTTATTATTTTCCAGTACAATAATACCAGAAAAAAATTGACTGATTTTGAGATGGAAGTGGAAAGAATCCTGGCCCTGACAACTGATGGAGACTGACCAAATCTCTTTTGAGTAGTCAGTTCTAGCCTGTCCAATAAGAAAGGGCCTAAGACAGAACTATAAGGAAAATTGAATGTCCGAATAAATTATTTTATTATGCCAATTTCAATAGGTCTTCTCAAAAAAATGTGGAGAACATACATAGGCCACTCTGAAAGTAATACCTCTATTTATTTCCCTGGAATATTAGACAGCTACAAACAGCACAATAGCACTAGTTGATAGAGAAAATGTTTATCTACAAAACACTTATTTTCAATGTAGTAGATACCATTAATTGTGCATTTTTGACAGTGCTGAACAAGTGTCTGCATGCCTCTCTCATAAAAAGTGGTTTGTCTTTCATGTAGCTTTTGCCACTTCTGTTGCCATCCTCCACCTTAGTGTGCTCACACCCAATGTGTGGTCTCTGTAAACTTGCAGCGTCAGTGAATGTCAGTGTGTGCAATTTTTCTCTGCATGGAGGAATTCAATTCCACACACTTACTTCTATGTCAAATGCCATTTTCTCAGACTGCTCCTCTTCTGCCATCTGTCACACAGCAACAAAATGTAAGGAAATCTTGGTAGGAAGGTTCAACTCCTGCTGCCATACCACGAACACCTGCTTCTGACACTGCAGGTCAACAGAATAAAAACAAGAAGCATTACTTCTGGAGCAGCCCTTGTTCTATAGAAAAAATGAATTTTAAACAGCTTTCCAGCTCCAGATAAATGTGTCTACTGGAAAAAATTATTAATTTCACATGTCCATTGTAAAACTCAATATCTTAAGTTGATTATACTAGATGTTATTAAGATTTCTAGTCTTTTATTATCTGTAAATACAGAAAGACTTTAGCAAAAAAAAAAAATTTGCTAGTTTGATTTAGTCATCTGTCAGCGATCATTAATCCTGAAATTATCAGAATGAGAACATTCTGGCATTACTTTGAGATAACATAAAGTCTTTCCATCTCAGGTAAACTGTGAGAATCTGAGGATCTTCCAAAGTACAGGAGAATAAATATCCTGTGAGCAGAATATTTTTTCCAAGGTTTTCTTTGAGAAATTAAGCTGATAAATAAGACTTGTTAATATATTAACATTAATATGATGTAAGTGGATTCTGATGAGCATAAATGCACATCTATGCAAGCAAGAAGTCTTACAGTAGTTAAATATGTCCTCACATGTCCTTCTTCAAACTTCACTAGCTTTTTTTCCCAATTAAGCTTTTCAAACAATGTGTGTCTGTCTTTGACACTCTGAGTTCACCAACATAACAAAGCTTTGAATATTTCATAACTGAAAACAAATGACATGTTGTTAGCTTGAATATAATCATTAATTTATGTATATATTTAACCTTAAGTTTACTGAGAAAGCGTGGATTTCTATATTTACATTGTACTGCAAAACCTTTTCAAAAGCTTTTCTAGATCATACAGTACAGCTAAAAGCGGCCATGGGCCTGCCATGGGCCTTACTCAGAACAACAGTTTGAAGACAATAGCTAAGAAAGAACAATTTAGATTTTTGTAGGTTTTGATTTTAATTTGTGATTTCTAATATATTTGAATCTTTTTATTTTTGTTACTATATTGAAGGATATCAAATAATATTCTTTGATGGTGGATTTTACTTTTATTATAAGACATTTAAACACATTTTTAACAAATACATCCAAACAGGATACATGTATCATCTCTGCTATTGGCCTTTCATCACACCTTAGAGGTAAAATTCAACTGAGAGCAGGAAAGGAAGACTTTGTTATAATAAGCTATAACTGATAAAGAGTACTTACTGCACTTCAGCTCTTCTCTGGAAAAGAGAAAAAAAAGAGAGAGAGAAGGGGAAAAAAAGTAAAGAAAAGAAAACAAAAACATCTGTGCCTTTTCTCTGTATTTTATCAGTTTTATATTTTAGATAATATGAAAAATTTACATTGCCATTTTGGAGAAATGTTCAGTGTTCTTTGGTAACATAATTTTATTTTTAGTAGGAAAATGCTTAATCTAAAAATAATGAGAAAAGATTAGTGCACCTATACACATGTAATATATACTTCTCTAAATCAACTTCTGTCTAGTTGACTCAATTTTGTTCAGAAATTTTTACAGACAACTTTAATATTATTTTGCTATTCCTGAAAGAATAAGATACTTGTACTGGAAAGTAGTTTAAAAAAGGCATGTGAAGAGCAATCCCATATTAATTTTTCTATCAGTGTAAAAATAGGACTGATATCAGTGTTGTCAAAGCAACGTGAAAGTAAAAAACATATATATATATATATAAGAATATTAGATGGTATTTTAAATTAGATTAAGCAACATCACAATATGTCAGTTTAAATACAAAACATACATAACACATATACAAAACATACATATGTTAGTTTAAATACAAAGCAATTAAATCCATTCAAAGAGACATAGAGACAAAAAGTATTTCTGGATGAGAGCTTAATTCTATACTAATGCAATTGTAGAAGTAACAAAAAAAAAATGGCATTAAAAATGCTAAAGCAATAAATCTGGAAATATAACTATATCATATAACTATGACAGGTGAGGGAGTTCTGTTTGTTTTTGTTTTCTTGCTTCTTTTTGAAAACAGTAGTTCTTTAGCATTGCCTAGTATCCCATCAAATGCTCATAATTCTCTCAAGGACATTGAGACATGCAAGCTTCAGAAAAGTGACTCAGACAAAGGAGGATTTTAATAATATTTAATCTGAAAAACTAGGATAAATTGAGCTTATCCCAATTTGTGAAATGGTTTTAAATCTGATTCACTGGAAGTGGATAATTTAATTTCAAAAGGTCAGAAGTTTACCTAGATAATGTGTGCTCTGGGTGTGTTTAACAGGTGAGAAAGTCTGCACCAAAGGAACTTTGCCCTTAAGTGTACTATAGGGTATTGTGCAATATTCCTGATAAGATACAGGACTGAACGCAACTTAGTTGTAGCTTTGCTAAGATAATACGAAAGGCAGTGACACATGATGCCTGTGTTATAATCTAAAACTGAATTATTTAGTCCTATTTAAATTAGTTCAAAATACATTAAGAATTTTCTGCATCACCTTTTCATTGAGATAGAATTCTTTATTTTTGTTTTATTTTGGTTTTGTTTGTTTTTTAGGAACTATCTGAGCTACAACCAACTTCTGTGTCAGTTTGGGACAGTGTCTCTGGCACAGGAAAAAAAAATTCCTTTAAAGAAATATCTAGTGTTTAGAAAAAAACACTATGTCAATGGCAATGACTATGTTGCCAGGTTAACTTCTTTTTCTGATAGTCTTTAATCATTAATCTTGTGACAGAAATTTAAAATCAGAACATAGATCTTAAGAAATTGGTGGGTATTTGTCTTCAACTCAAATAATAAATTCACTGTATTTGACTAGATTTTTTCCTCAGATGTCTCTCCCCTTGCCTACTAAATATAGCTGGCTCTCAGCTTGGAGCAGCTTCTGCCACACTTAAAGTTAATCAGAAAACGTATGTTACCTGTGCTGCTGTAAGCAACAGAAAGAAGATGGGGCCCTTTGTACTTTCCCTGTCAAGTGTAGGCTTAGCTGAGATAGATATGATTTTGTTTAAAGTTGCTACAGGCATTTTATCCCAACACCTAACATCTGTTTCCAGTGAACCATTTTTATCAAGGTATTCTTTCATTGGAGTGTGAAGTGGGAAAAGTTATCCTTATACAAGTTGTTCTGTGGTAAACATTAGGTACACTTGACTTTCATTGCTTTATTTTATGCATAATTACAAATTATCTACAAAGATTATAACGTTTTCATCAAAGAATGTTTATAGTTTCTTCCCTATAAAACTATGAAAAACCACAAGGGGTTCCAGTATCAGAGTGTGATTTCAGCAAGTAGGTGTTTACTGTAATTAAGCTGATGGTGCAGACTACTAGAAATATGGATCAAGTCATATGAGAGCCTGCATTACAGAGAGATAGCATTGATAGTAAATGACACATTGGAATGCTCCTTGGAAATAAGGGCAAAAAGTGAATACATTAACTTTTAGCTTCTAAGGAATGAAGACAACCTCCTCAAACTCTCAAGAATGGGGAAAAAGAAGAAAAAAAAAATACACATAGGTGCATTCAGAAAGTGGTTGGAAATACATTCCTAAGTGAGCTCATCTTAAAATATGAGTAATAAAATAAGTAGCACCCTGGTTTAGACAGAAGTCAAACTTCTCATCACAAATAGCTGTAGGCTGTGGAAGCAGAGTTTGTTTCATAAATAAAAACAAAAGAAAATCTAAGAAAAAGTTGCTTAACCTATTTTGGCAAATTCAGCTACTTAAATGCTAGAATACTGGAGACCTTACCTGTCCTCCCTGAAGAAATTCTACTTTAAAGGAATCTTTCAAACTGTAATTTGATATTTAACTGGAACATCTAGTGAAACTTAGAAAGTGGAACAGTGGAACTGAGCTGAATAACAAACTAAAATTTGCTTCTAGCAAAAAAAAATTTCTTTTTTCATCTTCTTTCTTCTTAGATTCTATGTTTCTCATACCTCAGAGTTCCCAAAGGACTGAAAATAATAGCTTTCAACACACATTGCATAATGGGTAGTATGCCTGTAATGTATAATTCAGCTCAAGACTTCTCTAATCCATATTATAAGAATAGGCACCTTTATCATCTTCTACAAGGAGTTAGAGTGGTTTATTCGATGCAGATCCTTTTTTTCCCCCCATTTGTGCTAATTAGCTTGGGAGAGAACTTTGGAGAGCATTATGAGGAGGTTGGACTCCCCAGAGTACAAGGTTTATTTATGAAGTTACTCCAGCTCAGTGAGCAAAGTTATTCATGTCAAAGTTTGTGACTTAAGCCTAGTGAATTACAAACTTTGCTCTAGGAGATTACTGGAAACCCAGAGATAAGAGGAAGACTGTGACTAAACAGTGGGTAAAGTATACATTCTCAAGAACCTTTTTCATCAAATAGACAAGGAAAGTAGAGTTCCAAAATTCCCTCTGCATCAATCAGTTACAACTAAAGACCACATAATATGCCTTTTCTAAATATAACCTTGTGTTTCGTGTCACACATCTGTCTCTTCAATAACAGACAAGTTCAATTTTGCTCCTTAACAAAATACATTTCTTAATCTTAAAATGTTCACAATTGAGATGTCTATGTAAGAAATCAGTACAGTGAATGTATTTTGCTTATTTACTTGTGTGATATTTCAGGATCAAAAACAACACCAAATTTTTATGGAAAAGCTTATCAGATTTGAGCATCACCCAAATCATCATTATCTTTTATGTTCCAATCATAACAGTCAAATCAACATGATGATACTAGAGGGAACCCTTTGGTTGCTACTCACGTCATGCAATCCAGTTCTTGGATGCCCTTCAGCAGGTGCTCCATGACACAGCACATTCTGCTCCTGTACACCCTATAAACTGAAAAGGCCGGTAAGGCTCACAAAGGTTTATGCCATTTAAGCTTGTTGTTAAGAACCTTCATACTATCAGTTGATTTCCTTTCAATGAGCATATCAACACAATAATATTAATAAACAAGAAGTGACACTAGCAGGTTACAAATTTAGAACTAACAAAAGATAATTCTTCTCAGAATGGGTAGTTAGGAGTAACACTGTGTTGCATCGTGGATTTATTTACTTGCATTTAAAAAGGCAGACAGGTGAATTAGCAGGAGAAATATTAGATGTTAAACACTGAGGCACTCTTCTCCTTTCTCTATATCTACTTTATAAAAATATACAGCTGAGCTAATCTTCCCAGGCTGTCTTTGCATTCAAGGGAGAAAGACAAGCACTTCTCAGAAGAAACTGCTGTCCTGTTTTGAGCATCTGCTCCAAGACAAGTTCCCACCAGCACTGCTGACAATTCTATTCACTGTGAAAAGAACCTCGAGTAATAGATTCAGACTAAAATGTGGACTTCCACAATCAGACAAATTCCACCTGTTCTGCTTTCCTTAGGAATTTTCTATTGAATCTGATCAGAGACAGGATACTGGGCCACATGGATCTTTGATCTAACCCCTGATAAGTCTATTCCTGCTGAATGCTGCACTACACATTCCCTCTGAAGTGGATCTAGAGATAGACAGAATTACTGTCATTTACTACATAAAGACATAGTTACACACACAAAGGACAATGTTTCATCTAAATTTGGCAAAACATTACTCAGTTGTTAGCACTTCTGACTCTTGTGAGGCAAATTGTCAGGCCAACTGGCACATGTGCTATCTAAACAGTGCTTGTGTGAAACAAAACAGAAGGAACACTTCAACAGGTTCAACAGGAACTTGTGCTTCAGCAAAACACACTGGCTTTTAATTTTCTTCTCAGTACAATTCAAGATATAAATCTGAACTAGTTAAGCACTGAAATACTAATTCATTTATTTCCTGTCAAAATTAAATTTCAAGTGCAGCATCACTTTTCTTCACTTTTTGAAATATACAACCATGATCCAGGTAAATCTAGCCTACATGTAGAATGATTCAGGGCCCAGGCATATTAATGCTTTTGACATGATACTTCAGCTGTTACAGCCGTTACAGAAATAGAGTAAAAGGATGAAAACATCATTTTAATTGTGATTTTCTGTGGTGTACCATTTATAGAGATTTCTATTGTTTATCAATGAAGCTGTAGATATTGTTTTTTTGCATGGCTCACTGCTTTTGTGCAGTTGCAATGTACTCACTACACTGAATTCCAGTTAATTTTAATGGCCTTCACTGAAACTGGTTTCCTTCAGATCCTATGTCCAAAATTTGAAGTGATATTCTATATATAACCTCTGGGCATCTCTCAGTTAACTAATGAACCAGGTGGAATTTTCAAGGGCAGTCATCCAGTATTCCAACCACAGAAGCCAGGTGCACATGCAATTCAGGTGCTTTGATTCCCCAGGAAAACTATTAGGAGAACTAGTAGATTTTCATGAATGACAATGGAATTTCACTACCACTCTTGAACCATGCTTTCTTCAGTCTCTTGACATCTAAACTAGACTAAACCCTTTTCTTCTGAGGCAGCTTTCTCTCTGGTACACCCTGGCCTCTGAGCTTCTATGCTCTTTTGGTACCCAGGCAGAGAGCTTCAGCTCTGCCCTACATGCAGGCTCCTCCAAGGCTGACAGCATCAGAGCACAGACAGGAAGTGGGCAGTGCTCTAGGATCTCCTCTCTGCACAAACGTGGCTGCAAGAGCACGGTCACCATCAGGACTGGTGATTCTGGGAAATGCAATTTTTTTCTATGAATCTTCAAAAACCTAATGAAAATAATACATTATAAGAAACAATCTCTTGATGCAATATATTTAAGACAACTTCTAACCATAAAAGTACTGAATGAAGTATTCTCATTCTTATTATGTGTCTACAATCTAGCAAGCACATTTTAATTGCACTCTGTAAAAGTTTAATTTTTTCTCCCCCTTACCTTCTCCTCAGATTTCTGCTATGAGACATCCAAAAAGCAGTAAACTCTGTGCAAAAAGCCATGGTTTTATTTGCTTGGGAATTCACATTTCCAGTATTTTTGATACTGATTTATCACCTTCAATCCCTTCTCTGGCCTGCAGCTTGTATGGTGCATCTACCTGCTTAGGGCTTATAATACATATCACTTTTTCTACAGGACGGATGTGCTCCAGAAAGTCCTCAGAGTTAACATAAAAATGTTCCTTGTTAGAATATACTTAAGTTTTGATAAATATAAGCCAGATCATATATTATTGGAATTCTGTTACATAAAAACCACAATTATTATTAGGTTTTTAAATGTTTTAAAAGAGATAGAGGTACTCTCAGATTATGTGTGCAGCTCCAAAGATTCAATAAAGACTTGTACAGATAAGATCAAAAGAAGAACAAAATTCTGTGGTAAGAGGGATTTTATCTGTGATGTTGTTTTATATTTTCATGTAACATATTAAGTAGCAAACAAAACAAAAATGGCAATGTCGTCTTTTTTTTTTTTTCCTGTCAGAAATAAATCTGATACACAGAGATAGAGGAATTCATTCCTAATTTGAAAGAAGAGATGATCATCAAAAAATTTCACAATTAAATCTTTCAGAAACCATAAGCTTTTTTTAGGCTTTTCTAAGTAAGAAAACACTGACAAGAATGTTATATGCATATGTAGTAAGTACTGTTATCATTTCTTCACTGTTTCTATTGTTGCTAGGAACAGAAAAATGAATCTGAGCACTGTTCAATGCCTTTTGGGCAGATAGTCATTAGAAACTCTTTTTCTGGATGTGCAACTTACTGAAAAAAATTGTTTAATTAAATGTAACCATAAAAATTAAGCATATCTTTCAGATCACAAAGAACAATTTTTACATTTGTATTCTTTTCTGCTCTTCTCCCTTGATTAGTTATCCACTAGACTTGTGTTCCTACTCTTTTCTTCTTTCTGTTAATCTTTGTCCCAGACTTCATCAGCAAAGTATAATTCAGATTTCCATTAGCAGCAGGAACTACTAAGACTCTCCGATTTTCTGTCAATTTAGAACGTGCACACTCTTCCCTATTTAAAATCTGCGGTACTAAGTATGCTCCCAGTACTTCATTAGGGCATTGCATGATCTGTCTTCCATTAGAGCTGAACTCAGGGACTTTTAGTCAACAAATTATACCAAATGTCATGCAGCTGTCTTGCCTAACAGTCTTGCTCAACAGGGAGCCTGGGAAGCTCACTTTGGCTGAAATAACCACCCTGCGATCAACACACAGCTTCAGACATGCAGATAGGCAGAAAAGTGAGGTCAAGCAACAAAACAATGATTCAGTCTTGAGACAAAATTTCACGGTTAATGATGCTGACAGATTTTTATTCTCCTACAGTATAAGTAATAACTGTAACTCACCTAATTCAGGCCAAAAGCATAGCATGTATATTCATTAAATGAAGAGCTGATAAAGTTCAGCAATAGAAGGTACTCCTTTTATTTTTCCTTCTTAAGTGGGACGTGGGGACATTGTTCTTGATGTAATAATCAACCTGATTCCATCTTTGATGTTTGTTTCTCTATTACTATGTAGACAGACTGGGCTTTGGGCATTTCAGCTACAGTGACTGTACTATTGAATTCTTTATTATTCTACAGTCTTCTAATTATTAATGACTTTTAGCTTACGAACTGACTGGATCTGTACAGGTTTTTTTTATATATGCCACTTAAAGCTTGTTTTTGTTCTAAAAAATGTTAAGAATTTTACAACTGATTATAATTAGAGTATGCATTATTCTGTAAAAGTTAATAACTTGTATCTTCCAAGAAGTGACATTTTGGATAGAGCAAGGAACATGTTTGAGAATGAAAATATGTGATAGTTAAGTTCTGTCACTGTCACTGTGATGTTAGAAGCTTTGAAAAAAAAAAAAAAATACACTTAGAGTGATACTTTCAAATTATTTCACCTCTAGGTTTAAGTTCTAAAATATTTTATCTATTTTAAAAATAAAAGTATTTTCAGAATGACATGGAAATTAAAATCATTGCATGTCATTAATATACTCCTTAGGTTATTGTACCTAAACAAGTGGTCTGGACTCAAATAGACCATCTTGGAAATTTTACTTTGGTATAAAACAAAATATAAATTCAAAACACTTTTTTTTGGTTTAGAATATAACTACAGACACAGCAGCTTATATGTAGCCATATTTTTGAAAATATGACATTGTTTACTCATCTATAATTTTGAGATATGCATATCAGTAAAATACAATCAA
Source organism: Lagopus muta (assembly GCF_023343835.1). Classification (NCBI taxonomy): domain Eukaryota; kingdom Metazoa; phylum Chordata; class Aves; order Galliformes; family Phasianidae; genus Lagopus; species Lagopus muta. The sequence goes on along the minus strand of NC_064438.1, from coordinate 32,143,111 downwards.
TATCCAGAAATCCAAATATGAATCTGAGAAGTATCTAATATACTGTATATTTGCTCACTCACATATTATTTAAATACCTTACACTTGCCCTGTAATGGCTGTTATTTTTGAATCATTAATAAATTATTAGTAATTCATTATTCATTTAAATGTTCACGTTGATAGTCCTATTTGTGATCTACTGAAATGTTCAATTTTATAAATATTCCTTCATCAATTTATACAAGTGGCAAATTCTTAAGCAATAAGCACACCATTTTATTTCTGCCACATTTTATAAAGTATCTTACTCCTGTTGCGTTACAGAGCTCTGAGTTTTTTCTCTTCTGTTCACATGTCCAAATTATGGCTTTTGACGTTTCAGAATGTTGTAAATGAGAAGTGGCACTTCCACTGTTTATTCAGGTAAACTGTTTTCAAAATAATCTAACTAGAATTGAAGCTGTTGAGGTTCTTCTGCTCAAGTGAAAATAACAGATGCAGGGGTTGGTTCCAGTGCTTTTTGCCCATGGTGTGAAATGGTTTGCCTGACAAGTTGATATTTCTTGCCATTTCTTTGAATGATCAAATTCAAAATCCTACATAAGACTGAACATCTGTTTATCCATTAAAACCCTTCCTTATTCATCTACGCAGGCTGGATGAATACCACTTCTGAACTTTCTCTCAGCATGAAGGAGCTGTGAAAAGTCATTAAGGCTTTTATGACCAGCTTGAAAAATATGCTTTAGACTGATATAAGCAGCAGAGCTTTATGTGTGAAAAATGGAGTGACTTTCTACAGCCACTGAAAAATAGATCTCAGTATTGAGTACTCTTTTCTTACTTTAGTATCTACTATCACAGTAATAGCTATTTTTGAGAGAATACATTCACACAATAGTTCTACAATTTCAAGAGACTATAAATGCTGAGTAAAAAGGCTGACGACACCAAGCTGAGTGGTGCGGTTGATACGGTGGAAGGAAGGGATGCCATTCAGAGGGACCTCGACAGGCTGGAGGGCTGGGCTCGGGTGAACCTGATGAGGTTCAACACGGCAAAGTGCAAGGTTTTGCATTTGGGCCGGAAGAACCCCAGGCACCTGTACAGGCTGGGAGGAGTGGTCCTTGAGAGCAGCTCGGCAGAGAAGGACCTGGGGGTCCTGATGGACGAGAGACTGAATATGAGCCAGCAGTGCGCTCTGGCAGCTCAAAAGGCAAATGGGATCCTGGGCTCCATCAGGAGAGGGGTGGCCAGCAGGGACAGGGAGGTGATTGTCCCTCTCTACACGGCTCTTGTGAGGCCCCATCTGGAGTACTGTGTCCAGGTGTGGAGCCCTCAGTACAAGAAAGACATAGAGATTTTGGAAAGGGTCCAGAGGAGGGCGACTAAGATGATCAGGGGGCTGGAGCACCTCCCCTATGAGGACAGGCTGAGGGAGTTGGGCTTGTTCAGCCTGGAGAAGAGAAGGCTGCGGGGTGACCTCATTGCAGCCTATCAATACCTGAAGGGAACCTACACCCAGGAGGGGAGTAAACTCTTCAAAAGGGCTGACAACAGCAGGACTAGGGGAAATGGTTTTAAGTTGAAGGAGGGAAGATTTAGGTTAGATGTTAGGGGGAAGTTCTTTACTAGGAGAGTGGTTAGGCCCTGGAACGGGCTGCCCAGGGAGGTTGTGGATGCCCCGTCCTTGGACGTGTTTAAGGCCAGGTTGGACGGGGTCCTGGGCAACCTGATCTGAATATGTATGTTGGTGGCCCTGCTAGGCAGGGGGGTTGGAACTACATGATCCTTGGGGTCCCTTCCAACCCGGGTGATTCTGTGATTCTGTGATTCTGTGATTCTGTAAATTATTCATAGTAGCAGCTGCATGCCAGAAGAGAATATTATGATCTTCTTTCATAAGTAAGGGTGTCAGATTTGTCTAACTTGTGCCTAAATAGCTTCAATGATAAAAGGGGGGTGTTTTAAACAGCAGGAAAGGATCCCAAAAATTAGACTTTATGTGGAGTGTAGAATAGTCTCCTCTAACTTCTCTCCTTCCAGCATTGTAGTGTTTTCTTCTGCAAGAAGTAGGGTAGGACTGCCACTGTGCTATATAATGAGTCATTAAACATTTTTTTCAAAAGAGTCAGCAAAAGAGTTTATATAGGCATCATTTAGGATTTTGCTTCAGCATCTTTAGAGAATTTCTGTCTGATGATTTTGATACCTGAAAGATCAAGTAGTTGTGCTGACTATTTTGAAGGTTAAATTGAGATTATATTACTGAATTAGATTGGCTTTATAGAACACACTACAGCAAATAAAAACATTCTCATTACAGCTGACAAACAAGATTGTATACTAGTAACACTCTCATAAACATTCACTGATTAGTCCTGATCAAACACTTGTACTTACATGAGTTATCACATTCACATTTGACAAAGAACTTAAGTGTACAAAGAATAGAAAGATAGACTTTTCTTACCTTTATTTTCCTTTCTTTCATTGATATTCATTTCACTTCTAGGAAAAGAAAAACAAAAGACATGAACTACAAAAACACAAAAACAAGAAGTCACAGAATATTGCTCATTCCATTTATCTTACATTTTTCTAATTTTTTCATGCGTATGTAATGAAAATTTTTAAGAACTATAAATATTTTTTTCATTTTTTAACCATCCACTCTACCGCAAATGTGTAAAACACTGAAGTAGGAAATAATCATCTCTCTATTTGCATGCTACATTTTTATTTTTTAACAGAACAGGAAGCAAAAATAAAATTTGATGAAGGATGCAGCATTCATAGAATGCTAAAATTACTATTCTGTGAGCAAGACTGTTTTCTTAAGACATTTTTTATTGTAAGCCATCACTTACAAACAGCTCCAAAACCTATAATAATTATGCAGTTAATACAGTACACAATGCTTCACTAAACAGCTAAAGGTATTCTGAATGGAAATCTGTAACCATTAACTCATTTTTAAAAGAAAAACATGAGTATTCCTTGTTTACAAGGCTCTAGGTAATTTCTGTGTATGTACTGGGGGCTGAGGTGATTTGGGCCAGGCTTCCACATGGTCAATTTCCTATAAATACATGCTTCAACAATCATTAACAGCCTCTGCCCTATATAAGCCCGACATGAAAACTGTCTAGTTCAGTGCATCAGCTATTTTTAACCACTCCATACAGTTTCCTCAGCCATGCGGATCTCTAGTTTCTGCAGCATTCTTACCTGACCAGAAAACTAGATTTCAGGCAGCTGTCTTAATGCTGCTTATGTCCACTTCCCATAAATTACATATTTCTAAGAGACGAGACAGAAATGATGGCTGAACTTTAAATGTAAAATCAGTCAAGATAGCCATCTTAGGGTTTCTGTTTGCTCTGCAGATGGACTAATACAGGTATTAAATCTTCAAAATCTTTCAGACAGATAATTTTGATAATCTCACTATATTAAAGTACATTAACTTTCTTCATGCTAGCCTGAAAATATGAATGTGAAAATGGAAAGACAAGGTCTTATTCTGGTCGTACTTGGAACATTCAATGTGCACTGAACTGCCCTATTTAAATCTTAAATTCCTTGAATCGTATACTATTTCTATTCATTTTGTTCAATATTAGGTGTATATGGAGTTATTCGAGGACAGATTGGAGGGGGCCCCAGGAAGCCCAATCTGATGATCAGCAGCCCTGCCCACAGCAGGTGGTTTTGGGCTCCACAGTCTTTGAAGTTCCTTCCAACCCAAGCTGTTCTATGATCCTATGTGTCAGTGATTTGTAAAAACAGCCAGAAATTGTCAGAATAATATAAAAACAACTGGAAAGTTATTATTGATACATTGGTAAAGTTTTGCCCTGACATCGGGAAAGCATATATTGCAAATAACTCTATTCTCAGCTTGAAGATCTAGCTGATGAACAAACCTTACTGTCTTCACAGTGTGAAATTGAAACTTAAGTCCATAAGTAGAACTCTGACACTCAGACCATATTTTACTAAATTACTCGTTAATTAAAAATAACTGTAATTCAAATCCAAGAATTTTCCTTAAGTTGCTGAATTGCAAAATGTGCACAGAAAGATACCATGGGGAAAATTTGTAACTCACCACTAAATGAATGTATTTGTTCTGGCAGCACAGTAAAACCAGTGACAAGTAGCAAAGGGAGGTCTAACTGATGACATGAGAAGTTTATGGTTTTGTAGTAATAACTTAATAAGTGACTCTGAGGATTTCTGATATTTGAATAGTTGAAATAGACTCACATTCCAAAAACCTGAAGGACCTTCCTGTAGATCTTGTGTAGATATCTACACAAATACTATTTGCAAGCTGTGATTTTTATTTACTAAATTTCTGAGATGAGTTTCACAAATTCAATTAAAGAAATATCATAACTCAAAGTTGAGCAAAAACTGTCTGAATTTCTTCATTATCAAGGCCCTCACTGGTGGTCCATAAGATTTTTCTGAATGTTTTAGATGCTGTTTGTGGGTTAATGTTGCTCTCTTTAACAAACTATACAAACTGCACTGAAATTGAGCATGCTTGTTACATGTGTCACATAACCCTTGAGAGAAAGTCTGCTTAGACATGGGTATTATTCTTATTGGCATTTAAATTCTAATTTTAAAATGGAACTAAATTCAAAGAGGAACATAGGGAACACATACCGTGGAGTTTCAGAGATACCTGAATGAAGAAGTGGGGCTTGTTGCCTGCAGTTGGACCATGAGGCCAGAGCTATGGTGAGTTCCGATTTATTCTCCTATGCAGACACATGTGACCATAATTTAAGGGCAATTTAGCATTTTAAGATCCAGAATTTACGTATCTCTCTTTCAACTGTAGAGTCAGACTTGGCACAGATACCTAAGACAAAAGTGCTGTTAGGTTCCATATTAAATTTTATAAAAATGCCTCCACCTCCTCCCCCAAAACAGAAACTAAGATAAATAGATTAATTAAATTCTAACTGAGATTATTCAGACCCATTCAAGACCTTGGAAAAAATCCTAAAGAACTATAAGTTATCTTGGAAGCAGGGCACTTTCTTCCCCTTTTCTGAAGCCAAGATACTGCTCAGAATTTGTTACAAAATGGAGAAGTGATCCATCATCTCTGAAGTAACAGAACACCTCTCTTGAAGATGGCTTCAGATCTTCCAGATATTTGTATGAACAGCATCAACAATGGATTAGCAAACACTGTAGGTAGGCAGGCATCACTGCATGTTCTGTAGGCGACATTATTATAGGATATGAATCAATAGCAATGACCTGATAGACTTCTAAGCTATTCAGGTTTCAATTAGCATTAGTATTATTTTCTACATATTCCACTGCTCATTAGCAAGACTTGACAGTCCTGACAGCTGGTGCTTTGGAGTATTCCTGTATAGTATTCCCAAGTGACCTTGATGAACCCTTTAAATCACTTTAGCTCTACTTTGAAGAACAGATTGTCCATGCTGATTTTATAACCCACACTGCTGCTGAAGCAGCTTTCTTGGCCAGCTTCTGTCTCCCCACTTCTGAACATCTGCTGCTTGGAAAATTCAAGTCATTACCTGCATATTGGTCAAACTTACTGATAACAAAGTTTATAAGAACTTAATCTGCCTCATTTTCCATGTAATATACTGAGAAATATATGTTTTTTTCAAATTCCTGTATTTCTGCATGTTTGATCTTGTAAAGGCAAAATCAGAAGTCTCTACAACAGTTATAGAAATGTTCACTATCATGTTCTAGGAAAAGAAAAAAAAAAGAAGAAGAAAAAAGAAATGTTTGGTTTCTTTACAATTTTAATGCATTGAGTGTTACTGCTTCCAACTGGCACCATCCTGCCCTACAATCCTGTACAGCTTCCTGACTGTCAGCTCCATCTTTGCCTCTTACTATAAGGTCACAATTTGTGGACTACTGCCAGACCATCAGCAGTCACTTCTCTCCTTTGTCTTTCCAGTACGTGCTAAGTGCTCATAAGTCGCATTAACTAGAATCGAGGCAAAGCAACAAATTGAACAAATAATTTTAATAGCCAACAGGGAGAGCAGAGACCTGTTTATAATTGCTTAGTTTGCTGAGTACATGGATGTTAATGCAACTCACTTCAAAGCAGTTATGTTGTAGCTTCTGACAGGTGCAACATGGAATTATTTACTTTAGCACAACTACTCCAGGCAACCTTGGAGAGTCCATGTCAGCATTTAGTACTGTGGCCCCGTACCTACCATTGAACTCCCTGATCTTCCTTGAAAAACAGAACTTCCCTGTTTACCCATTATTCCAAATAAACATCTGGTCCTTCTGATTTCACTGACTTTTTGTATCTCTTTCTCAGAATGATTATTGTCAGAAACTTTTGAAACTACCTTGCTTTATAAAAGCCTCTTTGCGATGTCTAAAATGGAGCTGAGGCTGGTCTGAAAAGTGATCACTGCACAACAGTTAATCACTCACGCAAAATATCTCCCAGTTTCCTATACCAGAAGGGAATAAAATTTGAGCATTTGATTATTCATTTTCCTCATTTACAAAGCTGATTTTTTCATACAAAGCCTCAGTTGCTTCCATATGACCCTGCTCATCCTGGAAATCTTGCAGTCTTCACAGCCAGTCATGGACTTTCTATTCAGTGTAATCTGTGTAAACAAGACTGCATACTGTCAGGGTCAAAGCTCTCTACTATTTGGCCTCAACAATTTTCTAGTACTATGAACAGAGAGCTATGTACAGAAGACACACATTGACTTCATTTAAAAGCATATTTGGATTCTCAATGTGTTTATGTATTTTTGAAAAATATTCTGGATCAGACCATCTCTATTTTGAACTAAAACCTGCACAGAGGTAGAATGGAAAAGAAGAGAAATATAGCAATGACATTAGGAAAAAGAAATAATAAAAACACACTTCCTGCTCCTTACAGTTACCCATATTTATTTCAAGTGTTAGTTTCTCTCACAAGCTTTTCTCCTTTCTGTTCACAAATGTTTACAAATTAATTTCCTCAAGAATTTTCTTTATTAATATTAACTCAGTACTTTTTAGTGACATTTTTATTACTGTTGGTCAATGTTCTATTTTTCTAATATCTCTACATTTCTTCATACATAAAGCTCCCACAAAATATCTGGGAGATTTGGTTAGTTATGACCATTGCACAGTGCCATTTCCATTCTCTGACCACATGTCAAGCTCTGGAAGCTTAAATATTTGTAATCAACAGAATTTTGGTGACTTGCAAATGAAGATAATTATTTGGATACCAAGCTAGAACATTTCAAATAGGACCATTCGGTAAAAATCACTATATAGGCCATCTTAAAAATCGAGCACTATAAAGCAGCCCTGCTTGGCACTAATACTAAAGGAAATAAAAGTGTGTACTTCCTAAAATTTATCACTTTGCTTCTACATATATTCATTTCAGGAAAATTCAGTTAATTGAATGTAAGTGAAAAATATACTTCAAATAGAGACATCCACTCAGCTGAAATAAACCCATAGAGTTTAGACAACCAGAATTAAAAAAAAAAAAAAAAGAAAAGTGATGGAGAATGACCAAACACATTTTGTGCTCTAAATTATGAAAAACTGATTAGGACCTCTAATCAAAATCGAAATCTTCTCCCTGCTGTTCAAAATGTACCAGGAGTAAAAATGTTCTGATAACTTTTAACAATACGTACATTATAATAAAAACGATTATTAAATTACATTGGAAATCTTAGCAAAGGCAATTAAATTATCCCCACATTTCTAGCAGATGCACAAGAAATTTCTGTTGTCCAGAGAATGTGGTAAGTGACTTAAGTGAAATACTTGCCTTACACAGCAGTCTTTCATGGCGTGCTATAACTAGTAATCTACCCAGGATCAGAGCCAAAGAGGGATTAACCCATCACAGAAAGACATTCTATTTTAGGCTTCAGGCACAAATGCCTACTGACTGAACACACTGAGCTTTGTGCAATACGCCACTGCAGTTTGCTGCTTGATGAAAAAGAATGCTGTAATTTATCTTAAGCTTATAATACTGTGTTGATGCATCACACCTGTCAAAATAATGTTAGTATAGTAGACTGGTAAATCAGATGCATCTTCCAAAATCCTTGTTTGGTGACTCTTGCAGTGTAAAAAAACACAGCTATAGATTTTCAGCAGCATTCTTTCAGTGTAAGAATCAGATCCTTCCCACCATTGCAGAAGATCCCACATTTATCACTGAGAATATAGGCCTGCCAGCAGAACACACATTTTATTCCTTAATTACAATGACTATTAAGCCACCGATACAACTGACTGTAGTCCCCAGAGAACTATGCTTTAATCTTTGTTCTAGAATACATAGATCTAATAGAGGGACAGGAAAATATATTTCTGCTAGGGGTATGTGTAAACATTTTTAAACCATTTTCTGTAGCAATTACAGGACACTTCTGTGTAGTCATCTACCACATTTGATAACACCACGACCTTAATTTATGGTCACAAGAAATTCTCTCTGTAAAGCAGATTTAAAAGTCTAAAAGGCTAAACTACCTTGCAGGTATCCCCAACTCCTCCATTTTAAGAGTTTATTCTACAGGAGGCAGTTTTCCCATTTATTTATTTGTAATATGTCTGATTCAAAAGTATATAATTCAGGATCTCCATGTGGGACCATGTGATATAAGACCGCAGTCATTTTCTTTGGATTCCTTCACATTTTCGTGAGCCAAGGGGTCTGACATAACACTACAGCAGTTCAGAAACACTGTTCAGCTATCAAGGAAAACGGTCATAGTGGGAGAGGAGCTATATAACTAAAATTATACGTACATTATCTAGCAGGCCTTTTGATAAGCACTCTTCAGATGATAAATCAAGAGATGATTTTCAGACACAAAAATCAGCTTGATACTAAAGTGCTTCAAGTTACTTTGTGTAGTAGACATCCATTTCATTTATTCTGGTTATAATTAGTTATTATGGATTTTAAAGCAGAGTGTAGAGAGCTCTCTGGCATTTGAATGATCACTGGAGATCTCCATCTGCTATAATTTATCTTCACTCAGCTAAAATTTTAAATGAGCTGAAAAGAGGACATTATCTGGATTCGTACATTAATAGAACAGATATGGGAATCAAAATGGCCATTTTCATGTGTTTTTAACTGCTTTTTTTATAAATTTAATTTACTTTCTATAGGAGCATTTTTTATAATGCAGTTGAGGTGTGAACAGCTATTTCCTATTTTGCTTTGTCTTCATGAAAAAAGAAGAAAAGAAAGACAACTGTCTTGTTTATTACACATCAGTTGTTTTGTGTTCTGAAAACACAATTACTTCCTTGTGTAGTTCTTCTATTTGTATGGCTTTTGTAGCTCTTTACAAATACTACTGAACTTTGTACCACTGTAGTGAGCTAGTGCTCTTATTCCCAGATGCATAAATTCAAAATTCTGTGCAAATTTGGATAAACAGTTTTTAAAAAATGTACAAAGAATTTATCAATATATGCCATCATTTGTATACAAAACACATATTTTTTTGTTTTTAAATGAATTTTCAAACAACTTACACCTTCAGAAATGAATGATCACATGTGGACACCCAAATTCATTAAAAAAAAAAAAAAAAACAAAACTATGTGACAGAGTCAAGGATAGAACCCAATTCTTCAGAGTGATTCTTTTTTTCCTTTTTTTTTGGGGGGGGGGGGGGGCAGGGTGGGGAAGGAGTGCTTATCATTCCCACTCTAAATATATCTCAAATTCTCCAACAAATGGAACAGTTATCCAAAAGAGAGCAAACTAATTCAGTCGCAGTACAGACCTACCTGGTGCACTGAAGTCGGCATTGCTGAGGGGAAAGCGGTGTGTGATCATGTCATTTTAGATCAGAGCTCCATGGGCTTCAGGGCTCGAAGGGCCCATCTTGATCATCCAGTCTGACAACGTGTATAGGAAGAGTCCATGGGAACAGCCCAGGATGAATCTCCTTTCATAATGCATAAGTACAAAGATACAGAATTAAAAATGTGTGAGCAACTTCCATTCTGACAATCTACAATTTAGAATGCGTGTTTTTGCAATGCCTTTTTTTTTTTTTTTTTTTTTTTTTTTTTTTTTTTTTTTTTTTTACAGGAGAGAAGGAAGGGTAGAACTGTTTCATGTTTAACTCCTGGATGTTGACTTCTGAAGCAACCAGAATTATCTATAAATAGCCTCCTGAATCAATTTTCTTCCCTCTGGGGTGTGTAGAATAACAGCTTTTCAGCATGCCAGTGAAGTGACCACACTGTCTTCCTACAGGAGATGCAAAGAGGCAGATTCTGGAAGCACCGCACAGAATGAAGACGTATCATTCTGGGTACAGTGAGTGAGGCTGGGGAATGGGATAGAGGGACCAGGCTTATAGCTGGGGAAAAGGGGACAGGAATAAAAATAGATCTAGGGATTTGTTATACCTTATTTTCCACATGCTGTCATTACTGTGTTTGCAGTCTCCGTCACGTGTCTCTTGGAATTATGTCCACTTTATACTACCTTAAATATTTTCTTATTTTCTTTTCTTATTTACTAATAGATTAAGTGCTCTTTCTAAGTCACTTGCCAATTTTAGAGGAAAATATCTATGCCACTATGACATTTATAGACGAGACAGCTTGGCTGCTTTCACCTTGGGAGGTATTTGATAGACATTGTTGCCCTGTTGATAGTTTATAACTAACAAGCAGCAAAACCTGGCAATTTCTCTGTACATATTAAATATCAAAACTCATGTCATTGACTCATCATGATAGGGAAGACAGCACTCAGCACAAGGCGGGAGAAATCCCTTCTGCTCTTCAGCTGAAGGAGCTGGTATACTGTGGTTTTGCACCCGAGATGGAAGGTTGGATATCAATGAGATGTGCAGTGTTCTCCCATTTGGTCAATCCATGCTTCTCCTCTCAGTCTTATAAGGAGTCTGTTTTCCACTATATTCTTTCCTCTAGATGTATGACTTTCTATAAAACATAGTCACAATATTAAAAACTTGCAATTGTGGGCCATATTCTGCTCTCAAGCATATTTGAATAAATCTGAAACTCAATAGCTAGACATTTTTTTGGATCTGAGTATGTGCACAATCTATTTCTCTCATCCATATGTCGTTTAATCCAATCAGCAAGATGTACATTTGCTTTGTAAAATGAAATAGAAATGGCAAGCACACGTGCCCTAGTACTTAAAATATCATTTTACCCACAGTCATCATGTAGTAAATGCTGTTAAAGTAACAGAGTTGTGCTTGGGGGATGGGGTACAGCGCTGCCTGAATGTTCCTTATCTAAGAAGGGAAGAGATCTTTCTTTTTGCTGCTATTCATGTGACAGCAGAGCTGGAGGGACCAATTCAAACTTAAGAGCTAGATTTAATCTGAAATGATCAATACCCTGGAACTTGCCTTGTCCCACATGATTAGGCCAAGTAGCAGCACCATATATTCTGAGCTTGTGTTGCAAACCACTGTGTATTCAACAATTCTGTTAGGGAGAGTGTTTTTCCTACTACTCACACATTTCCAGTGGATAAGCCTGTGCCAGCAAATTTGACATTCAGCCTTCAGAGAAGAAATGGCTACTGATACACAGAAAAACCTTTTCCTATAACACGCAAGAATGCATTCCACAAATCTGTCGTAAGAGATATTTTTAATCCAAATATGTAAAGTTTTTATCATCAATAATTGAATTTTTAAAGCCAATTTTAGTTCCTGGTATACAAATTCTTTAATGGCACAGTACACACTAAGCAGTGGACTGCAAGTTCAGCGGCTCATCCATCTTCACACATATTTACTAAAGACCAAGGTCTTTCCCAGTCATTACCCTAGCATGCATCTAAAAGTCACTGTGTCACTGGTTCTGGCTGCTCCTCTTAAAGAAATATGAACAAATTATCTTTGGGTTCTTTGGATTTTGAATGATGTGACAGACAGTTTGGATGAAGCTTTTTCTAGGAGCTAGATTATTTTTTCTATGATGTGGGTTTTTGTTTGTTTTGCTTTGCTTGTTTGGTTTGTTCCTTTATTTGTTTTTAACCCTGGATTTCTTCCTGCATGGAAAAGCCTGATATGGAATAGCTGAATTATGTATGAAGGGACTGAGTTTTCAGTATTAGTGAACAACTGAAGTTGGAAGCTAAAAGCAAATTTACTTCTAAGAGACTGCATGAAGATGTTACATTCTCTTGGGACCAGATCATTTGTAAAATGTTGCGATTTTTTTTCCTACTTTATCTCATAGCATCCTTGCCTTGTCTCAAGTCTTGCTGTAGGTAATCCCTTTCAGTACAACTTTACTCAAACCAAACAATACTTATGGTATCCCTTGCATAAATTAAAGCTGAAAGCCTGCTAATAAAACTCAAAGAATGGAACAATAAAGTGAGACATTCTTTCAAAAACCATATAGAAATATGGCAGCTTCATGTATGTTTCAGTACATTCACAAAACATCTAGATTCTAAAGTTATAGGGACTGTAATGTCAGTACCGCACAGAATCATCAGACCTCAGCAGAATCACACATCACAAGTTATTACAATCTAGTAAGTATTATTACTTTTCTTAGCTAGAAAGAGTCCATCAGACCCTGGCCCACATAAAGCACCCTTATATGCAACCATGGCACCAGTAGTATTTCAGGGCAGGTTTTGATTAAAAGGGATACTTTGAACTATGTACTTTTCTGAATCAGAGCCATAAGCATCCATCCTTGAAACCAATCAAAGATTTAATGACTTCCTTGAGAAAGAAAAAAAAGTTTCCTGATCTTTGACAAAGGAAAACTTACGCCCCTGTATTCAACGAAGTTTCAGCACTTTCAGAATACTGGAAGCACATGAAAAGTTTCAAAGTCAGTGAACATATATTTAGATTCACTTATTAAAAAAAAATGACACATGCAAAACTAACCACACTTATCTCTATCTACACTGAGAGAAGTACAACTTTTTGTCTGACTCAATACTGAAAGTAAATATCCTAAGCATACTGATTGTGTATATATAACAAATATATTATTACTAACTTAAATTAAGTCTACATTATTACAAAAATTTAACATGAAAACACAATGTATATATATTTTTTTTTACTGTTTGCTGAGAAATCAGAGATATTAAAGCAAAAGGAAAAGGTAAAGACCAGTGTGGATGGAAAGCTGAGACACTACCATTTTTAAATTCACTTTCTATTTAACATCCAGCTGTTGGGACAACTGCAAAAGCAACTGCTTGGCTTGGGGCCCTTTTTTTGCTTCCCTTTGTGTTGATATGACTGACATGGCAATCTGTTGACAGTTTTTCCTCTTTGAATAGCTAACGTTGGGACTGCAGAGAAGGTTCCTTAAAGACACCCTGAAAAAGAGAGAATGTAAGGACCATCTGTTGTCTGTAGTATAATAAGGTCCCACTATAAAAAACAACAACAAAACAAACATTTTCTTTGAAACACTGGTTTATTTCTATGAAGGATATCCACTCCTGACCACAGCCACCCATCATAAATGGCAGCCACCCAGCAAGAGTTAAGTTCACCTTTCTGACTGACTGATGAACAGGCCCATCCATTTCAAGATATTACTATCTACTCAGTCTGAGCATTAATAACATTCATTAATCAGAGCATCCTGCATTTTCTTTGCCTAGAGTCAATGTTGGAATTTTTTTGTGTGTAATGTCATATTTAAATTTGCCCCAGTTCCACTCAGCTTCTGCCACCTTGAAAATACTTTTAAAATTCGCAGCACAGATGAAAGCAAAGAGACAAATCTACACAAATCAATCTCCTCCTGCAGTATCACGTGAAACAAAAATAGCCATGTAAATCCCAGCTGTCTTCCAGTTCTGAGTAGTCCTCTGCCATTCAGATTCATGGCTCATCCTTGCATTTTCAACAGTGTAGCATTCTGAGTTCAGTCCTGTGTTAGTATTGTAATAATTATCCAGTACCTGAATCAGACCATAAACCTATATTTTTGTAGATCTGTACTTCAACACTGCATAACGTACAACCATTTGGAGACACTGTGGTTCACCCCACTGATCCATCTCAAGCACCCAGATAATATGAAGGTATTCAATTAGCTCACAGATCTATGCCATATATACAGGAGATTCTGATCAGCTGACCAAATATCATTCTTATGCTGTCAACTGCAAGAAGAACCCTACCAAACCAAAAAAGGTGAGGATCTCCCCCGTGTATATTTCAGCCATTTAAGTGGGAGGCAAGCATGCAAAGCCCTTTTCTAAAGCAAAATCATAGCAGTACATTATGATTTTTCAGGGTCAAAAAGAGAACTCCAGCCCTTAAGACTCTCAGAAATACCACAGAGAGATTCAAATGTAACCATAAGGCTTTAAGGAAGATTTAACTAGCAAGTGAAATGTTATTTTTCACCACTCAGCAGTTAAACACTGGGACTTAGTTCCCTAAGTGTTAAATCAGTACTGAAAAAGTGGGTTAATAAGAATATGAATGAAGGAGTATTTGAAATCCAAGTATTTTTTCTTGAAGTCTGTGGTGTTCTGCTCAGTGTTTTAAGCCCCACATAGAAGTGGAAGTCTGTTTCTCTGAAGAATGTAGAAAGCTTGCTACAACTTACATCTGTGTCTGCCAGAAAATTCTGACTGAGAGATTTAATGGCCAATGGGTCCACATATGTTTCTGTCAACATGATGCTTGACTCCAACTGTGTCCTACAGAGAATTGCTTGAGCACACAAGAGCTACAGCTGAGCCACACAATAACAAAGGCAAAGCTGACACAATGATCCTATTTTAGAATGGAGACAATATCTTAATTCATTATCTAGAATAGAAGATGCACTGCTCGAACAAAATGCAATGATTCATAGCTGGACTGTCATTGTGTATGTTTTTTTGCACAAGGCAGCAAGTAGATTTGATAGGATTCTATTAAATACTAAATGATAAATTTGTTCTAAGATTTCTATTGCACAAATTCACAATTTGAAAGCTGATACAACTTGTTTTATGACACTGTTGATTTCTTTGCTCTACCTCTCAGTTTAACTTCCTTCTATTTCCCATATGTATAACATTCTCATTTTCATCAATAGCTAAGTGTACTAACAGATATAAGGATTATCTACTGTATTTTGTAAGGTTTTACAAGAGATATAGATCATAGACCTTGTGTTCATTTACCCTTTTCAAAGATGCAGACTTACAAAGTCAGACTTCAGCACAAGAGGCAAGAGCAGGACAGTTTAATAAACCATTCTACACAGCCAAACCAGTACAGAAATCTGAATCAAAATCAGGCAGGCAGACTCAACACTTTGGTCGGAGATTTTGTTTATGCTTCAAATCAAACCTGCATCATAAACTTCTGTTAAATAAATTCCAGCTGTCATGCCATTCTAATCTCACTGCCTGTGGATGATGAAAAGATGATTTTCTTGGGCAGAGAGGTTTTTTTTGTTTGGGTTTTTTTTTTTCCCCCTCCAAAATAAGTAATCAATCTGAGCCCCAAGACCAAGACACTGGGTTAAGTTATGAAGAAATCCAAGTCATTCAGTGCCTGGGTGAAAGAAAGAAGAGGACTGCGCCTTTCTCTCCAGGCTCCCCAGGGGTCTACCACTGTCCATCCTCCTCAAATAGGTTTATCAACAATTTTAAACAGCTACCAAGAGATTGCAGCAGCTGCCAAGTTGTTAAAAATATACAGAACTTCACTGTGGAGGTGGAGAGATTGTCACTACTGGACAGAGAAATCATAGCAGCCCAATATTTTTGGCTACTGCTTGCTATATTTTAACACATCATCTAAGAACACTAATCTTACCCTTGTTTTGTCTTTGCTGTCCTTGTTGAAGATCTTTTAAATATAACCTTTTAAAGTAAAATGTAATGCTGGTTTTTTTTTTTTTTGTCCCTTTTAAACAAGTCTCTCATATTAAGAGATGAGAAAAGAGAAATGATTTTTCCATCTGCTACCAGTACCCCAGGCCAAGTTTCCTGGGGTAGCTAAAAAAAAAAAAAAAAAAAAAAAAAACAAACCAAAAAAAAAAAAACAAAAAACAAAACCATTCCATAACTCCACATGGATTCCAGTGGATTGTTGAGCCAAGCCAAGATCTGTGACTTTCAGCTGTTCTTGTGGGTTCATGTGGCAAACTGCATAGAAAATGCCATACGAGCCATTCCTTCAGAGCAGATGTGTAGAGACATATTAACTAATCATCACATAAACTGTTATAGGTGTTTAGATTCTCTTTATAAAAACAGCTTGCTCTTTAGCCATTTGTTCAATAGCTAATAAGCTGAATCTCTTCTACACATTCAAATTTTTCCTTCTTTTTGGGTGATATACAGTAGGGACCACAACATGCTCCCACTGTCGCTGTAACTCCTAGTGGCCTTATCCTGACTGCTAAAATTGTCAAGATTCTATAGTTCTGAAGATTCTGTATCTGAAAGCAAGATCATTTAGTAATGTCTGTGGAATATAACATCTAAAAGTGGGATTTTTTTTGTCTTAATGTAGATTTTTTTCCCCCACAGTGATACAAGTTACTTATACAAATGCACTCAGAACAGACTAAAAAAATTTATAATTTATGACTATCATAAACAGACTTAAAGCTTAAAGCTTTCTAGCTGCCTATCCAGGTCTTTAATCTAATCTTGAAAAACCCCGAGTTCTTATCCTCTCTGAAAACTTCTGAAAGGACCAAACACAAACTAACTGCTTGTACCCTAAGACTCAAATCCCTCTTTCTATAGCTGAAGACAGACAATACTTGAAAATACTTGCACATTTCAGAGTTATTTTCCCTTGTTCTAAGCCAAAGGAAACTCCTATATCATTTCTCCACAGTGCAGTGGAGAAACAATGAACATGTGGCTCTGCATCTTCTCAAAATCACTATTGCCCTCTGAAATTATTTTTAACCTCAATCATGAGATTCGTACACTCATGACTTAAAATATTAAGTAGATAAAGGCAGTCCAGTTGTATAGTTTTTAATAAGTATTACACGTAGGCTGCACGAACACTAAAGCACATGCATGCATGGAGCCTCTCTGCCCAATATTCAGCCAATGCTATCAAACCCTCAGTAACTCAGTTGTAATTCCACTTCCTACTGAAATGACTGAAAGAGTCTGAGAAAGTCTTCATGTCCTATGTCAATTTAGGATCAATTTCTGGTTGCTATATTCAAGTCAGTACTATTATTAAGAAAAAAAACAAAAAAACAAAAAAAACCCCACCTTTTCCAAGCACTTTGCTGCTACATCTTTTTTGTTTTTCTTTTTTTTTTTTTCCTTTCCTTTTTTTTTTTTTTTGTGTGTGTTATTTTCTATGCTGCTATGTTTTAGGTTTCTCTTCTTCCCCTGTTTATCTGTAGTTTGAAGAAACTTCCTACTAGATGAATTTATCATCATTAGGTCTTGCTTTTTCATAAAACAGATCTTTTTTTCATCTATTTCAGCTATTTACATTTTCAGACATTTATTGCATTATCTGCAGCACATCGCATGACACCTTGATATTTCTTAAAACTTACTTTACAGCAATAAATAAAAACAGCTTAAGACAGCATCTTGTGTCCTCAAGAAACAGCGTCATTTGTTTACAGCTAAGAATCATGACAGCAGCTGCATACTGGACATTCAGTCCAGGACTGAAGATTATTATCTCATGGTATCACAAGAACATTATCTCTATTTGTAGCTACAGAAATATTAGAGATATCAGTCAGATAGAAAATATCCACATGAAACATCCAATGAATGAATCATCCATCTACTGATACCTAAGGATTTGACACCTAATATTGTAAGAGAAACTGTGATAGAAACAAATCACAGAAATAATCAATTTCTTATGAAAGACAGAAACCTAAAGAGCAGGAGACACAATTTGCCCCAGGAACAGAAGAACAAAGAAAGCATGTTTTCCAGTAGGTTTGTAACTTTTAGCCCAGTCTCTCTTCCTGTTGCTCACCTGTTTTTTTGTGTTTGTTTTATTTTTAAACAGCTCCTTCTGTCTCCCTTAGAGACCTCCTCTGCAAGAAAGACAGTGCAAGCCACAACTTGCTAGCAGCTACATTTGCACTGATTGGCCACAAATCTCTTAAATAGAGAGTAAGGCATCTGAGCTTGTGGTCAGCGAGAGCACATATTTTGTTTTGTTTCTGCCAAGTTCACTGTCAGTTTCCTCAAAACTTCTAGGAGCTTAATTTTATTTGAAATTTTAAGTAAATTTCAGATTTATTGAAAATCATTTGTAAGAGTCACAAATAATTATGTGAATAATAGATGACTCCGTAGACAGAAAGTTTGATTGCATAAGTCTATTGTCTTTAGGCAGTATTTCTTATCCTTATTTTCTTTCTCTATATTAGATAACTACAGCACATTTAAATTGGAATGACTCTGGAATTAAACTTTTCAGTTATCATTTCCAGTAGTCACCAATATGTAGACACTATTAATTTATTCATATAAGCAGAGCCAGAAAGTATGAGAATATTAATGGGAATCTTAAAGAGGTAGCAATGTCTTATGTCTCATCTGAGCACGATAGAAGAGAATAAAACAATGTTAACTAATATTGTGAATGAAAGCAGATGGTATCTCAGGTCATCAGTAGCACAGAATTCTTCCCTACCTTCCTAGGGAGCTGAAAGTGACTCAGCTTCTTTTGGGTTTTCAAGAAGAGCAAATGCTTACAAAAAATTCACAAGATATATGGGTCTGATGACAGAACCAAGCATATTCCAACACCTCATTTTAAGGAGATGGCATGTGATGCTCTTCTGATACAGGCTGACATTCATCACTTCTTACAGCCAGTACAAACGCCATTTCTCTTTTTGAAGTTGCATGAAGCTATAAAGCAAATGTCACAGACCAGAAGAAGCCAAGGTTGTGTTTTAACTCTGAAAAGTAATCTACACTGTATTAGGTTGAAATATATATTTCGAAATCTGTTTCTTTCTCTAGCTTTATTTTCATCTTTTCAAAAGCTGGCAGAAATTTAATTCAATTGCAAAATTTTGCTAAGGTGGTAGATGTGATTTGATGTGCAAGTATCGCTATAAAGTAATTCTATTAGCAGACTTCTGTAGGGACTGGAGGCAGTTGTGAAGTGAGTGTTGAAAGAAATGGAATTAGGGGACATCTATTGATGAGCAATAAACTAGAAAAGTATAAGACTTCAAAGAATAAGGACATGGAGCTTGGAGGAAGGAGAAACTGAAACTTCAGGGAAACAAGAATAGTAGCCTGAAAGACATCCAATTAGCCTGATACAGAGGTGAGTTTAGTGCCAAACAGCTGGAGAACCCTAGTGCAAATCTTATGATCAGGTACTCTGCGGCATAGAAGACAGGAGGAGATAAATAGAGATTGAGTTTTGCACAAAAACTATGAAAGAAATGAAGAAGAGAGCATAAGTTATAGAAAAATATTGCTGATATATTTTATATCAGAAAATATTTATTGGAAGTGCATTTTATACATATATGCATACCAGCACATATATAAAAGATCTGATTATATTAAGTACAGACATACAATCCCAAATAAGACGGTCAATCTACCTTTGTAAGGCTAACAGAGCAAGAATACGAAAGCTAAATCTCTCCAGTTTATATCTCAATTTCCAGCAGTCCACACTTTAAAGATGTTCTGAAGCAGAGGATAGACCAATATTGTTGTGTTTGAAGTCCCAATAAAGGGACTTCAACAAACCTGTCAAGTAATTAGAGTATAAAGACTTACTGGCAAAAAGCCCAACAGTTTTGTAGTAAAAGCTACCATTACTTCATGTAAATCATGCAAATGCATCGCTTTTCACTTAATGAATTTCATACGCTGTCAAAATAATTAAAAAAAAAAAAAAAAAATCTTCTTTTCCAGAAATTTCATTCTGCTCTTTAAGTCTTTAAACATTGCACTTAGTACTCTTATGCTCTTGCTGAATAAATTAGAGAACTCAGCAACTCTCAGCAATTTAATGACCAGGAGAAACATGCTTTTACTATTTTCAGGAATATTTTATATCAGTATAGGAAGAATACCATTCTGAAAATTACATTTTCTAGGCATGGAAGAACGTTACAAAAAAAAAAAAAAAAAATTTTCAAGACTATACAATATTCTTTCCTACATCTAGAATCCAGAAGTGAGAAAAGCACAGTAACCATGGAAGGCAATGAAAAGTTTGGAGAACACTCTCTTATGTACATACCCTGAATATGAAGGAAGAATATAGAAAAATTGAAACCAATAACTTCCCAAGGGATGCCTAAGAGACAATTGCAGCTATGAGACCAGATGGAGGGCTGAATTTGAACCAATTGCTTTGTAAAGAAAATACGAGCTGTGTAAACAGAAGGGGTCAATCAAGGATTTGGTTACTGTAAATCACCAAATCTAATCCAAAGCCTTCACTCCAGTTCCAGCAGATTCAAGACAAATGCCCTGATATGGAATCAAGGAGAATAAAAAAAGTGCAGTATTTTATGGCTAACCTCAGTGAACTCAATGACAGAAGCGTTTTTAGATTGTGACCATGCTCTGAGTTCTGAAAGGAATTACTTAACACTGTTAACTGTCCTGAATGACAATACTAAGATATAAAGAAAAAAGTAAAGTGATGATGCTCTAGTGAGACAGAAATGAAAGTGTTGCCTCTCATCTCAAAATAAATAAATAAATCCTTTTCCATATAATTTGTAAAGTTTTTATTTTCATTTGGAAGGTATCCTTTTGAATATAAATGTACAAAAAATGATAGTATGTTCAGAATCACAAGGTTGGAAACAACCTGCAAGATCATCTAGTCCAACCACCCTCCCATTCCTATCAGTACCACAAGCACTAAACCATCTCTCGTAGCTCCTCATCCAGGCGCCTCTTGAACACTGCCAGGGATGGCGACTCCACCACCTCCCTGGGCAGGCCATTCCAGTGCCTGACCACCCTCTGAGAGAAAAAGTTTCTCCTAATATCCAACCTAAACCTCCTCTGGTACAACTTCCTGCCATTTCCTCGGGTCCTACTATTTGCCTGGGAGAAGAGGCCAGACCCTTTTGCACCACAACCTCCCTTCAGGAAGTTGTAGAGTGCAACGAGGTCTCCCCTGAGCCTCCTCTTCTCCAGACTGAACAATCCCAGCTCCCTCAGCCGCTCCTCATAAGACTTGTGCTCCAGACCCCTCACCAGTTTCGTTGCCCTTCTCTGGACACGCTCCAGGGCCTCAATGTCTTTCTTGTAGTGAGGGGCCCAAAACTGAACACAGTACTCGAGGTGCGGCCTCACCAGTGCTGAGTGAGAATGCATTAATACAATTGTTAATTGCGTTTATATAATGAGTCAGAGCATATCCATAGCTTTATTTACTCAATGCAATGCATTTGAAAGCTTCATAATCGGTAACCGATTTCAAAATTGCTATACGGAAGTTATTGTATAGATATCATGTAACAATCATTCTATACATTTCCTATGTCTCTTTATGAAGAAAATACTTCAAAAATTAAATAAACTCTTCAGATTATGAACTCTAACATATTACATCCCGTCTCTTTGCGAAAAAAAGAGAAGTTTTGTCTGGTTTTAACTGCACATTTAGGTTTCAGCTCCCTCTTGTTCCTGGACTTACACACCATTGTGACCTCAGCTACATATAATTAGTGTTTATATTCACATACCAATTGCTTATATAAATCAGAACAGAAAATTAGTTTGCTCCTCCCTTTCTCAGCTGCTCCACAGTGAGCAAGATTTTTTCTGCTAGGTAGCAGGCAAGCTGTTTCCTGACAAGGTCCAGTCTGCTGTACTGCCTTTACTAGGTTTTCTAGGATCTACTTACTTCATGAGCTACACAAATTTTACCCTTAATAAAGATTCACAAGCCAAAGGCAAACAGTCCGTTTGGTTTATTTCCTGCCTCTCAATGATTCCTGATGAGATTAATGTATATGAACAGATTGAGGCTCCTATCCAGCGTTAGGAAGTTTGCTTCACTTGTTTAATGAGATATCCAAATACTAGAATACAGTTCACACAATTTTTATTATTGATTCTTTACCTTGGATCAAGGGAAATTTCCACAGCACCGTTAAATGCTTTTACAAATAAAAGTTCCTACTCTATTACATTGTCCTGTCTCAAAATATATTTCAGAGTTCTTGTGAGCGAGCACAGAGGAAGAGAAGTTCCCATGTAATACCTTATACGAACACTCTACACATGCCACCTTGGATGATTTCACATGCAGTTATTAGATGCAAATTAAATCTTTATCATGAGTTCTCACTGGTTATAGATAGGCATTTTTTGTTAATGAAAAGAGTTTACTGCTTTCATTGTCCTTATTTTCTCAGCAAAATACAAGGGTACTGGAATACTTTGCATGGCACACGTTTAGATATCAGTGTCTCTAGGCAGTTTATCTAGATAAAGTATCACTTTCAAAGATCCTGATAATAAGTAGTGAGGACAAATTAAGTACGAACATTGTCGGACACATCTGTTCTTAAACAATATTTTCTGTGCTTTTAAAGTGCAGCAAGATACATACCCTACTGTTCCATTCTGGCTCTGACACTGCCTAAGCAAGGTCATTTCAGGTGATCTATTTATAGAGAAAGATCTTAGTCTCTTGAAGACTATACTGAAGAAAAACCTGTATAATTGACTGCTACAGGGAGAGGATCCAGCTCATTATTTGAATTACACATCCATCTGTTTCAGTCAGTGGGGTTTATAAAGATAGTTTAATTTAAGAGTTAGTTGAAGTTATCAAATAACAGATAATTTTAAACTACAGAAGAGATTTAATTTTCCCCTGCTGTTGTGAATCAGCATTTTTTTTTTTCCCCCTCAAATAAATGCAGAAGAATATGTTGTGTAAGCCAGAGATTTAAATGAGTTTGCATTATCCTTATTTGGACCACGGACTATCTATTATACTGAGCCTGGTTATATTCCTTGCCATCTTTGCATTCTGATTATTTTGCTGTATTCAGTTTGGCTTCTTGTGTTACTTCAATGTTAAATATTTAAAGCAGAAATATTAAGTAATGTATTTATTGTGCTAGCTATATCTTAAGTTTTTTTTAAATTCCTTCCTGCAGAATATTACATGGATGAAAATCTATCTACAGAGATACTCATGCTGTATTTTATCAGAGATTAAGCAGATACTGACAGCATGATATTACACAATCTCTTAAATTGTCTCACATGTAAGAACTCCTGTTTCCTATCTTTTTTCCCTTTCTTTTTTATTAGTTATTCTAAGGATCTAGTATATCTAAGGATCCCAATGTACCTGCTGCTAAGGTGCAATCTATTGCCTTTCATAAAAATCACAACCAGAACCTACTTCTTTATGATCTGGGATTTCTTATCATCTCACTGAGAAGCATTAGCAGATATTTACTTACTGTTTTATTCTATATTTAAATGTTAAGTTACTTTAAGTCACAGATTTTTTTTAAGCTCTTAGTCACTATAGATAGCATGGATTTACATTTTTGTGTCCAGATGTTGAATTCTGAATATAGACATTAAGATTGTATTAGAAATTTACATTTTTCACACAGTCCAAGAAAGCACCTGTAACTCTATAACATGATGGAAAATACGATAATAGCAGGATGGCAAAGCCTTTGGCTGCAGCAAATGCAGACAAGCCCAAGTAAAGCAAGCACAGAAGCATCAACAAAAGAAAAGAGCTACTTACCTTCAAAAGGCCACAGGTAGGAAAAGATCTCCAGTGAGATACTTTCTTCTCTACTGTCAACCTTTAAATTAGCTCTGGGAAGGGGTGGATCCTGGCTCCACTCTTTCCAATCACTCAGTGCATTGCATGCACCTGAACTCCCCTGGGTTGGTCTTACCTTCCCACCAGGTGCTCAATTAATATTTCATGCCATGGCTTAGCATTTCAGCTACAATATTTCAGTTGTTTCTACACTGTTCTACACAGAAATATTTAAATCCAAAATATTTTGTTTGAACTTTCTATGTTTCTGATATTTTACAGTTGATTGACTGAAAAGGAAACTTCTTTCATAGAATATATTTTCTTTGGTTTTCAGCATATTTCATGTTTTCCTGTGGTTTGAAGAATGTTTTCATTTGAAATATTTCATAACCCTAGCTTTGGGATATTATGGGAGCAGAAACAGATTCATGAAATTTCTACCAACAGGCTAATTTGGTGATTCAAAGTCCTCTTTCTGATGACAGATACTAATATGGGGAAGGACAAAAAAAAAGAATTACCCAACAAAGCAAAATTTATTCTGAAATAACTGAAGTTTGAGGAATCTATAGGTACTGAAGTGTATATTCTGATACATTCCAATATCCACAGTCAAGGAAAAGATTATCAGGGAAGGTAATATGAAAATAGAGGAAGACTATCTAAAAAAGCTTTTGAGATTGCAGGAGGAAAGTTGATAGACCCAGAAAACTCCAGATAATCTTACCACTCCAATTCAGACAGAACTATTCAATTGATAAGGTCATTCTTTGCATGTTAGATGATTAATGGTAAAGTCTTCTTCCAAATATAATTCCACTATATTCTGTATAAAGTTTGTTGTTTAGTTTGGCTATGAATTTTTATCCAGCAATCCAACTCATTAGAAAGAGTGACAGGGGATCTTTCCTTACGAGGAACACTAAACCCATACCTCTCTTCTTGATCATCTTATTTCTTTTGCAAAGCAGCAGGATTTCTCCGGTCCTGTATGTATAGGAGATCATTCCTTTTTTTTTGCACCTTTGATTCAAACCTTACTGTTGAACACAGATTGACAAGTGCCAGCAAGTCCTGGTCAAAATTCGAGAAATCCTTTTTCTGAAGATTTGCAGGTCAGTGGCAAGGAGAGAGAGATTAATAGCAGCTTAATTGCCAGCAAGAAGACTTTTGTGTGGGCTCCTCTCGAGGGAGATAACTATATCTGCATGCTCAGGAATGCTGCACATGACTTACCTAAGTGACCAGGAATGCCATGTTGGCAGAAGAAGAGGATAAAAAAGGGAACCTACAACCAAGTGAGTGGTGTCTGACATACCTCATGATGTGATACCTACCTGCTGCTGGACTCTCCTGGGCTTGCTATCTGAGACTTGCCTGTTTCTCCTGGACTCACTGTCTCTGTACCTGCTTATTGCCTAAGGCAGGCCACTCTGTTTCTTCTCTCCCCTGTTCTTTTCCTCCTGTATTGGCCTTGGACCATTGGAATGGCATGCAACGGGATGCTGCTAGACCTTAGTGGTGACTATCCACACTTTACAAAGGAGTAATTCTTGTCCTTTCCTATCACCCTCTTTCTCTTCCCCATCACTCTAATTCATATTAATCACCAGCCTTCCCTTCCCCATCTCCCTGATTGACTAGGATTCCTAATAAACTGGTTGGGCAAACATTTGACCCACTGTGTCTTAATCTTGCCATCAGGTATGCATATATTAAAAGAACATCCTCTCCCTCCTGTAATTGAATCAAGACACTATGCTAGTGTACTCTTGTTTCAGGATATTTCAGTGTCTTTTAGAAAATGAATGAGGTGGAAATTTCCCAATCAGTATGCACTTGTGACATTAATTACTTACAGTTCACTGACATAACAATTTATTACTACTCAAAATAATGAATTGAGATAACAACTGAATTCCTCTCTTTTTAACCACAGATGTGGAAGGTCTAACATGCTAAATACAACTGACAAGTTTTTATTTTTTTATGTATTAAGAGCACACTATCTCCAAAGTTAAGTACAGAATTTTGCTTATTGCACTAACATAAGGTACAAGGACAGAAATGTTCTTATCCACAAAAACACAGGGCAGGAATTTTTTTCAACCTTCACTACATTTCATCTTTTCTGCCAATCCTTGTAGTAACAGGTTGAAGGTAATATTCAGTCATTTAAGATGCTAAATTCTTAGTGATTTTTTTTTTTACCAGACATCAATAAAACACAGGTGTTAAAATCCCTAGTTCACAATAACAATTTTAAATCAGTTTAAGCTAACATTTCTTCCCTAAAGAGATATTTTCTCACTTTAAATGGTGGGACTAGAGTTGTCATTATTTCTTCAGTTGCCCTTCTTCAGTCAGTTGTTGTCATCAAACCAGATCTGCCTGCAAGGCCACAAGCCTCCTCGTGGTTCTGAGGAAGCAGCATGACCTTCAGTATGAAATTAACTTGGCCCCTCATAATTCTCAAATTCAAATAGAAATAGTAAAACTCCTCCCTGGCCAGGCTCAGAATATTGCTTCAGAGGATCCAATTTAAACAAACAAGCATCACTGCCCCCCAAAAACTGCTCTTTTGTATAGATGAGCAGCATTCTCTCAGAGACAGAAGAAAGATAGGAGGCTCCAAAAGGAACACAGACCATCAGTCTGCCTCTTTGCTTCCCACTGGGCTTTTACTGCCTGCTGAGAAGGAAGACCTTAAACTACTGACCTGCCTATGCCCCCAGCCACCCATCCCGTGTTTGCTTTTTTTCCTGTGGTTAATTATTTACATCACTTGCTTGAATAAGCAATGTTTTAAAACAGAGTCTTTAAAACATCTCACAGGCAACTAGTGTATGTGATTCAGCGAGCCAGTGCACTGGCCCATAGCTCCATCTGCCTCCAAGAAACAGCAAGGTTAGTCTGACCATAAAATTATTCTTAGTAGAATGGCAGGTTTCCTGATCAACAATGTGCTGAATTCAGCAGGAACAGGCTTCTGGCTGAACAGCCTTGATTTTCAGCATAAGTGTAAAAACTGTTACAGACTATTCTGTGACCAGGATATACAAAAATATACAAAGACAAGAGATATTCAAGTAGTAAATTTCTGCTGTCCAATTTTATGTATTCCTGCTGTCCAATTTTATGTATTCATATATAGAGGGAAAGAAAGACTACTGTTCCATCTACAGACTGAATCAAGAAAAGATTTATGAGTGCAATGTTCTCTTTCATTAGGTTATGTGGTGAACTAAGATACTGTGGTTCGTTTAAGAATGGTACATCATTTCATTTATTTATTTTGAATTTTAGACTGTTCCGTTTAGAAACCACAGGTATTATAATAACATCTGGCAAAAGCATTATCAATAAAACTGCAAGAAACTTCATCTCCTGAGAATACAAGGGAGAGAGAAAAAACTTACTTCAGTAAAAATAATTTTCAGACATAGGTGATAAAGGAAAAAAGCAGACTGTATAAATAACCTTAAGTTCCAAGAACTGCATACCTACAGCTGAGATTTTTTTAGGCTTTTGATTTTTCAGATTAAATGTGTGAAAACATTGCTGCGAAGAATAATTCCTGTAAATGTCAAAGTACTGGCCTCCCTAAAGTCTTCCATTCAATGAAATATGCTAAATGAAAAAAAACGCGACTTTAGTTCCTGAGAAACTTAATAAGGTTAGCTAAATAAATACCGAAACTCACAGGCTGTAGGATGGCAGCATATTTAGCCTGAAAATATGAACATATTCCTGTTTGAGCTGTCATTTAAATATCCATAGTCTAGTGATTTTCCCTTAGAGATTTCCCATATTATTTTGAACATCCCCTAAAAAAAATGAAAGTACAACTTTATTTCAGCCAAATCTCTTCAGAACTAAGACTTGTTTGTAGGGTAAAGACAGCAGCTAGCTTGACCAGTATTTCTATCAGTCTCTTTTGAGGGTCTTCAAATTATATTCCACTGCCAGATCACAAGCCACTTGAATGGCAATTGGAATATGTGTTCTTCAGAAGGTATATACAGAGACACCACCAGGTCCATGAGGACAACCAGTGTGGCATTAAAGTTACTACTGCATTTTGTCTGCTCTCACCTAGTTCTAAATTGTCCTTGTTTGTTCATTTGAAAGAGGGAGTCAAAATCAGTTGAGCATTGTCCCCAGCCTCTTTACCGTCATTTCCAGCTATGGAATATTTAACTAGGCAGTGCAACACACCAAAGAAGTAAACTCCAATTGCCCTTATTCTGAATAATTCTTCACTTAATTTAAAGAAGTTATTTCTGTATTCTAGATAGATGCTAGATATGAAAAATGTCAACTCATATAACCACATGATTACAACCACTTTAGCCTGTACAGAATAAAATTTGGATATTTTAAGAACTTTTAAGTTAGAACTGAGTATAATTTAGAATTTACCAGTTTGTAAATAAAAGTTACACAGCGCTCTAAAAAGCTCTGAGGAGACAGTTAAGATAACTTAAGTTTTAAGATGAGTGCTGGCTTTGTTACAAACCTTAAATAATCCAAGAAAATTAGGCTTATTGTCAGTACAGTATTCCTACAGCTACATTTCAGTAGTACTACTACTGGAAATATAACTCCCCCCAAAATTTAAATACAGATTTATAAATATAAATATATACATGCAGTTCCACATGTTAACTCTATTGATTTACAAATAGTATAGGCTTATTTAGATTCTGTGTTCAACAGAAACAATGAATGCTGTATTGTATAACCCCTACTGAAAAAGAAAAGATACCGTAGGTTATTGTTGGATTTCTTCTCTGACAGCTCCCTTAGGAAACTGTACAAAAGTATTTATTATTTATATATAAGCAAGAATGTCAACACATTTTTAGATAACTGTATTTTTTTTCTGTCTAGCAATGGAAACTACAGAATAAATTATATATGACGTGTAGCTATTCTAAGAAAGTTGGTATTATGTAGCCAGCAATATACATATTAGATATAAAATGTTGGATGGAGGTAGTACTTTTGGAATGTTGTTGATGTTCCTATTTCATACCACTATCTAGACAAAATTAAGATAAAAAGTACTCAACATAGTTTTCTGTAACCTGATAATATCTGTCCATATGAGTACTTTCAGATGTCCTGAGGTGATATGCCAGCTGTTAGGAAGGTTGCATTTTACTTCAAAACCCACAGGTATATAGCAAACATATTTTGCTATGCATACCATCTGGTACCTGTTTTTACCAGAGAACAGAGTGTGTTTCATCATTAAATCCCATCCTGGAATACTAAAATTAATTCAGACAGATATATGCATTTTACTCCCTGTGGGTTTTCCTATCAAAATAATCTTCTTACTTTTTGTGGCAGCAGATGAAGTCACCAGATCAAATTATACTCTAAGATAGACACATAAAACAAATAGAAAATCAATAGGTTTGTACAAACATACATGTTCAAAAAGTAATTAAATGTAAATTACAGCTAGTATACAAGTATCTTCTATACACAGTAGAGTGTCATCTTCTACTTCTTGAACTTTATTGTGGTACAATTTAATTAGAAAATCAAGATTTATTTTCTGGTCACGTCAAGGATAGGTATCAATATTCTCCACCTTGATTATTCCTGCAATTTAATTCTAACAATGTTTCTTTTGTGAACCTAATCAAAATTCAAATTAATGACACTTTTGTCCAGTACTCTCATCAGTTTCATTACACAAAGGATTTTCTAGGGAAAAGATATATTTTCATCAGTGGAGGAAGGCTAAAATTTATTCCAACATTTAAAAAAAAAAAAAAAGGAATTTGCATCCCAAACAGATAGAAAAATATGATAAATAAATAGAAAACAAATAGAACAACACAACAAAGGAAAGGTTTTATCTTCAACTGAATGAACAGTCATTTTGAAATATGAGAACTGATTTTCACAATAATTGAAAAATTGCAGTTTTTCACAAGAAATCAATATAAGCTTGTGTGAATATCCATGTTTTTAATGAGAAAAAAAAAAAATAATTAAAGATTACAACTAATTCTTCCCTAAGAACAAAACTTTATTTGGTGGTTAGAAAAGGTGGAACTGCAAAGCAGTGTAATGGCAATCTGCTGAATTAAACAGTTATTACAGAAAGCTGCAATTATCTGCATATCTCACTTTTACCCCTGATACCAAGCTCTCATCAGGTGTCACAGTGCTACATATGGAGAATATTTTTGGAATGCTTTCTTCTTTCACCTTCAAGATTTTTGCATAATGAGATTCACTTCTATTCATTTGCTTTTGTTCAGGATAGCTGATGAATTAGACATTACTGTATTAAAAGCATCCTGGGCTTGTACATAAAGGATTAGAGCCAATTAATGAGCCAAGATTGAAATGAATTCTTTTTTGTCCTTGTTTTACATAGTGGTCATATCCTCCAAACTTCTAAACCAAGTTCTGAACAAACTTGAATGAAATTCTGCATTCTAAACCAAATGATCTTCAACTGGCTCAAGATGTAGAAGAATTGGCTCGACGTAGAAGGACTCTGTAAAGTTTCACAAATTTCATAATACAGGAAGAATATAACAATTCAGGGAATTTAGCATTTCCTTTCCCAACTCAAAGTTTCTGTTAACAACCCTCTACTGTGATCAGTCCTGAAATGGGGAGAAATACTCCCCATCTCTCTCCATCATCCCTTTACAGATGTACGGGTTTAATTTATTCAATTAATTCTGTCTTAGGTCTTACTTTATTTTAACAGGATATTTGTGGAGTCATAATCACCTGTGTAAGTATAAAGTTGATAGAATTGGTGCTATTTTGTTTTCAGTTCACTCCTTTTTTGCAGTACTGTAAGAGAGAGAATTGGGGTTGCATGTGTGAAATTCATATAATTACAAGCTCTTAACCTCAAAAAAGTAATTCAGAGCCCTAATTTTAAAAAGAGCAGTTTAACTTAGTCAACAGCGTAAGGGAAGATTTGAACCAATTAGATTTTAAAAAGTCTCTAACAGCTCTCACTGTTAAGAAACACCACAGGACATCTCCTGGTCATTTTGCTTTGTATGGATGCTAGGTAACAGGAGACTGAATTATATTGATGAGGTTTAGTCCCATAGTTCTAGGTCATTTACTTTAAGTAACCCAGCTTGGCCAATTTCATTACCATTTATCTTTGTAGACCATGTATCAGCTATCAGATACTTGATATCCTTGATATCTCGATGCTTGAATACCTTCTGAGTAATGAAGAACAAGGATTCACTCACCATTAAGGACAGAACACTAGAAATCATAGTTCTGATGGTTACCTAAGATTAAAGATACTTAATCTTATTATTAGGGCTTGAATATACTATAAGCTTTATTCTTGACTCTGCTGCAGATTTTCCTCGTGTTTTGTAAATTATCTGCCATTTTTTTCAACATCATTCACAGGCTTTTACTTGCATACAAGATGCCAAAGGACAGTCCAGTTTGTTTAAAAACAAGCAACCAAATTCCCACAACTTCACGGAAAGAAACAAAGTGAAAAACAGTAAATCAGCAGCTGAAATTTGGTACAATATGTATTTTAGTTTATTTTATTATTTTAGCTTTGAATCTGTTGTATGATGCAGAATATTTTCATAAAACTTGAGACCTCATGTTCTATAGGGAGATATTAGTAGCATGAGAGGCATGGGGGAAAGTAGTCTTTGCTCCACCACTACTGTATTTATGACAGTGTAGCTCCACCACAAGATCCAAAGATACAAAGAAAACACAGATCAGAGAATGGTGTCCCTAAATTGCCTGCAGTGGGGTAAACTATAAACTGAGTTTATTTAACCCTGGACACCTAAGCCTCAGGAGGATGGCAGTGAGCAGTCCGAGTTCTTTGGCATCACTGTTAGGCTCACAACAGAGTTTGAGCTTATTTGTGTATGCAGCATAAAAGTAATCCTCACAGTGAGTGACAGCAAGGGCTAGAAAAAAAAAATGTCTTACAGGGAGAGAGGTACAGGTTTTCTCATGATACGTTCAGAGCAGTGGAGTAAACACAAATAGGAGTAACTGCTAAATTCAGCAGAAGGAACTGCACAATGTAATTCTTAAATTAAAGGTGACTGAATAGTCTCTCACTGTGACAAGATGCTCTGCAATGCCATGAGGATGAGACACTTATTTTCTTTGATGAGTGTTTTTGTCATTAACTTTTAAGGTCACCTGAATGGAGTTAAAATAATCCCGTGGATAACCAGCTATTGAAAAGTAGTCTATACAGGAAGAGAAGGCCTAATGCATCTGTGCAATAGATGACCATCTCCTTTTGTAAAGATATATAAGACAGCCTAAACACACCAAGGGAGTTAACAGAACTTCAAATCTTCTCAACAAATACAAATAATTTTATGTGTATGGGGAACTAGCAAGATGACAAAAAATGTGACTGGATTAAAGAAAGAAAAAGACAGCTGTCATACTCATCTTGAAGTGTCATACTGTTCATACTGACATGCAGCTGCAGGAATTGCACAACAGAATAAATTTAATGAGAATTTTTATGATATTGCTTAGTTTTAAAAACAGCACAGACTCTGTTCTCACTTTACATGGAGAAAATGAGACTGAACCAAGTCTACAACCAATCTGGATGCTGGTGAAGGGAAGCAAGGTCAAGTCCACCACGGGCAAACTATACTGCCAACATTTCTGTGCATTCTTTTTTATTCAAATTCTTACATTCTCATATTTCCTCAGTGCATACCACATTTCTTGCATCTTCTTTGCAAGAGGACAAATGATGAGCAGCTGTCTGCCTCACAGTACTTCAATTCAGACCTTCCACCTGTAATAAAACAGTGAAAAATATTCAGATATATGATTACTGAAATTCTAACAGAGCATTTGTGAGAGGCATTTTTAATGCATTAAAATAGTGGATTTTTTCCATTACTACCAGCAACCACTGAGCTGAAAATAAAGAAACTGAGTTAAAACATAAGATCTGAAATTGAAACTATTATTTGAATTAATCAGATTAACAAAAAGATGAAAACAAAACACAAGCAATGAGATCTTCATATAAATTTTCACATTATTTATAATGTGTTAAACCAGAAATAGAACTCCCAAAACCTTATATACTATCAATAACACAGCTGTGAATTAACAAAAAAATCATCATGGGAACAGTAATATGGGTAAAATGGTTTTTCATTTTTAAGATGAAAACTCTAGGTGAAAACTTGTGTTCTTTGGATTAGTCATAAACCCTAAATGCTCATAAAAATCTCATGCATGTACAGAAGTTATTCCCTTTGATTTCAGATTTGGACCAGGGCTAGAGAACCTAATGGCTCAATCCAGAAAAATAATATATCGCATGCTATTATGAAGGACAGAAGTTGCTTTGCTGGCTGAGAAACAGATCTAAGGCTGCTGACAGGTACTGCAGAAGGACCAGCTGAGATTATTTAAGAAGTCACTGATCCCAGCTCTCAGTTTCCCTTGAGATATGTCAGGGGTGCATTTCTTAACAACCATGAGGTCAGCTTGCACTTGTTACTGTGAGACACTTTCACTGAGCTGATGAAAGAAATGATATCCCACGTATAAAGTGACTGACTACCATTGCAAAATCAGAAAAAACTTCTATATTTGCACGGCTCAGATTCTTCTTACAAAGCTTACCAATGTTAGCTGAAACAACAACCTTGGCAGTTTGCAATAGAGTGCAGGATCTTGCATGGATACAGCTAAGGAGATTTTAGCACTTTTTCTGTTAAGTGTTTCTGTCATAAGCTCCCACTGCAAGATGGTAAAAATTCCAAAAGCAAAAGATAAATGTGATAGAAAATTTTATGTGCTAAAAGCTCATCTGCACACTTAAAAAGCAGCACAGAAGAGAGACAATAGTAAGTGAAGACTCCCAGCCATCTTCTCCCAAGCCCATCACAAGAGCAATTAACCCACCAGAAAACCATCACCTCCACATGAACAGAGAATGGAAACACAAAAGCAGCTGGCAAATCTAAATTAAGGAGTCAGGGAGGGACATTCTACCCAGGCCCCCGTCCCCAACCCCCCCATCTCAGGGCTATCCCAGGAGATTCTCAGGAACAATTTCCAGGTGTGAAGCTCATGAAGATGAGCAAAGCTTGAAGCACCTGTTGGTTGTTTTTGTCCTGACTGAGTGAAGGTGCTGCCAGAGAAGGCAGCAGAATGAGGCTGTTGTGCTGTGCAGCACTCTGTTTGTGTCTGAGTTGCATATGGTGTATACACGCGTACACTGTTTTCTGCACACACTGAGAACACTCACAACCTCTACTGGTTGACCTGAATCTGCTGCAGGAGGCTTGCTTCTCTCAGGGCAGTCAGATCTAAGATAAAGCACATTCACTTAACAAGGTGATTAATAGTTTTAGTCAATACTCTAATACATGCTTCTTATTCTTT
Organism: Lagopus muta; assembly: GCF_023343835.1. NCBI lineage: Eukaryota > Metazoa > Chordata > Aves > Galliformes > Phasianidae > Lagopus > Lagopus muta. The sequence continues at coordinate 32,108,903 of NC_064438.1, read as the reverse complement.
CACAACATTTATGTTGTTAATTATCAGAGTAATTTAGATTTGCAAATACACTGAAAAAATAGAATTAGAAACTTTTTAAGAACTATGATTTTCTTTTCTTTGTATTTACTTCCATCTTATGTTTCTAAAATGTCAATTTATTTGCAAAGACAAAATTGGATAAAAAAAGTTAGGAAACTTCCACAGATGACATGCCAATAGTGATTCCGCCCTATCAGCTGTAGCAATGGCAGTGGTTATATGTTTTGTACACATAACTATGCTTGCTTTTAGTAATGTCATTATAAGTATAAGATCAAGTGCAGTTTTTTAAGCATGGATCTATAAGCACACACTGCTTCTACACAATTTTTTTTCAGCTTCATAATTCATTTTTTCTCCATAATCTAAAACAATACATATAAATAGGGGTTTAAAATATATTGAATTATGACATTGTAATGCCAGCAACGTTTGCCATTTTCATTTAAGTTGCTTAAAACTTTTCTTGATACATTTTGTTTTAAGAAACAATTCAAATGATTTCTAAAGTTTAGAAAATAGAATTAATTCCCTGGAAGACTTTTTAAACTTTACCTTCTATAAACTTTATCTTCTTTCAGCTGAGAATATTTATTTATTTAAGTACATTCATCTCAGTATAGAAGTACCCTGAAGCTCTGAGTTTGCTGAGTGTAGAAGAAGGTGTTATTAAAAGTACTTAAAAGAAATTGGCAAGGGGACACCTACTCACTGTAATCATCACAAGTAAATCTGGAAGGAAGCCCCTCTATATATATTATCTAGCATTTTATTTCAAAATAAAAATGAACTTCATAGAAAATATTGACATTACATTTAATTCATTAATTTCATGTGCATACAATCAAAGAATATTAGACTGTTATAATTACAAAATAAACAAGAGAGTTAGGCAAAGTAGACTATGATAACAAAAGAGAATAAATGGAAGGCTTACCCTTATGCTGCACTCACTACAAAACACCAGTAGAGGCAATTTCCAGAAGAGATCCTTCCCCACTGGTAGCCAGCTCTTAAATAGGTCTAGGGGAGGTGCAGCCAGGCTCCACCCCGTCTGGCAGCACAGGTGAATTGCCTTCACCTGTGCTCCTCTGGCTGACTCATGGCTCACCTGAGGTGATCAATCAGAGGTTCAGGCCGTGACTCAGCAGTTCCCATACACATGTGACATTTTGTTCTTCCTCAGATTACTCTGAGGTTTTCCAACTGGCATCAAAAAATACCCTCATACCTTCATAGATAGAATTTAACTTGATATGCTTTAGTTCTGTAATGAGTCAGCATTTCTGGATGAATGATCTGATGTAAAGAATTTTGTTGTGTACATCTCTTAGCCACTGAGAAATTGCAGCCTTAATTTCATACAATAACTCTCATGTTTTATGACTTTTTTTGCACTATGGGTTGAATGCATGAATAATCATGCCCAAGGCAAGGCTTGATCTTACGGGCAGCTGTCTTGCACAAGAAGAATGAAGATATCCCTGGACAAACAAGAGCTGCCAACTGCCTGGGTTCTTCTATTGTTAGACCCATTACACATCTTGCAAAGGCAAGACAGCAGCAGGCACTGCCACTGAGCTTGCTCAGTTGCTAAGTCCAGGAAGGGCTACATATGTGAGGTGACAGCCGCCTCTGAGCAGAGAAGTCAGGGGTGAAGGCAAGGACAAGCTGTAATCACAGCTTTAATTCCCCACTTCTCCTTAGCAGTAGAAAAGTGGCAAAGCCAGATCTTCCCGTTCTCTCTTCCCTATGGTTTTGCTTATGCTGCTGCTGAACAGACTTGCATCTGTTTTGTGCTTCTAGTTCCTCTGAGAATATTATCAGCTGTCCTAGGATGAACTTTGAGAAAACACATTCACTTCAATGAATGTCTTTTATTTCACTGTGAATAACAGCATAGTGATGCTGACCAAAAAATCAGGAATTTTAACTCTTTAACAAGTATGTAAGCCATACAGTATCTTTTAGAGATACACTCAGACAAATGGCCACTCAGGAGCTAATTACATATAAATAATTCCACAGGGGAGTGCAGCAACCATATTGTAGCTGAGATAGCCCTATAGCATAATTCATAACCTTATAATAGAGAAGCAGAGGATGTTTCTGAGCAAAAGTCCTGCTTGGCTATGATTAATGGTCCATGCATTGTTCAATTTTTATATTTTTGTTTTAGAACCTTACACATATCTCCTTACTATACCCAGGCCTCCTGGCCATGCTTCTGTCTTGATTCCTTTTTTGTCTTTTTTATTCAAAGCAGAAGGTCTGTGGGAAAGAAAGTTCAGATAAAAGAAATTCCTAGGCTTTTCAGTATTAGGAGGAATCAAGTATCCAGTGCCATACAGCTACTTGGCTCACTGTAGCATTACAAAGTGTGCAATACTGCAAAGCATAAACTGCTATTCCAATGGTGTGACAGTTTCAACGTATCAAATTTGGCACCTTTTCAATAAAATAGGCTAAATTTAGATAACCATATGCTCATCCTGACAAGCTAGCTTCTCCCTGATATGTGTTCTCATGAGCATAAAAGAGGGCCTCAAAGTTTAACTAGTTTGAAGTGAATTCAAAATACCATATAATTTACTGTACAAAGTTTGTGTGTTGAGTAAACATCACAGCTTAATTAATATATTCTGCTTAATGAACTAAGATTTAGCTGCACACTACTTGTTAATGTTCATGAGTCATACTGGCAAATTCATAAATCGTACTAGAAATGTTTTACCTATCCATGATTTTAGTGTATTGTAATAACAATGGTACAATTAAAGTCCATTCTCTCTTTACTACCAGAATGGCAAAGTTGAATTGTACATGCAGTTTCGCAATTACATTCCAATCTAAACATCATCTTGAGACAGTTCTAAACAACTATTTGAGACATTTAAAAACTAATGATTTTAAAACAAGGGTCCCTCAGAAGTCTCTAACTGCCTTTTTGTTGGAAAGGTTCCATATGATACACAATATCTACTTATGTATATCTTATAATAAATACTGTAGAGGTTGACTCAATTTACTCTATACTAAGATCAACATCATTCTAAAATTCACTTTTTTTTTTTCTGTGTGATCATTTTGCTCACACACTGATCTTACTGATCTAAAAGCAAGCCAAAATCTGAAGAGTGTATCACCTTTCTAAAGGTAGAGGAAATCTTCAGTATACACTTACAGACAAGACAGTGCCATGAGAAAACACAGAACACGTCATTTCAAGACCAATAATTAAAGTGCTTAACAAATTCCAGTGAAAAGAGTTGGACTTGTATGTAAAACAAACAAACAGGCTCACAATTACAAAATTCTAGTGATACTTAATAGCTTGTCTCACTTAAATTCGGCAAAAAAAAATGACAATATTTGTTAACCCTGTTTTAGAATTACAGTTCCTTAAAATATGTGCAGAATCTCATCAGTTCATTATGATGACTAGAAAAGAAGCCGTGCATACACAGAGCTTCACACATTCTTATACAAAAGGCATTGCGAGAGCAGGACAACATTTTTTAAGTGTAAGTTAAGAAGTATCTAGAAAAGCTATGTTTCTTCAAATCACCAGTACTTTTAAAACATCACATGCAGTGGAAGCCTCTTTGTATTTAAAATCTTCTAACCATGTAGTAAATCCATTCTTAATGTGTGTTCATTGCAAGTTACCCTTGAAGCAATGTTTTAACGTTAAAAAAAAAACAACAGTTACCATGATTGCATCAGAAATACCATAAAATATTTTAAAAATTAAACTTACATCTGATTTTATACCATGCATTTTTATAGAGAAATCATATGTATTTAGTTATCATCTGTGCTTCAGTCATTACCAGGAAAAAGCTGACAGATTTTAATACAATGAAGGCAAACCTCTTTTTAGTTGCTCAGTTAAACTTGCTATTACCATAGCCTATAGCCGAATAATTTCATAGGAAGAAAGGTGTTTTTTTGTTTTTTTTTAAATGTGAATTGTTCAATTAAAAGAATGCACTTAGTTTTTAACTGTGTCCTTGACTATTTGTTTTCTTCTGTATCCATCTCTGCAGTTCAGTCTCTAACACAATAATATAATTTAGGGAAAACTCCCTTCATAATCTTTCAAATATTTGTGTGTGTGTTTGTACTCACATGTGTGTATGGTTTATTATTGTTGCAGTTCTATGGAATGATATGGAGAAGTACCATCTGACTGCACTTATTTCACAGGCAACTGACTCCTGACTTCCTTAACGCATTTTAACTGGCACAATATGAAGCATTTTCAAGTTCTGTTTTTCACAGAAATATTATCAGTGTTTCACAGAGAGGGATATTTACAATTTGGAGTTAAGCATACTAGCTGATAGCAACCTAGCATGTCTTCTGAAAGCTTACAATAACATAGAACTTCTGGGAAACGTATCCCAAAATGTCCAGAAAATAGGTGGACATTAGAGAAGATGTAATCTCCCTGTTAATCTCAGGAAATAATGAGATGTTCCCTTCATTTGGGAACTGTCTTGGTCTCTCAGAATGCAAAATCTCATCATTTCATAAAGAACAATATCAGACTTTCAGAACTATCTAGGCCTGTTCTCTCCCTCACAATTTTTGGACCCCATTTCTATACTTCTACATTGAACAAATCAAATCATTGCAATTGATATGTTTGTTCTCCAAACATTCTTCAACAAAGATTAAGGTCTTTACATATCTTTTAAGTCAATGATCTATAAAGCTGAAATATTTATGGGAATAATTCAGTTTATCTCCCGTCTGTACAAATGAAGTTAGTTTTCACTATTAAATTAAAAAAAAAAAAGCAATTCCTTATTCTCTTAAAAAAAAAAAAAAAAAACACAAAAAACCCCCACAAAACTAATATTTCAACTTAAATATACCTAGCAAGACAGAAACCCTAAACAAATAATTTTAGAAATCCACACAAGTTTAGAGAGAACAAGATCAAGACGATGCAAAAAATAAAAAAATAACACTACTATTTTATGTCTGTTTATAGAAATCAATAGCATATTCAATTCTGCTGCAGCTTTCCATAAACATATAGTGATCATAATATTTGTTTTCATTTAAGATAAGAAACATTATTGTCCACTAGTACCAAACAGGGAATACAATGAAAAATACAAAGACTAACCGAATTTTCACATTTAATATCTGAATCTTCCATACATATCACTGGAAAAATTAATTCATTTTTAGTGAGACAGGAGCAAAGTCTAAGTGACTGTAATTTATGCTTTGGCTCTCATTCATTTTCTTTCAGTTAACACTCTTTCCCATCGTTGTGATAATTTTAAACCATTTATTCTGTAAATGAATAGTCATCTTTTGAGCAAACAGTCCATTAGCATCAATCATATGACTCTTGTATGATACACTGACTGAAAAAGGTGTTTCCAATATTTCTCTTGCTTATGACAAATAAGTCATAGGTAAGAAACAAAAAGCAGCAGTTGAAAAGGCTTGAAAACGTGATCTCCTAACATCATCTCATTTCTCTTCTGAAATACAAAAATGATTTAGAACTTACTGAAAAAAATAGAGGAATTGCATTTCTGTTGACCAAATTATGAGCTTTTACCTTCTTTATCATAGATTCTATTGAATAAATCAACATCAGTATTTCCTTATATATTTCTCTTATGAAAATTCTGAAGAATCCCAGCTTACTGGAGTACAAAATGTGCAACTGCATAAAGTAATTGAATGAACTGAGTCACTGCCTTTGACTGCTACAATCATTTCTGTGTCATACATGAAGGAATTTTAAGCATTAAAATCTTACAGCTATGAAGATGTGCACCTTCACTCGAGTTTGACTGAACACTGGCTATGCATCTGCAGGAAATAACTTGCATTAGCGCTTCTGCCTGACAAGAAATCAAGCTGAACCTGAACCAAAGCCCAGTGAAGTCAGCATGATTTTTTTCCTTCAATTTTAATTGGCAATGGATCAAGCCCTTTGCACAAAATCTCCTATTTCTACAACTGTAAAACAATCCTTACAACTATCAAACATTTTTCATTTCAATATACATTCAAAGGGAGACTTTGCAGAACACACCATGAATCCACAAAATGAAGATCAGGCTTGGATTCCTGTGTCAAATAGTAATCTTTAGAAGCTTGTTATATTGCAGATGGAGATTTTAGCTTCCATGTTGCCTTTCTAAAAATAACAGCCAGTTTTCCAGTGAACATGCAGTCAACTAGCAATATCAATGAGCATTTATACTGCAGAGAATCATTTGACAAATCCATTTTATGATCTTCTATAATCAAACTGTGAAAACATTTCATTTTACACATAAGAGATTTTTAAAATCTTTAAAAACATGACATATTTCAAAGTCTTTTTATGTTTCACTGTTGAAGAAAAACGCCTGTAAACAAAAATGATAATGAATACACTATCTAAGAACTAATTACTTCTGTGGTTTGTTTTTTTTTAATGTGTTTTTTTGTTTTTTTGTCAACATTGGCAAGTGACAAGAATTAAATGTTGAATTATTAACTGGAATCCAAAAAGAAAATATTTATATGCATCTCCAGGACAAAGTACAATAAAATTCATTGTCAGGCTTGAAATAAAATACAATCAAAAGGCCATTTGCATTTCCAAGCCCTCATCTCCTTTGTGTGTTATAAAGTATCCCCAAATTTTTTTAGCACCATTTGGGCACTTTTCTTTAAAATGCAGATACCACTTAGTTAAAAATGAACTTGTATGGTTTTTGAGTCCTGATCCAAGTCCTACTGTTGCCACTGAGATATTTTTTGTCAAATTCAGTGGGAATTAAGTATGGTCCATAAGCAAAACTTAGTACCCTATATTAAAATCATTGCTATTAATAGAGATTTGTTTCTGACTGCCCCAGTGGCTTACGAGTAAGTTGAGGGGACAGGAACAGTGCATTTCTTGTATCAGCTGTAAAGCAGAAAAGCTGAGGTTACTATTTGGATTCCCTGATGAAAAGCTGCAATCGTTTCATTTTCAAGGTAAAACGCACCCTGCTATTTCCAGAATGACCTTGGCGGCCAACTGTGTTGCCCTTTGTGTCAGCAGAAAGAAGGCTGTTGGTGTCAGTGGGCTTTGGATCAGGCTTTAAAGACAGAGGAAGATTGCTTAAGGAAGAAAACGGACATAATGAATAGTCCTGATTTTCCAGGTTTTGTCACTTAGAGTTCAGAATATCAACAAGACACTTTAAACCCTGAAGAGTATTTGTAAGTCAATTATTTTGACCTTGTGTATTTCTTCAACCGTATACAATAATAAAGAAGAACAAACCTCTCTGGCTTACAAAAAAAAAGGCAAATACTTTATTTATGAATAGAGATTTTAGCTGCTTTTTACACCATTGCAATGACTAAACAAATAGCATAAAATAAATGAAGGAGAGTATAAAATCACTTTATTCCAGCTGGTATTCCAAGACAACCTTCTGATTAAGTACAGAGTTGGATGTTTCAAGTATGGCACTTATATAAATAAGAGCAGAGAGAAGGTGATATAATCACAGTTAAAAGCAATGAACTCTGTTCCTTTGGTATGTGTGTCACCATAGGTAACTGTAGGTAAGTACGTAACTTGGCCAGCATGAACCAATTCCATCTTATTCGTGCACATATCAGGAAATGAACTGAAATGTACTGATATATTTTGTAGATCACAACTAACATAGGATGATTAAGGTCTCTGGTGTGTGTGGACAGGCAAACAATAAATGGCAAAATTATATTCAGCATTTATTGTTTAGCATAACTAAATGATGCACAAACTATGTTAGAAAAGAGCTAGTAATACACACCAGGAATAAACTCTGTGATGTAGACAAGCAAAATAACATCAGACATCTGTGAGATAGGTGAGAGCAGATGTCCTGATTGAGCTGTGGTCACAGTGCAATTACCCTCCTTTTAAAACATGCTTACATCTTACATCACAACAGTTTCCCCCACCCCATCCCACCCCATATAGAGTATCCTTGCAGATTTTTAATATGAACATTCTACATGTTTACAAAGATTTATCAGACAGTCCAAACTGTAAACTCATCCTAAAGATGACCAAAAAGCTGCTCCACCAACAGATAGCATCCAATCTTTAGAAACAAAATTAGTGATAATAGTAGCTGTAAGGCTAGATCAACCATGGTTTTATAGCTGTTTTGTTTTGTTTTGCTTTCAGTCTTTTACATAGCACTGCAGTTTTGCAGCTAGTTCAGTAAGTGCAGATCCAATACCTTAATGGCTTTCTTGGTGGTTTGATAAAATGCTTGCCTAAGCAATGTACCTTTCACTAATGGTGTCTGGGTCTGTTCCACCTGGCACCAAGTTTCAGTTCTGTCACAGCCTCACACATAAGCTGAGTCACTTGACTGAGTCCTGCCAAAGTTAGGCATGCTCATTCTTGGCAGATCCTTATTTCTGATTTCGTATATGGATTTCCTTTTTGCCTGTACTCCTCTCACTGCCATTTTGATCTTTCTCCAGCCCAAGTGGTTCAGTTCTGCCAAATTGAGCACCACACAAATGCCACTGACAGCAAACATGAATACCAAGAACACAGTCTTCTCAGTGGGTCTAGAGACATAGCACTCTACTTCTTTAATGCAAGGGTATCTGTCACATTCGTACATGGAAGGGACATTGAATCCATACAGAAAATACTGCCCCACTAAGAATCCAATCTCTAGGGCATTTCGAAAGACCACTTGGATGATGTAAAATCGAGAAATGCCTTCTTGCCTCCTCATCTTTGATTTTGTAGTTCTGATTGCAGGATTGGGGATCTCTTTCACTTCTAAGCAGTCTGGTTCTGCCTCTTTGGTGGAGTTCTCAGTGTTCTGCAGCACCCCATTGACAATTGTGTTCTTGATTTTCTTACTATCCTCACGCTTCATTGAATCCTGGTCTCTCTCCAAGGTGAGGAAGACAGTGGAGTACCTCCGTTCCCTCTGCTTAGCAGACTGGTGAACAGAGTACGTTATGAAGCACAGGCTGGGAGTGCACACCATGATGATCTGGAACACCCAGTACCTTATGTGAGAAATAGGGAAAGCCTGGTCGTAACAAGCCTGATTGCAGCCTGGCTGCAGCGTATTACAGACAAACATAGTCTGCTCGTCATCGTACACCGTCTCCCCTACAATGGCCACAATGAGGATCCTGAAGATCACCACCACGGTCAGCAGGATCCTGGAACAGAGAAGCCCGTCAGTGCGCGCGGCCGGGAGCTGTCCAGTGCTGATCGGCCCGGGGCGCCGCAGCCGGCGCGGTATCGCCTCGGCGCGGCAGGGAGCGGCCATGCGTCGCCGCAAGCCCCAGCCATGGTGGGAGCTGCCCCGGCCCCTCTAGGAGAACCCACAGCGACCGCGCAGGCTGCAGCTACCGAACGCATAGAGAGGCGCGGAGGGGCTCTGCCTGCGGGACCGCTGTCGCGGCGGGATTCCCTCAATATCTGCCCGCCGCCCCCCTACTCCTCGGGGTCGGGCAGAGCTCCGTGTCTCCGCGGCTCCGCATCCTGTGCCGTGGCTCCGTGCCCGTTCCGCCCGTACACGGGCTCTTTCCAGGCGAGCACAGTAGGAGCCCCGCGCAGGCTGCTCGCACCGCCAGGACTCTATAGAGCAGCAGGGCACCCCCGCGCCCCCCGTAGCGCCCCGTCGCCCTTACCTCCCTATCATAGTAGAGTGCTGCTGCACGGCAGCTTCCAGTAGCCTCTCTAGAATAGTCCATTCCCCCATCGCTGTTCATCCGGAGACAAAGACTTTGGCAAGCAGAGGGGATATCTTCACTTCTTCCTACCCCTTTCTTCCTTCCCTCCCCCCCCCCCCCCTTTTTTTTTTTTTCTTTGTTGTTGTGTTGCAAGGGATGAAGAAAGAAAAAAATAAAAAATAAAACGAGAGAAATCCCCCTCTACCGCCTGCAGTCTGGTAGTAGGAAGGCAGCTGGATGCGGCAGCCCTTTCGAGGACTCTCGGCTCGGCTCTGCCCGGTTCGGCCCGGCCCGATTCTACTCGGGGCCCCGCGGCGGCCGAGCCCGGCACGGCCCGCTCGGCTCGTGCCGCGGAGCGGCGGACCCGCGGCAGGAAGAGAGGAAGGTTGGCTTTTAATGTCTTGCTGCCTCTAATCTGCCTTTAAGTAGTCTCCGCTTGCGTCACTGACAGGTTGGTGGAGAGCAGCCAAAAGCAGCGCTCGGATTTTCTCATTTTTTATTATTCCCGTGAATATAAATAAATAAATGGGATAAAACAAATGAAGTAAATAAATGAGGAGGAGGGAGGCGGAGGAAGACCTGACCCAGCCACCACGAGCCTCCTCTCGCCAACGAGCAGCTCTTCACCCGACCAGAGCCCGCCTTGATCGCAGTGAGGCCACTCCGGCCACCTCCCCGCCACTGGGATCAGGCCACAGGGGAGTGTCCCCCTGGGAACCGGTGCTGGCCCGCGGCCGCTACTCTGGGATGCTGTGCCCCCGTGCCTGGCTGCAGTCTCGGGGACTGTGGGGCTCTGCAAGCTCCCCGGGCTTGAGAGAACAGCAGTGTCATGCAGCAGTAATTTCATCTAGAACAACTGCTTACCCTTGGGGGATAACTGGTCTTAAAACTGTTTTGTTACTCTCCTCTGATCACAGATATAATACAAGAATCGCTTGTGGAAGGAGAAGTGAACATATATAGCCATTTCAGATAATTCTGAGACTGAGATTGGATTTAAGTTAGAAAGGACACCAAACATTCACTCAAGGCATCTCTAAACAGCACAAGAATAAAGACATCCTTTCATTATAAAACACCTACATATTCCACCAAATTATTACAATATGTTTAAAATATTTTTTATTTTATAACTACCCTTACCTGAATACCTGAGACACTCCCCAACAATTTCAGATAAACCACTGACACCAGCTGAGATTGACTTTTTCCTGGTGGTGAAACCTAAAGTGTGTTGTCTACATTTCCATAAAGATAAACTATAGCCTTTTACCTACTCAACTGATCTTATTAAAATGAACATAAGAAAAATTCAAATCAGTCTGATAATAGTGTTCTTGCTGCCAAACTCAGTAAAATCAGTCTTCTTCCAAAGCAGAACTGTTTAGGCCACTGTAAACAGTGTGGTCCTTTTTTTACTTCGCAGCTCTCTCATGAAACAGTATTGGGTTGTGCTAAGGATGTGAAGTGTTCTCTAAAAAATAAGACCAAACTTCATCAATGTGCAGGATATTGGTGTGTTTTAAACACCTCAAAATTTGTCTTTTCATTTGGTGGTGCAGATGGTCTCTGATTCACATTACTAGAATCTGTTGCCTGATTGGATCCCTAAATCTTTGAAATGGGAAAGTATCAAATATGAGAAGATCAGTGAATACTTCTATTTGCAGAGAAAATGGTAGATTTTTCATCTTGTCCAATCAAGAATCTGTTAAGAAGTACTCTGGATTGGTTCTTTCCTACACCACTGCTTTTCCTTAAATCCTGACTACATCCTTCTTCAAACCTGAATCTCACACCTCCTGCAGTGTGCGTGTGTGTGTTTGTAAACCTGCTGTTGCAGCAACACCATAAAGAAGAAAAAATAGTAGGTGTTATTCCTTTGGTTTTAAGAGGACTCCATTATCTGTCTACCAGCCACGATGTTTTTCATATGGGTCCCAAAGTGTCTCTGTGGAGAGGGATCTGAAAATAACAGAGATCAAAACAGGAAAGGAAGCAGTAATGCATGTGCAGAAGGAGAGAGGGCAGGGAGTATGCTAATAAGCTAATGATGATAATCCTATTTGGAGAACCAAACAGAGAGAAAGACCTTGACAGAAATTACTGAAGAGCACAGAGGAGATTTTGGTCCACAGTCAAGTATAAGCATTCCTACAAAGGGAAGCTGTTAAATAGCCTCAGGATAAAAAACATACATATCTGAGTTTTTATGACCAGCAAACAAAAAGGAATCAAATTCTGATCAAACCAAACACTGAGCTTTTGATGAACAGTTAACCAGTATTTGCTGTATGTGATGAGAAACATAAAGGGGAGGTAACATAAATGAATGTTACAGACATATAAATACTGATATGAAATATTTTTTTAATTTATATGTGTTTTAAAGTTAAATATTTCAGGTGTACTCTTGCAAGAGTTGTATTTCATTCTGAAACAGCTGACCTCTCCTTTTCTAACAGTAGCCTCATATGCCACACCACCACCTTACTCAGAAACAGAACACTTATCGTTATATTTGACAGTTTGTGGACTTCAGATCTCTGTAAGCTTGGGTAAAAAGATAATAATTTCAATCTGAGTGTCATTTTCTTGATGGTAACACATATTTTAAGTGACTTGAAAATAATTATTTGCATTCCCATTATTCACCAGATGTGTAAGAGCAACCTGTAGACTTGTCTGACAAATACCTAAATTACAAAGTGTCCAAAGTTTGAACAGTAGGCTTAAGAAGATCTTCAGCTTCTTGGAGTTTTTATTGGATTTTCCACCATTTGCCTGAATACTTCAGCCCATGATAAAGCCATGATTTGCAGAGGAGTAGGCTGCTAAGAATGCTACGGAAGTATCTGCATCATGTATGTTATTCACATTATAAAATCATGCATGTATTTCATTCACGAGCACTCAGGATTATCAAAGTTTTAAGTCTTAAATGGCTTACAAAGAACCATTTCCTACTAAAGAAACAGGATCAGGCCTGCCCAGTTCGAGGTATTTGTCAGCTGTATAAAAAGGAAACAAAGTTGGTTTCACACTCCCAAGCACAGGATTTGGAGTTGAGAATGTAGTTGTATTTGGTTTGCTCTGCATTTGAAGAAAGTGACTATTCATCTGCAGATTAAATTCAGGATATATACATTCATAACAAACCCTCACAAACCTCACACCAGCAAAAAGAACTCCCCACACCAAAGTCAAGACAGCAACTGAGCTCAAACAACCTTTCCGAAACAAAATCAGAACTCCAGCTCCCACATGTATTCAAAGAAGGCTCTGCCTCAATATTAATTCATGTTAACATAATACAGATGGAGCTGATCTTGGATTAGATTTGGAAAATGAGACTCTGTGTGTCCTCAGTTCAGATGCCAAACCGAGGTTAATCTGTCTCTAAGAAGCGATAGGACAGATTCTCTCTAAGAAATCCAGCCCTTTTGCCCTGATTTGGTTTTGCAAAAGGCGGGGAAGCCAACAGATCTCTCAGGCTATGCATTCCTCAAATACAGGGCTGAGCACACAGGGCCTGCACCTACACATTTGGCTCTGGTATCAGACTCCCTGCAGCCCCAGTACTGATGGCATGACTTGGGCAGGGCAAAGCAGCCAGCTGGCTGCTGCCTACCTACTTTCAGATTGTGTACAGAATCACTGTGTTCCCACCTTGTTGTTCTCTATGTTGAGATTAACTCATGTGAAAACAAGGTCCAGATCCTACAGAAGCATCTCCCAAATACTACATCCTTTTAATAATATAGATTTATTTTTTTCCATATAGTTTATCTCAGAACAAATCTCCATTTTTTTGATACTATCCCAAGGACCTTCCTTGGTGATTTGTGTTTTGCACTTGAACATGGTGGATCTGAAATCACAGCAAATATATAAATGTCAGGCTTAGATTCAAAACTTGAATAACAATACTGTATTTCATGATTGTATTATAAAACCATTTCTACCAAGTGTAGAAAACTGAGAGCAAAGAAAATTGCAAGCTATCACTTAAGAATAGTAGGCTATAATAATAGGCTATAATAATAGGCTATAATAATAATAGGCTTTTCTTCCAGAAATTTTTGTGGAATGTATTTCCCTACATCAGCTTTGTGATTGCATTTTCGATTTAGTGTCACAAAAGTGAGTTATTCCAGCATTACTTTTATAAAAGTGGAATACTTTCTTTCAAAGACCAATGTGATGAATGCTTTCTTTCTGATAGCAATTGGGGTAATCCACAAAATCTAAGTAGTTAGCTACTAAACTGAAAACGCCTATCTACGACCACTCCCAGCCATCTGCTACACTCTGCTTTCATTTGATGCCATGTGTGTATTAATGAAATGATTGCATCAGATTATATCTTTTATTCATAAAATCATCTAGGTCATCTTCTTCCACCTGCACTTCCTCATTAAAATGAACAGTTGTGTGTTCATTCTTCTCTTGCTGTGTGAGTGCAACCCTGGCACAACTGCTCTGTGCATTTTAATCAGAAATCCTCTATGCTTTTTCTTCTATGAAATTTCTACAGTAGGCAATTTCTTTGTTTCACACCACGGAGAATGAATTTGAAGAAAAAAGACTTCTGAAAAGGTGCAAGACCTGCATGCGCTGCCAGAGGTCATCTGCTTTCAAGATAAAGCAACAACAGACCACAACACCATCACTTTGATTCTGAGAAACATGTAGCAGATTCTTGTCCTGTCTTGCCAAGCTGGGAACTGGTACAAGAAGTATTCATGAGGCAGGCCAGCACTGAGTAAAATCTTCATAATATTATGAACTAAAAGAATTTAAAATATCTAAGTGTAACTGCTTTATCTAGAAAATGTTTTATATCTCACTTTTCTAATTGCAGGTCCATTCTTTCAAAGACACATATTCAAAAAGATATGCAGTCCTGTACAAATGTTTGGCAGTTTATGGTAAAATAAGAGCCAATTATATGGCCACTATACTAGAACAAATACAGAATCTTGGCAAGATTCTTTTTGTCAAACCTGATTTTCCTCTTCTTACAAATAAAAAAAGAGCTATATATAATAACCAGAAGAAAATTAATCATATACAATGACAATAATAAATTCAAAAGCATTTATTTTCAATTCACATAAAAATATCTCAGTCCCTAGGTAGTCAATTTTTGTGCTACTAATGTCAATTCTGACTTTTGTGTGGTCAAAATTCAAAAATTCATAAAATCTTACTTATACCAGGACATTTTAATATTACTAGTGGCCAAATGCTAATGATGAGAAAGTGAGTGCTGCAAAAAAAGCAAAAATAGCAAAAAGAAAGATTCAGTAATAAGAACCAAGATCTGTATGCTGGAACTGCAAGCAGCCTTTGCTTCTTCTATCTTGTGGAAAACGAATAACCATTTATGAGAATTCATGCTGCAGTATTTCAATATGAATGCATTACATCAAGCATTCTTTTCTGACCTACTATTTTGCCTTCCCTACTTTTATTTTTCTCCAAATTCTACATCCTTATATATCCAGATGCTTTCCACTCAGTGGCATCATTTGCAGCAGAGTTGCTTTTGTTTATTTGGGTTGTCATACCACCACGTGTCTTCAGCTTTCCTGATGTCCATCACTCTTCTCCTCTCCCTCCACATCCCACCACATTTCTTAAAAGGGAATTCACATTACATTAAAACATCCCAATGGAGGCTGTGCTGAAGTAATCCCTTGAAATAACTAGAGCAGGCAAATGATTGATTCAAAAGTAAACTATGACAGCAGGAGTGAAAAACTCAGTAACAGAAGAAGTTCATAAGAATTTTAAAAATCCTTTTGTCATTCAAAGGTTTTGCAGTTACCATAAAAATGGGTGAAATACATTTGATATGCAAATTCATTACAGTTATGCAAAATATAAATGCTATGCAATTCATTAGACATATAAAGTACAAATGCATATACAGTTGTACACGTGCAAACACGTCAGTGAGTGTTTTATAATTACAGTTCATTTGACACAAAAAAAATATTACATAATATTAACTAAAGCATTCCATAGGAATTCCTGTTCTCTAGGAATCCTCTTCTGTGAGATTGTTAGGACAATTTGGAAGGCCTATGTGGGGAGGATGCATTCAAATTCCATGTGATTTTAGCCTTTCTCCTAAGTCCCAAGTTGACAGCTATTGAATTATTCTTTCAATTACTTCAGTGGATCAAGAACATACAGTTTAACGGAATAATCTGATATACTTTCAATAGTACATGTAATATTACAAAAAAAAAAAAAAAAAGTGAATTTAAATTTTATAATTTTATGCAAGTGTAATGCATTCAAGTGTCATGTATTCAACTTTAGTCTAGAAGCTTCAGTCTCATTTACAGATCTACACACTGAAAAACACCAATTCATAGACCCACAATGTTTTCCTAGAACTACTCCAAGCCATGCACATCTGGAGTTTCACAGGTGGGGATGAAATTGGCCTTTTTATCACCTGCACAACTGCCCTTAACACACTGCATCTTTTCAGTGCTGCGCAGAGTGTTACATTTTCAAAACACTATTTGTAAACATCTCCTAAACAAACAAGCAAAAAAAAAATCCAGGATATTCCTTAAATTTTTGTAATGTTTCTGTTTCAAAATGAAGGAAAATCGATTTTGGAGTATCAAAATATTCTATGAATATTCTATGAATATGAATATTATGAATATCCTGAGTTTTAAAAAGATGTGATTAAGTATTCAATTTCTTCTAATCCCATAAAATCAAAGTGGTTATACAGAGATTTTTCCATACTTTTAAGGCTGTGAAGTATTCAATTGCCTACTGTATTTTTCAGCATCTATCAAAACTCATTTACTTTTGACTATTTACGAAGGAAATAATTTGTGGGGGAAAAAAAGAGGAAAAAATAAATTCAATAATTTATAAAACATTGTAAAACTGTGTATGCTTTATTTCAGTGCTTCCAAAAAAAAAAAAAAAAAAAATCTTAATTCTGCATAATGTCACTATGGTACTGGAAGCTACAGTATTCAATATATTTAATATCATTATATTTAATAATATTTTTCTAGACAATGGAGAAGTCCCTGTAATGTCTTGCATAGGTAACAGTTGCTCCAGGGCTGCACTGAATTGAACACATCCTATGCAAATCTGACCTCATTTTTAACCAGATATTAACTTCTCATTTGAGATTTAGAACTTCTGCTTTGCAGCTCTTTACATTATCTTTCACACTTCCCTGCAAGAAATCATGGCCTGTTTTCCTGTGATGAACACATCCAAAGTAGCAACAATCTTTAGAAAAAAAAAAATTATTTTGTACCTTGCCCCATGATTTCCTTAGTTGAAAGATGTATCTGCCCGCCTCAGCAGAAAGCTGAGCATGTCAAGAAGTACCTCCCTTTTCCCTACCTTCTCCTTGAAATCCCCAGAAATCCAGGGGCTGGTGAGGGCAGGTGGACCATGCACAGCAGTGCCAGAAGGAGAAACCCCTGGGGACTGTTCTACAGCCAGTGGGGTGGCAGGGGACCTAGAGCATGCCATCATCACCACTTCCCAGGCTGTACGCCTTTTCTGTACTTCCTGTCATTTAAAGACTTCAAATATTTGTTGATAAGCACACAAAGGCCTTACCTATTTAAATATGTCACTAATATAACATGAAAACATGGATAAGTTATCAATCTGTTTTGTTTCATTAGTACTTTTTGATAAATTTCATTATTTCATGTATTTTCTCTGAGCAACGGATCTGTCACGGATCAGGAATTGTATATAAGGAGAAAGAGCTTACAGGAAGGCTAATCCAGGTGGAGAGAAAAAAAATTAAGTCCTCACAGGGCTCTAATAAAAATCTGTGAGGCACATTTAGGTTAATTACACCAACAAGTTAGCAAAGTCCAGAGTCACAGTACCTGAAATGTCAGTGCAAAATGTTCCCTGGCCTTGAAGGCAGTACATAAGGCAGCACTGAATGTGTGAAATCCAAATATAACTGCCACAAAGGCAAACAAGGCATGAGAGAAAACATGAGCTCAAAGATAGATCAATTAATTCAAAGAACACCAACTAGACAGGTGGATGAGTCAGAGATATCAGGCAGGCAGAGTTCCTGTTGAATGGAAAATGCATTTAATACAGCGTGTTGCACTATGTGAGACAATAAGACCAACAAGCTAAGATAAATTTGGTGTGCCATGATGACAGAAACATCCTTAAGCAAAGAACACAGAATTAGTTTCCGCTTTTAAAAATTTCTTCTTCTGTGATTCCCAGTTCCCAAGCCAAACAATACAGTTTTCTTCAGTTTTTTAGATTATCTTGGAAAAATAAAAAAAAACAACACAATAAGATATTCTCTTTGGTGTGATATATAAGAAATATCTGATTTTTCTTTCAATGAGAAGAGTAGGTCAGAGAAATACATTAAGTGAATATATTCAGACATACTTAAAGAGTTTTAATTGTTCTTTTCTCTAGGGAAAAGCAATTGCAGGGAAAAGCAATTTTTCCAGTGCTAGAAAGTGCCAGTGTACTTGAAGCACAAGGCAGAGATGATTGTCCTGCAGAGATGATGGTATGTCACATCACCGCTGGCTCTGCAGCAAATCTGGTGCACTGCTGCAGTGTCTAGGAATAGCTCAGTATTACTTTTTTTGTTTGTTTTTGTTTTTAATTAAGCAAATGTATAAGTTGGAAAGCCAAATCATAATATACATAGAAAAGACAAATATGAAGTTGTACTTTACTCAAATTATAAATTGTCTTGTGACTGCGTAGCAGTACATTCTTACTTAAAAGAATAAATGTTTCTGATATTTGGCATTTATTATGAAAATCATCTTCTCAAAAGTGAAGTAGCATTTGGATGCATATCATTGCATTTAATATAACATATAAACCTTCAGAATTTTGAAGGAATAATAAACAATTCAGAATTTGCACACACCAGCATTGATGTTAATTCTCAGTACGTGCAGCAAGTTGTACTAGGATCTGGTCCAAGGGACACAGTTGGAAAAAATGAGAACAGAGCTTTTCCACTTCACTGTTTTCAGCATCTATATTCAGTGGTTGACTAGAAGTATGCATAGATCTAAAGCACAGTAATTAAAGAAAAAAAAAACTTCAGAAAAATAGTCATGCTTTCATGTGCTTTAGATTGTCTTTGAAACAACAGCAATATTCTAATTGATTCAAGCCCCCAGTATTTTTATTATCAACACAAGAATATACTGCATTTTTTTTTTGTTCTACATTTAAGTTATACCTATAGTTTCAGTCTTCCAAAATAATATTTACCAAAGTGAAACACATTCCACTCTTCAAGTGATTTTTAAAGATATCAACCTATGATCTGGGGAAATACTACAGTATTTTATAAATTATTCAAGTTGGATATAGTACTCTCTTTCCTTAGTATACTTCCCTCCACTGCTTTCACCACATAGTTTCTCTCTTTTGTTTGTATGTGTGTGTGTGTATGTAAATAACAAAGGATTTGCTAAATTAAGGTGAAAATTTCATATCAGGGATGGAAAGTAGGCCTGAGCTGTAACACACAAATTTTGTCCCCAGCCCAGGAATTTAACTCCTCAGTGCAGTAATCAGATCCATTCAATAACTTAAGAGATTATCAAAGAAAAAGCCTTAACATCTTCATGGAAGCGACATTACCTAACAAACAGTAAAAGCTCCTTCTTCACAACTATGACCTTATTCTATAAGCTTTTTGCTATACTTTTTTAAACTATGGCAGAAAAGAAAAAAAAAAGAAAAAAAAGAAGTCCCTTTATCCCACTTAACACCCATGATTTTAATCACCACAACACCTTCTTCAGTTAAGGAGGGACAGAATTGTACTTGCACCTGTAAACACTTGTGAGAGGCAGTCCATGCTCACCCCCTGAGCCTGGAGAATATTTCATCCCTGTATTTCCTTCCATATCCATATCCAACAACGCATGGAGATTCTCCTTAGTCCTCCTTTTGTTACTAATGTATTTATAGAAGCATTTTTGTTTTCAGTGTCAGTAACCAGACTAATCGCCAGCTGGGCTCCTAATTTTCTCCCTGTGTAGCCTCATGACATATTTATAGTCCTTCTGAGTAGCCTACTCCTTATTCCAAAGGCCACAAACACTCTTTTTCTTCCTCAGTTCTAGCCAAAGCACTGTTCAGTCAGATTAATCTTCTTCCCCCTGGCTTATCTTTCAGCACATGAGAATGGACTGTTCATGTGCCATTAAGATTTCCTTCTTTAAGAGTGTCCAGCCTTCTTTTCCCTTTCAGAACTGCTTCCCAGGGGACTCTGTCAACCAGTCTCCTAAACAGGCCAAAGTCTTCCCTCTGGAAGACTGAGGCGGCAGTTCTGTTAACACTCCTCCTTAGATTTCCAAGAATCGAGAACTCTATTAATTCATGCTCACTATACCCAAAATGGCATCCAATCTTCACATCACCCACAAGTCAGCATTTATCTGTTCTGTAGTATTTGTGGCATTCTCTATACTTAGATTGGCAAATGCCATAAATACCATGATAAATTTAACCACTGTGAATGATAAATGTCAGGCTTTTAATAGCACCCACTGTTTCCCTGTCACCACATGACCCTATTTGGAGACTGCACAATCATCTCGGATTATTACTTGTAAAAGAAATCATGTTTTTAGTACTTAAAAGGACATTGTATGTGCTTTGTATAATATACATAGACAGAACAAGCAAAGTATACCTTTTGGCAAAAGGAAGATCCTTCAGGGTGCTATTCCTGTTCATTTAATATTTCTTTTTATTTACAAAAATAAGTTAAAAGGATAGATTCCTGTTTCTAGTAGCTGCTAGTACAATGGGCAAAATCCACTATCTCAGTTAAAATGAAAAGGAAGTAAATTTGTCTAGCAAGCTGATGACCGTGGCTGATACTACATTTTATTAGAAAGAAAAATTCTACAAAACTATTGCTGCAGATCTTAAAACACTGAATGTGATGCTAGACACAGCACACATTCTCAAGATGACTTTGGACACTTTTTACACTTCCAGTAGTATGTGATGTATTTAGGCTACATCTGAAGATCATATCTGTGTGGATTTTTGACTGCAGACTGTAAGTCACATTTAACTAAAAGTACTCAAATTCTGATCTTTTCTCAAAAGTCTATAGTTCTTAGATTTTATCTCAAGCATAACATCAAAATAGGAATTGAGTTCTTTCTCAGAATTCAGGCTACAAAATATCAGCAGTTCTGTGTTAATCAAATGTGTTTGAATTTTATGGCAAGAAATATTTGTCCTTCCAAAATCCATGATGTTATGTTGCTAGAGGAGATACTCATTTGCCATGTTATACAGACATGATCTCTGAACTGTGTTTGAGTTAGAGGCATTCTTCAATTGTAAAGAGAAGTTAAAGAGAAGATTTACAGAAAATACTTGCATTTCAGAGAATTTGGAACCAAATGCAAAAGACTATCACCAGCAATAACATAACCACTCATTTTGCTATGTACAGTGAATTCATCAGTACCACAAAAGTCTCTTTCAAAACCATTAAATTTAGCTGCCAAAATATACCGGCAGAAGACCAAATGCTACTGCTGCATTACTGCGATTTGTCTGGTTGCCATATAGAGCTAAGCTGCACAAGATAGCTCCAATCCAGTCATTTCAACACTAATAAGTGTTGTAAATCACTTTTGTAAACCTCTTCATCACATATTAGAGTGGTTTCTGGGTCTACAATACAAGAAATGATAATTTTATAGCATATCTGGACAAGTTGTAGTATTTCATTGTAATGGATTGTGACGCATAGTCATATTAAGCCATATTAAACATTAAATTCCTACTAAATATTCTTTCCTGTGTATGTATATATAGATAATTTAAGTATGGTTCAAATAAATTGTTAAATTTCTTTAAGCATATAACCACAAATTTATTTCTCACAATCACTTTCTTAGTTACCCAGCTGCAAGAAACTCTTTCTAGATTTCAGTGATCTGAAAAAACATAACTTTATCTCTCCATACCTCACAATTTGCATCTTCTTTTGGAAGATATATAGCATTATGAGTATCAAAGATGTTAATAGACACAAAAGGGGGAAACTGTCTTTCAAGTAATTGGATTCTTTAAACTCCTTCACTGTTGGAGTTAATGGCTATATCACAATAAAAATAATAAACTACTACATATTTCTCATTGATTCAGTCACTAAGAATGTTAACATCGTGCACACACTCATATCTGTTAAGAGTTCAGTATATTAATTATGAATGAAACAGCAAATAAGGTTGAATTCACAACCAATGGTGATCTACCAAATCAATTAATGATATTAATTTACATCATCAGTTATTCTAATTGTCAAACTAATACTGACAATGGAGTCAAAAGTTTAGCATAAGAAAGGGGTTTTCTGTTAAGAGTGTAACAGAAGACAGAGGAGAACATTATTCCATTTAATCTTTAGCCCAAAATAAATTTAGAGCCATAAAAATGATGTGGTTTAACTAATGGAAAACAGTGTTTTCTTTTCTTGGATTTTCTTGTTCCTTGACAGTGAAGGATCTTCTTGCTTTGGTAGTAAATTCAAGACATAATTCATATAAAAGTAAGAAGTACTTTTTTTTTCTGATACTCTGAGTTCTTTGTGCTTAAAAATCTGCTGAGGTTTCTATTTCTGCAAGGATTGTAATTCCTGGCTTACCAGAAAATCAAAGCACTGCAAACCATACTGCATTGGCTTTTCAAAAGAAGTAATTCAGTTCATTCATCTAACAGCTAATTTTTTACTAACCAGAAATATTTTTAATACATGAGTCAAGATAGACAATTTTCTTGCTTAAAATTGATGTTCCTTATTCTCTTTAGTGTTTATTTACTTATTTATTTGTTTGTTTATTATTTAATAGAAACTTAACCCGTGTCCTTGAAATATTTTATATAATCAAAACAAATAGAGAACTTGCATGATATTCAATATCAAAAGATATCTATCATGTAAATGTGACAGTATGGCTTGATTCCTCCTTTATTGACAACTAGTGCTGTAAGCCCCTGTAGATCTGGATGTGGAGGATCTCCCCACCTTGACTGTCCCAGCAGTGTGTTGCTTTCAGACCCCTTCCTCCTCTGAATAAAATAAACTGATTTTTCTCCCACTTCCCAGCTCATCTGAGGTACCTATGATATATCCAAGGAATATCAAATGGAGGGTAGTATGCTCTCCTCTACTAGAGAAGAGGAACTGTGTTTTAGCAACATTTTTAACCATAAGTAAGTCAGGGAAGGTACCTGATAAAACTTAGGTAGCAAGGCATTAAAAGAAGTACTTTAAAGATTAGATCTGAGTCCTTTCTGATCAGGAAGAGATCACCAGTAAGAGTATTGTCAAAGAGAATGAGGAATATGCTGGGTTTCTTTCCAATGGGTTTCGATTCCCTCATGAGCTATGCAGTGTCCTTCAGACTTTGTCTGGTTTAATGGCAATGCTGACAGGGAAACTGAGGAACTGTGCTTTAGGGAGTGTTTGCAACTTCAGCTGTTCCAAGACAGCCAAAATTAGTTGCAGTAGCAGCAGAGCAACTTCTGACACGTACTGTTGCCTCTCCTTCTACTCTCTGTAGTTGGCTATCTGTGTGAACTATTCCTTTGTGATGAAAAATAAGATCATCACCATGTATACTAAATTTTTTCTAATGTCTGCTGAAATCATTTTATGCATTTCACACAGGACAGCCTGATCACAAAGTAAAGTTATCTTTTAACTACATATCAACGTTTTTTTCCCCCAATAATTAACATTTCTGTATGCTGAATTTGCAAGTGTCAACTTTCTCATGAGAAAAAGCAAAAGATAACTAGCTGTATATTGGATGCCTGAATTGCTTCTTTCTTGAGTCCAGTGAGTGAGATTTACTAATCACTCATTATTTACATATATATGTATATGTATATGTATATGTATATGTATATGTATATGCATATGTATATGTATATGTATATGTATATGTCCATATATTTTATCTTGATAATAACAGAGATAATGATAATAATTCAGAGATGAGATGCTCCAGCATGGATTTAACTACTAGTAAAAGAAAGCAACAATCTCTTCCTGCCTGGTCCTTCTACTAAATCTGTCCTACTAGCAAAGAAAGGGAATTTCTTTATCTTTTTCTATTGTTGCATGATTATTGTAGATTAATCCGGCTGTCACATATACTTGCTTATCTAAATTTTTTACTATAAATCTCTCTTAGTCTATATCCATAAGCTATGGGATTCAATTTTTCTAAATTCTTCTAAAGATAAAAATTTTCATACTAGTGCTTAGCCCAAGGGTGGCATTTTTAAGACTTAAAATGAAACATCCTTTTTAGAGATTAGCACAAAGTAGATAACTATCAAATTTATGACGATTATTGTACCATTTTTTTAAAAAAAGAGCCTTGAAGAACTAGCAAGAAACTTCTGAAACATGTCCTTATTTTCTGTTAAAAAGCAATCATTTTAAACACAATCTTCATTTAGTATATAAAACATTAACAACTGCAATTGAGTCTTGCTGTAAAATGTAAACAGGATACATTTCAGCAATAGGTTCTGTTAGCAGAATTTTGTTCTAGCTTATGTGACCCAAATTCCTCTCCATCAAACTGGTCAGCTGCATTCTCTGTATTTAAAAGTTCTAAAAATTTCCCAAGTTGTATTTCCATAAATAGTTATCATACTTCCCATTCTACTGAATTATTGAAGTTTTCACTGCGCTGACTGCGAATGCATATTTGATAATGGCATAATATGGGATAACTGGATTAAAATTGAATATATCTGGAAACATGCTATAAGAAGAGAAAAAGAGTAAGGTGCAAGTTCTGTTTAATCATACCCTACTTGTGGTCAAACATACTGTATTTTACATAATCCTTGCTGCTCCATAAACTGTAAATAGCCAGAAGTTTCTATGTAAGTAATTTTTTCACCAGTCATGGAATCAGTGGCTTCTTTCAGTTCCCTCCCTATGCCCACAAGCTTAAGAATAAAATTCTAACCACAGTCACAGCAGTGCTGCCAGCCGTATGCTTGCCATTCCTGGCTTATTGGAGCCAGGCAGTCAGGAATCCACAGGGCCTGATTTACTAAGCCTTTCGCATACTTGTTTAACATTTTAAGCTCCATTTAGTTGCAATTTATGTCCAGTATCATCTCATTAATTCACAGTAATACCTGAGATGACCTCTTTGATCAGCCATATCATTCAAATAGTAAGCAAGACTAAGCAAGAAAATCTCATTTAATTTAATTTATGCTTGAACACTTGATTTTCTCTTGTTCAAAAATCTGGTAAAGTTCCTATATTTTCAAAACATATACTATTCCTCAATTATATGAATTTCAGCTTAATGTCCTACTCTGGAAACCTTCTTGAAAACACTAGTAAATGTTGACCTTGCCTTAAGAGATTCACAGATAATTAATCCCTACCGCACTGTGAAAATTTCTGTTTGCAGAAGGATTTCAGTGATATTTTGTGCAGTATATTTCAGATTTATGTTCAAATTTCATTTACATTTAACAATTCTATCCACCTTCTACGCCTAAAATCAAATAAATAACTAGAAGCAGCTAAATATTTCAGATACATTTCAGTGGTAGGCAACTACAGTAGTACCTAAGCCAACTGGCTTCAACTGCCTTCTATTATTAAGTGAACTAGAGACAGGTAGTAAACATGTCTAAATTAATCAAAAGGTAAGATCAGTTCTGATTAACCGCAGATCACACCAAATGACCAGTTTAAATGCCCTTGCAAAGATTAAGAGGTATGAGGAATAGAAAAAGTTTCTGTTCTTTTCTATCTAAACTATTATTATATTTTTTTCGATTTGCATTTGAGTATAAAATTAGCATTAAATCTCATGTTTTTAACCACCTGCAATGGCCCTTAGCTGAGCACGTGCCTAACTACATGTACTAATTTGATACATACTTTAATTGATTTCTTCAATCAAGTTTGGACTAACTCCAGTCTGTACACAGTTCAAGCTGGGATACTGACTAGTTCCATTATTTTGATGAAAACCTCCCAGGTGATTCTGGTTCTTTGCCTTTTAGGTATTACTTTTTTAAAACAATGAGCACAGTTATAAAAAAAGTCATGGTGAGGAACACAAAAGCCCATGGAAAGCATATGTAGGTCAGGTAATAAGAATAGCAAAGATTATGGATTAGAAACTGCCTAAGACATATGAATGATGATGTGCAACTAATCAGGGCAATAACAATTATATGTTTACATAGCAACAGTTCGGTTCCTTGCATTAGCACAACTAAGGCTTCTGGCTGTAAGAAGAAGGAAGAAAATGAGTAAATCGTCAATTAGAAATAATGTTTTGTCATAAATATTTATAACCCACAGAAAACAATTGTATGACTCTCAAGTACTGAGTTAATTAGTTATAAATTGCTTTCTAGGTGTATTAGCATAATCCTTCTTGAGAGGCTTTGGCTTTCAGTAAGTTGATATTAAATTATTTGGGTTATAAGCAACGCAATGGAAAAAAAAAAAAAAACAAAAACAATTCTAAGCCCATTCAGTCAGTGTGAGAGGTTTCCTTCTTGTTCCACTCCTTAGGTCTACCCTCAAGGTTATTTTCTTGTAAATGATAGTTCTTTTGTTTGAACTTTAAAACTTAATACTATTAAGTATGAAATATAACCTAACATGTCCACATCACTTAGAAAGATATGCATGACAAATTTGAAGGGAGTTTCCAAATCCCAGGTTATTCACAGACTCTTTTTTAACCAAATAACACTTACAATAAAACAATCAGAAACATCTGTAGGTTGCAAGTCCCAGATCTTTATTTATAAAGCAATAAATATTAGAAGCACAAATAAATTGCACAAGTGTGTAAACAAACTGTACAATGACGAAGGAGTTCAGGAAGGGCTGCCAGAAGACTCCAAGAAGCATACTGTCATCATCCTGAGTGGGAAGTAAATGTAGGGAAAAGTGCTTAGAAGCACTTGCGGTGGACAATGGATGGACCAGCTTCATCATACTCCTGTTTGCTGATCCACATTTGCTGGAAAGTGGACAAGGATGCTAGAATGGAGCCACCAATCCAGACAGAGTACTTGCGTTCAGGTGGAGCAATGATCTAGGATGAAGAGAAACAGCAAAATCCTACGTTAACAGTTACATTCCTGCACAACTAATCCACATCATCAACACACCAAACAGCTAGGAGTTTCTTCAAGTAAGAATGTATGGTAACTTACTGGTCTTCAGCAGCTGATAACGTAATATTCTTTAAGTAAATCTACAGATCAATTTTCCTGATTTGTAACAATTGATTCTTATTAATGTCATTATGTTAATTAATGACAATACATCTTATTTGCCCATTAGCTGATGGTCTCATTTATGAGTTGTTACTATATCCCAATTTAATGACATGGACATTTTCCCCCACCTTATTCATATTTTATAGTAGAGTCAAAGTCCTCACCTTGATTTTCATTGTGCTAGGAGCAAGTGCAGTGATTTCTTTCTGCATGCGATCAGCAATACCAGGGTACATTGTTGTACCACCTGAGAGGACGTTGTTAGCATACAGATCCTTACGAATATCAATATCACACTTCATGATGCTGTTGTAGGTAGTTTCATGAATACCAGCAGATTCCATACCTTGAGAAAAAAGAAGCTGATCAGTATATTATACAAGAGGTCTTTGTGAAAAGGTCACTATAAATATGAAGTTTTATTGTTGTGTTCTACAATTGCTTACTGATTACCAGTTGTACAGAAAAATACAAAAAAAAAGAAAAAGAAAAAACAAACAAACAAACCCAAAGCTATAGGACAAGCTTAGAAAACTAATATTTTTGTTAGAAAAGCTAAGAATCATAATGCATGTGCAAAGACAAGACCTACAATAAGAGAAGAGTTAGACACATAAGATAAACTCACTTATTGTGAGTCTATGCCATTTATAAACACGAAGGCAAGACCAAGACATGGATGAAGATGTTACTATTCGGCGATAAGTAAAAAGAAACCAGAAGCAAATGTTCATAGGTTGCATTCCAATGTATAATTTTAACAGGTGCTTCCTGAAAGAACTGACACTAAATCCACAGTAACACATCAGCTGATGAACAACTGCATTTGTTGGTTGGGGCTTAGATTATAAGCATTTGCTGTTATCTGTCAGCTGCATCTACACACAGCAAAACCAGCCATCTTGTCCACAGCAAGATTTAATTTCAGTGTATGTAAATGTACACTTCTTCCTTACATCTTTTTTCTCTCCCACACACTTTTATTTCTTCGTGGAACCAGATAGTGTTTGAAGTAGTGAAGAGTATAGGTGGTACAAATACATCACTGAAAGCTGTTCTTGACATTGGTGACTTGACAATATTGTCAGTGTATATTCCACCACTAAAAATTGTGAACTTAAAAGCTGGCCTAGAAGTTGCAACAGGAGTCCGGAGCTCAGCTAATTACCAGCTAGTAATCACATTAAGCACAGCTAACAGGGAGAAGAGAATCAAACTCCCTATTTATATTTGATTTTGTGCAAAATGTAGATGAACAGGAAGAGGAGTGGGACACCTTCTAGAACTTCTGATTCATTTGCACCTCCTACTGAAAGAAGAATTTCCTGAAAGCACTTACCAATAAAGGATGGCTGGAATAAGGTTTCAGGGCAGCGGAAACGTTCGTTACCAATTGTGATCACTTGACCATCAGGCAATTCATAGCTCTTCTCCAGGGAGGATGACGAAGCAGCTGTGGCCATTTCATTCTCAAAATCCAGTGCAACATAGCACAATTTTTCTTTGATGTCACGAACAATCTCACGTTCAGCTGCAGGTACAGAGAAATCAAATCAAGTTTTGGAGAAGCAAAATTCTAGGGAAAGAAGATGGGTTAAGGGAGACATGAGGATATTCAGAAGAGGTCAAGCTGAAGGACTGACCTGTTGTCACAAAGGAATAGCCACGCTCTGTGAGGATCTTCATGAGGTAGTCGGTCAGATCCCTGCCAGCCAGATCCAGGCGCATGATAGCATGAGGCAAAGCATACCCTTCATAAATGGGCACATTGTGGGTGACTCCATCACCGGAGTCAAGAACAATACCTGAAAGAGAAATGCCAGAAACCAGTTGGAATCACCTGATAAACCTTACAACACAGCAGTACCACAGACAACAGAACATTTTCAGGTAGTATAAAGCAGCGTGGTTCTATTTTAGCCAGCTACTGACATGCAGGTCTTGCCAACTCCTTCCGATATTCCCGTTTGGTCAAACAATCCCCACAAAAAACTGTCCCGTACAGACTTTTAATGAATCTATATGAATAGCCTTCCAATGCTACACTGAGCAGGAGTGTACTGATGTAATGATGGCCTTGATCCAGTAAAGGGCAACTCTTAGGCCTAATTTAAACTCAAACTGGTGTAATACTTGTGTTAACTGCAGTGATGTCTCCTTGTTCGCACCATGACAAGCAGCAGGAAAATCAGTTCCTTAGTGCCTTTCTTTTAAACCAATGCAGACAAATTCATATAGTTCCATCCACAAACTAGCTTTTCTGCTAGTCAGTTACCTTTAATAAGCATAATCTTAAAAAAAAAAATAAGCCAACAGAGTAATTTTCTGTAAACTGGAATGCTGTTTTGTATGTTTGTCTATGTGTGTGTCTTTGGAGTGGGAAGGAGAAAGGGTTTGTGGGTCCTGAAAGGAAAGAAGTCTATTTTACCTGTGGTACGACCGGAGGCATACAGGGACAGGACAGCCTGGATTGCCACATACATAGCAGGTACATTGAAGGTCTCAAACATTATCTGGGTCATCTTTTCACGATTAGCTTTAGGGTTCAAGGGTGCTTCTGTGAGCAAGGTGGGGTGCTCCTCAGGGGCCACACGGAGTTCATTGTAGAAAGTATGGTGCCAAATCTTTTCCATATCATCCCAATTGGTGATGATGCCATGTTCAATGGGATATTTCAAAGTAAGGATACCTCTTTTGCTCTGTGCTTCATCACCCACATAGGAATCTTTTTGGCCCATACCAACCATAACACCCTAAAAGAACAAAATACAGGAACACATGACTTGAGAAAGACAACATCACAGAACTAGATTTACACCTCAACTGACTATGCTATTTTCCAGAAAGGTACAAGCAGTAATGCCACTAAAAGGTTGTTAAAGTTGTTTATTAAAATATTAACTCAATAGATCTTGAAGCTCTCTCTTGAAATTATTTTTCCTTTAATCAGATCAAAGGACCTCTCCCACTTTTTTTTTTTTTTTTTTTTTTTTTTTAAAATATATATCCTTAATTCTCAATTACCTCTTTCTGGACCAAAGTTCAATTGATAGCGAAAAGCATGATAAGCTTTTTTGTCACAGCAATTATAGGAGAAAAAGTCTTGTGTTTTCTGTGTTTTGAACAAATTGTGAGAAAATACAAGGAGAATGAAATAGGACCCCAGAAAAAGAGGCTTAGAAGGTGGCAAGAAGGCAGAGACAGACAAAAGCAGCAGAGGAAACTCAAGGGCTTTATATGTGGGACACTGGGTTGGATGGGTGGGATAAGTTCAGCCTATGGAGATGCCTTTGAACCAACACCAGAAGCATGTCTAGCTATGGGAATGGTGTGGGCGGCAGCTCTGGAGGAAAAAGGGTTTCCTATCTCATTATGGGAGAGAGGAGGGATACTGGTGAATTGAAAAGAACTGGTACAAGGGGTGACAGTGACAGAGATAAGACGATGGTGAGCCAAAGAGGGAAATGTAAGGAAGCGGCACAGACAACAGAAAAGGTGTCAGTAGGGTACAAGGGAAGAGAAGGCTGGGGTGGCAGGAGAAGAACAGAATTAAGGAGTGAGGCTGACTCCTGAAGGAGCCTGGTTCTGTTCTTGGGCAGGAATTTACCTGGTGCCTGGGGCGGCCAACGATGGATGGGAACACAGCCCTGGGGGCATCATCCCCAGCAAAGCCCGCCTTGACCAGCCCTGAGCCGTTGTCGCACACCAGCGCGGTGGTCTCCTCGTCGTCACACATCTTGGCTGATAGGCACGGACCTGCAAGACAACGCGGCAGTGCATACAGACCCCTGCAGGCACGCAGGGCACCTGCCGGGTACACAGGAGACGAGTGGCTCGGAGGGTCCCGGCAGGTCCCGCGGGGTTCGGCCACGCTCGGGCATGGCTTCCGACGGGACCCGTCGGCAGCTGCCTTCGCGCTTCAAAAGGCACCCAGAACTCTAACTTAGGGCATCACTAGCGGAACCCTCAGGGCACGGATCAAAATGGATGAGCGAAATGGTATCTCAGAGTCTGCCGAGCGCACTCTGCCACCGGCAGGGCACCGCGCCCCGTCGAGCCGCAGCCACTCCCGAGGGGTGCAGAAGGGCAGAGGGAGGTGTCCCCGTCCCCGTGCTCGCGGCAGGAGCAGGCAGAGCGCCTGTAACACCCGCACAAGCTGAGCCGAGCAGTGCCTCCCGTCGGTGCTCCCCATCCATTCTTCTCTCTTTCCATCCCTTCCGTCCCTCCTTAAAGCACCACTCACCGGAGCAGCGCAGACAGCGAGCGGTTACTGAAGAGCGCCTGGGTACCGGCGGGGCAAGAAGCTGCCGCTTTATAGCCTGCGGCGGGGCCGGGCGGGCCGCGGGCCGGGGCAGCCACCTTCTCCTTATTTGGCCGGCTCGGCGCCATGCCGGCGCAGCGCGGCCATGAATGGCGCAAGGCGCGGCGCGGCTGCCCGGCCATCTAAGGCAGGTGCGGAGCGGCGCTGTCCCGCCGCCGCATGGCCAAATAGGGAGCCCCCCGCCGACGTGGTGGGAGGGAAGGCTTGGAGCTGTCCTGAGGCCCCCCATGGTCAGTCCTAGGCAGCGTGAGCCACCGTGCGTGACCCGAGGTATCGGGGATCTGCCCGTCCCGGATGGCTCCTCACCGCGGGGCGTCGAAACCGAATCACTGAGACATGGCGTAGGTGGTGGAGGACGTCGCTGGGTGTCCTTTCCCCCTCTTTTCGTTTTTGTTTCCAGCAAATACAAAAATCCAGTCTATCACCTGTGTAGTCAGTGACCCATGAGGCTCTTTTGGAAGCAGCAATGGAGGCGTCCCTGCTGTGCGTGGACAGCATCTGCACTGCCGCAGGAAAGAGCACTGCATGCCTAACTTCTTTTAAACTTTGATTAGCACATGCGGACCACAATGGCACTCCTCTCTAATTTGGCTGACAACATCTACAGCACAAAACGGGAGCTGTTCCTTCACATTTATACATATACTGAAACCCCCCATTTTTGCTCTTTTAATGCACACTGGGTAGGTAATGCATAGTGATATGCATAAGGCAGAGGAGAAGAGATGGAGATAGCTCAGACAAAAAAAAAAAAAAAAAGTGTTATTAATGTAGTGTGGCAGTTGTTTTCCTGCTCAGTTGTTGAAACATCCACGCTGATAATTTGTTCCAACACTGGAACCCAGAAAATCCATCTAACTTATTATTATTTTGTTGTAGTTAAAAATAGAAGTGTGGGAGAGGCGTCCCTTAAGTGGGCTTGGCATAGTATGTAAGGCAGAGTCCCAGAGGGACTGCACTGAAACAGCAGCGTCCTTCATCCCTCAGGAGTGCTGTGTGTAATGGCTCAGCATTGGCCTGCAAAAGGCACAGCAGGAGTAAGAATGGAGATCCGGTGCAGAAGGCAAAGAGGGAAGAGGTGAAGGAGGGAACCAAGCCAGCTGCATCAACTGCTTCACACAGGTTTAGATTATTGGTGTCACCTCCATGATATGGCTGTGCCTTCAGAGAGGTGGGAGAAAAGAGCTTGTGAATTCATCCCAGCCTGGAAGTGCTTTGCTGTGAGAGCTGTCTGTGCTGTGACTTGGCTCTGACAAAGGGTACAAAGCTGGGAACAGCCACTCATTGCTGAATCATGTCCAAAGGGGGTGTCAGAGGCTCCTAAACTTTATTTATTCTGAAATCAGAGATAGTGGCATCAGTTTCCTCATCTCTAGCACAATTAATGAAGTGGTTAGCTTTACGCCAGCCCTGGTTTGTCTTGAAGTTGTGCCCAGTTGTGAATACAACTCTGAAGCAGATGTAGCAATAAACTTCTTGGCCTTTTCTAGCTCCTGCTTTTCTCTAAGTGCTCTGAGGAAACAAAGCCTAGAAATATATATGTATATTAGCAACATGAGAAGGAGAGGTGTAGGGCTGTGAAATACTCTGACCTAAAAAGGTCATAGCAGGAAAGAACTGTATGCCAGTGCTACTGCTTTAGGCAATCTTCAACTCTCAGTCTGTAGGTATAGATGAAAAATCATCCAGAATTAATGGTGATGGGATAAGGACTCCAAGTGAGTATGTATTTATCGAAATTGACATAGCTTAACAAAGAGTTGTAAATATTTTGGTGATGGCAGTGCCTGTTTGTGTAAGAATTCATGTATCTATGCCAGAGTGTATAGTATAGCAGAGGCTACGTGTGCAGAGAGTACCATTTCAAAGAAAAAAATCACACACTGCTTTCAATTAAGAAGAAAGAGAGGAAGAGAGAAAGAAAGGAAAGGAAAGAAAGGGAATGAATGAATGAATGAATGAAGAAAGGAAGAAAGGAAGAAAGGAAGAAAGGAAGAAAGGAAGAAAGGAAGAAAGGAAGAAAGGAAGAAAGAAAGAAAGAAAGAAAGAAAGAAAGAAAGAAAGAAAGAAAGAAAGAAAGAAAGAAAGAAAGAAAGAAAGAAAGAAAGAAAGAAAGAAGGAAGGAAAGAAACATTTTACTCTGTTGTAAGTTGCCACATCTGCTTTTATTTTTTTTTTTTTTTTTTTTTTTCTCTAGCACATCTTTTCTACAGAAACCTTACAGTGTGAGGGATTGGCCAGCTTCACCAGCACTAGAGATTAGTTTACAGTGTTATCTCAGCTGTTCCTCCGTGCAGAGGTGTTACAGTATTTACATAGAAGCTTGCTGCTGATAGCTGCATTGAATTCCTTTCCAATCAGACTCTCCTGTCACATCCTGCATTCCCTTTGGCTCAAGAGACTGCTGAAACTGAGACAGAGTAAGCTCTTGGCTGCAAAATCTGCACAAAATAGTCTGTATTTTCTTGCTTCCTTTATAACTAAATATCGGCTTTCTCTATGCCTTCCTCAAGTTTTGGATTTCTAATCTTGTAGGACTCACATCCAGGATTCTGATGCACTTCAGACCTCATCAATCTCTTTTCTCCCTTCTCTCTCTCTCTCTTTACTGCATACTGCAAGGTCAAACAAAAAGGGTAACACACAATGCACATAAATCCAAAATCGCATTTGCTTCTTCGCAGCCCTTTGAGAAGTCCCCTGATAAACTTATACCTGTGGCCAAATTCACCTTGTTTGCTGAAGCAAAGTGCTGTCAGTGCTTCAAATAAAACAAACAAACAAAGAAGCAAGAACCTACTGAAATGTGTTGCATGCCATCTGGGGCAAAAACACTCTAGCATCTGACTGGCAATGGTCCCACATGCTGTATGCATTTCTCATGACACAGCTACTGGCAGCACTGTGGTGACAAAGGAATAAGCAGTAGTGTGGAGTGTGCAGGCAAATCTGCAATAAACCTGAGCTGCAAATAACTTGAAACAGCCTGAGCACTTGGGGACTATCTACACTGTATTATTGCTGTAGCATAAATGCTGTCTATGATACCAAGGCAAAGCTGTGTGTGTTCCCCAACTAACAAGACACTGCCAGGACTCAAGGCAGCAGAACATGAACAGGTTCTCTCTGCATACTAAATCCACAAATAAAAGAGGTTACACGGTTTTGTGATTCCCTGAAATCCTCTCAATTGCTATTTTTTGGGTTAGAAACAAACAAACGGAGACGTTTAGCAGAAAGATAAAGCTTTGATTCTTTAAACACTTTGAAGTATCAAACACCACCACCAATTTCAGATTATTTACAGTAGGTAACACCTCGCTAACTCAGAAAATGGAAACACGTAGAATGATTCGTTTTTGTCTTTCACATTGTTCTTTTTTTTATCTGTAGATGTTCCCACAAAAACAATAAACTTTTCATAACACATCAACCATGGCATTATTTTGATTTAAAAGTACAGTGTATGTCTTAGAATGCAAGACTTTTTTTTCTCACTTAAAATCCATTTTTTCCAAATCCAATGAATCATGAGATACAAAATCTGTCCTAGCACAGAGCTGAATGTTACCTCTCTTAAGCCTCAGGCCAATGTAATCTTCGGAAGAAATTTTACTTTTTTAGAAATAAGACACAAATACCATTCTGACAGGTTTTATTTTGTCCCATGACAGCTGTTTGGAGCAATACATGCTTTAGAAATATTAGAAGCATCACAGTAGTCTTACTGATGGGCAGGAGTCCTAATGAGATGAGAATGTTAAACATACAACATATATCATACATACCACTGTCACTACTGAGTCACTGTCACAAAAGTGTCGTGTATGGTTATCTACATCTGTGTAGCTATGAATGTGACTGCATGTGGAGACAGACAAAGAAAAGCAAAACATGACAGTTCTGCAGTTGCCAGCAACCTAAAGTTGTTCCCCATTAAGCCCCCAATAGTACACTTTTACAATCTGAATTTGAAACTCCTACATTAGAAATCTTTCTCCTCTCATCCTAGATGACAGTCTCCCAATGTAATAACCATACTGTGAGACTGACTTCTTGGGAAGTATCTGATGAATTCTCCTTTTTCTTTTATGTCCCATTCACCCTAGTTCATACTTAATACATTCCCTCAATACCTTCCGTATTGTCTCAGCATTTAAAGCCTTTGCATAGTTGCAGGCTATTGTTATCATCTCTCTGCGTCTCTTTCTCTCACTCACTTGTGCACTGCTGCACATCTATAATTAACCTAAAACATCTCAAGTGTGCTCTGAAATGACAGAGTAATGAGATGGGCACTGGGAGTGGAAGATGTAGCTAAACCATCATGTTAGGAAGCAGAGAGAAGTAGGCACAGGCAACATCAATGGAGGTGAAAGGAATGTATGCTTGTGAGTTTGACCTTCCATAGTCATTATTTGCCACATGTCACTTGCAAAGAACAGCCAAGTCTCTCACTCCCATTAAATACCCTCTGCAGCAGAAAGAGGGCTCAAGGAGAGCCTAGAGACTCTACAGACGCAAGGCCAGCACAGGAGGAATTTCTCGCTTCCAGAAGTGCTGTTTTTCTCCCACAAGCCGCAGCATAGCAGGCATGACAGGGGTTGGATGCCAGATTTTTGTGATGCAGAGGAAGGCTGCTTGGAAGTTAAATGCAGCTTAGGAAAGCTTCTGCAGCATGGGCTCCTCAGGCTGTCATTGCCACTAAGGGACACAGAGCAGTTTAGGAGGACAGAAATATGTCTGGAACACTTCAGCAGTTTCCAGCATCTCCCTATCTTGGTTGCTGATCCTGCGTAGTGTCTCTGAGAGATTACCTGCCTTCCACAAGAATGCTGACAGGCAGTTTCTCTAGCAGGCTCCATGTCTCATTTCAGCTGTTTGGCTTTTTAGTTAGAAAAATATCAGACCTTAACACCAGGAAAGATGGGACATGAAGAACATCTGTGTGTCTGTTTGTTCAGTGTCACCCCATCATCATCAGTGAGTGTCTGGATGTTAGCACAGCACCAACAAATAACAATTCCAAGGGTAATGGGTAATTGCTAGATGTACCAAAGCTGGTTTGAAGATCTTTTATAACAGGTATAATTTAAAAAATAAAAAAACAATGTTCAAGGCTATATTCTACCTAGATAATTTAATTATGTGGTTGTTTTCATTTAAACTACATTCCCTTGTCATATGTGACTAGAACCTCAAATTTGCAGAAAATCCAGCAAGCGGGTGTTTCACTTACAATATCAGTTATGTAGATTAATGCCTACATACTTAAAGAGGTCAGAGAAGATCAGTTAAAGACAGAAAAAGAGAGAAAGGAAGAAGAGAGAGACTCCAGAAATGGCAGCCAAGTACACTTCACTCTGATTTATGTCTTACTCCACCTTCAGTCTCCTCCACAAGTATACTGTGCTCTTGTTTCTTCGCCATAGATTCTGCACCTGTCCTGGTCTAAAGAAAGTCATCAGAACTTCATAGTCTATCTGTGTATTGCTTTTCAAATTTAGCATCACAACTGCTACCAGACCAGTGCCACGAGCAGAGGCAAATGACCCCTGATATCAATGAGCCCATCTGGTGGAATTTCTAGCACACTACTATTGCCTTTAAATATAATCTGTTTTTCTGCTGTGAGCCACTCGTGAGTCACAATTGCCTATAATGATTTGAGTCAGTCAGTTGTTAAGAACTACTCAGACTGTTGCATACTAGGAATTGGATTTTTTCCCTTCTTTATTGCTTCCCACATTCTCCTTCTTCACGTAGTTCCCTTATTTTACTTATGGTTTACATACATCTCATTTTCTATTTCATCACTCTCCTCATGCAATTCCCATTCTTGTGTACTATTTGTAAGTCTAATTCAAAAGAAACAGCCTTGTTTCCTTTCCCAGATAACATGTAGTTCTAAGAAGATAAAACCTAATGCATCTTTCTTGTCTTCACTGGTATATCACCTAGGACTCTCCTTGTTTATAAGCCACCCCTTTTCTTTGGTGTCACCAGTCTTCATGAGCTCTCATTTGAAATCCACTGCAGTGAGTTCAGTAACCTGAAAGAACCTGAATCTGCCAGCTGCTGCAAAGCCTCGTGTGCTTTTCCAGATTGTTTCTCAGCTGACTTCTGTTTTTCAGAATCAGAGACAGATGTCTCAGAATTATAGGAAAAGGAGCAATTAAGCAGTCTATTCTAATTGCATTCTAGCAAAGGAATCAACTTTTAATGAATTTGTTCTCAAATATGAATACATAGGGCTCTCTGAATCTGTTGTGTACACAGAAACACTTAGTCACAATATATCCTAAGAAGTATCATTTTACAAGACTGGCAGATTCTACTGTTTTTGGTAGGCATACTAAGATACTTGATGAATATGACAAAAATGTAATGACCCCAATCTACAGTTTTGCAAACTTGTAAAACAATTCATATAAAAACATGAATTATTCACAAAAGATAGCTGGACCATACTATGCAGAAAACACCACAGTAGTCAGGGAACTAAAAAGCAGGAGTGGAGTATGTGAGACTGGCTCAGAAGTATTTGGCAAAATTATTTTTCTCCATTAAAAAACAAGCAAACCAACCAACCAACCGACCCAGATATTTCTTTTTAACACAGAAACATTTCACTCAGTTTTTTGAAGAATGTTTTTAAATCAGCTCATCCCATTTTCCTGTGGGCTAAAAGAAGCAGCAAGGAAGGGAAGAAAGAAGGAAGGAAGGAAAGAAAACTACATATTTAGTTTTCAGAAAAACTGTACCTGAATTACGAACAAAACATTTTAATTGACAGAAATGACACTTTTTTTTCCCCAAACTCTTTGAGTACTTTTAGCAAAATTTATTAGAAAACTGTTTTTATCTAACCTTTTTAAGAATGAAGAAATTCCCTCACACATAGCAGTTTATTAATCAAAGCTAAAACCTTGTCATCAAAATGAAGTTTCTCTGCAATTACGCTGGCCACTAGAATCCCTTGACTGTAAAGAGCTAGACAGAAGTTTGCAGGGGTGGAAAAAGAAACTATATATTTTTTTTTTTCGTCAACAAATCAGCTTTAAAACAGACTTTATGCAATATAAAACACACACGCAAGGGTAAACATATATATTTTGACTACATATCATGTTGCAGAAGTAAATTTTATCTACTTTTAACAATTTATTTCTTATGTCCAATTGGAATTGAGAGTGCGAAAGCTTCACTGAAAAATCTAGACTTCCCAGTGAAGACAACAGGTGCATATATTGATTAAATGTTCCAGATTTTCATCAGATATTGGACCAAACCCTGTAATGGTGCCTTCATAATATAAATAACATTTTTGTAAATGTAATGGCTGGGATAGTTTTCGTCTATGAGTTTTTCTGAATGGTTAGTTGTATTTTGTGTTTATAAAGAACGTGCAAATCTTTCCAGAAACAGTTTCCTACAACATGTTAAATATCAGTAATATCTTCATTTCAATCCAACACTCTCGTAATACATTCCCCACAGTTAAAAGGAGTTCATAACAGACTGACATTTGCCATTTTAGCAATAAAATATGTGACACAATTACAGTACCAGCATGTGCATAACATACTTTCCAGATCTCTGAGAGTGTTTACTGAGCTAGTTCTAATGCATACACACAAGGTAAAAAAAAATACCATACAGACAAAACAGAGTCAAACCAAAATGAAAATAACAAAAAACATTTTGAACCATTCTGAAATGCCTGGTGATGGAAAACATTTGAAGGCTTTAGAATGGAATTACTTCTAGAGTTTAATAGTTTTCCAAATAGTATTCCAGAGTAATATTGGGGAATATTATTTAATAGTATTATTTTAGCTACTGAAGAAAACAAAGCCAGGGTCTACTTTATTTATTGGTTTGTTTGTTTGTAAAGAAGCTCTGTTTTGACAAGGCTAAGCACTTACCAAGGCATTAATAAGAAGTTTTTACTGTCTCTTACATACATTTCCTGTAAGCAATCAACATATTTCATTCTTTGCTTAACATGCTTCATTAAAATATCAAATATTTTGTAGCTGCATTTCTGGAATGCTTGATTTCAAATCTATTAAAATACTTCATTTCAGTTACTGCCATCCTATAAGATAGGATGTTAATACATAGTAAATACTTATGCTTGAAACCAGGGTGGGATCTGGGCTTATTTTGTCTTGCACTCAAGTGCCTTTAGCTTTTTATACTGTCTTACTTATAATAGAATGACAATTTTCCCTGCCATTCAGCTGACTTTGACAAAGATGCAATGATGCCAATCAAAAATGTGGACTATGTTCTTTGTGTAACTTGTGAAACATATTCCTTCACAGAACATTTTGAGAGAAAATATTTGAAAGATGCTATAAAACAAGAGCACTGTGAGATATTACCAATGTGACAAGAGATACTGAAGAAGATACTGAAGAGATACTGAAACAATGAATCACATTTTCAAGTAATACTCTTGTATGCTTCTCCTGAACAAAATTTCTCAGCTAACATTTTTTTTCAATTTATTTACAGACTTATCCCAACTTACTTTTTTTCTGAATTTGACTAGAAAAACATTCAGTGGATCAGCAGGTCAGATTCATAATTTTTCATACTAATTTCTTGATGTTGAAAACAAATTACACAGAATATTTGAATTTCTTCATCCTGACTAATTATACATTTTATTTTAGCATCACATTGTTTGTCTAGTAAATTATTCTTGAGCTATAAATAGACTAGGTAGGTGTTAAGATTGAGTAGGACCTGATATTCAATAAAAAGAAAATAATCCTAAATTGTTTAAAAGTCAAACATAAATTAGCATTTCATATAAAGATGCTCATTGTGTCCCAAAGATAAAATTGGAGTTGTAGATAGCAGCAACATGCTCTTGCATTTAAAATACCTTTCAGGCATAGCTATAATTTGTGTTTATTGCCATTCTTCCTATAAAGAATGGTCCCGACAGAAACTGTCCTGAATTTGGGAACAAAGATCAACTGTAGGTGTGCGGCCAAAATATTAAAAAACCTGAAAGGACTTCTAAAAAGGAAGGCTAGAATTAGAAAGTTAAATGCATATTTAAATGACAGGTCATCTACATAAAATCTCAGCGATCCAACATCAGAGAAATACCAGATGGCATTAGTGAAATTCTCATAAGCAAAATTTCACCATTTAAGTCAATTGGGAAGAATGTTGCTGAAAATACAGTTTTAGTCTGTTGTCTGAGGCACAGTAGGTGTTCAGAAGAACAAGTTCATTATGGTGCTAAGGATGCTAA
This sequence comes from Lagopus muta, assembly GCF_023343835.1. Classification (NCBI taxonomy): domain Eukaryota; kingdom Metazoa; phylum Chordata; class Aves; order Galliformes; family Phasianidae; genus Lagopus; species Lagopus muta. Next base: position 32,068,206 of record NC_064438.1, on the reverse strand, counting down.
CGTAACAGATGAAAAGAGCACTGAACTTTTATAGAACATCTCAGGAGACTATTCAAGCCTCAGAATTGTAACAAAGGGGGGAAACAGTTGTTTCCTCTCTACCTCCACCTCCTCTTCCTTATCCTGGTGCACCTAAGAAGACAATCCAACAGAAACAATAAGGAATAAGTCCTTTTTAGATTCTCAGGAGGAAATGATACAGATAATCTCTTCAAGAATTCCAGGTGCTGACTCCCAAATGAGCAGACTGTAAATGCTAGCTGCACCAATTGATGCAAACTAGCTCCAGAAAAGAATGAGGTTTCAGACGTGTCCCAGGACTTAGTGCTAAAGGTCTAGTCATTACTTCAGCTTTTCTCTGGCATGTTCCAGTGCTTAAATCATTTTATGTATTGATGACTGCTATAAGAATTATCTGCACTATTTACCTTACTGCTGTACCCAGCTTAGTGAAGTTTCTAAGTATCCAAACAGAGGAAAGATTGGCATTAACTATAGAAGTTCAGAAAGATAATTGAAAGAAAGAAAGAACTGAGAAGAAAACAAGTATACAAAGGTTACACAGTAACATTTGTAGTTGTTTTCAAAAAGCTTATTTCTATGCAGGAAAAAAATACATGTCCATAGACAGATATGTCAGTGTTTTCAACAAAAATTTTGATTTTTATCTCGTTTATTTCAATACTTTTTGATTATGTGGAATGATAAGGAGAAAAAATATTCAAGCAATTCTGCTTGTGCTGAGTCAAACACAAAAGTATTCTTTTGTCCTACCACTTTGAAGGCTCCTGGAGCCCTACATATAGTTTTAGGGTTTGAGTTTGCGTTTTTTTCTCCTTCACTCTCCATATTCAGAACACATATCATGGTCAGTCTGAATCACATATTTCCAGCTTTTACCTTAAAATGCACATTAGATGTTAAAACTAATTCATACATTTCAGCTATGTATCGTGCCATAGCAGAACTCACAACTTTTGTATTCAATGATGATGCACAGCGGGAGTTAAATGTTTCAGAGAACAAAGTTAGGGGAAAAAAAAAAAAAAATCAAATCTCCTTAGTCAGCATTGTTTTTACTCTGATCTTGTCCTCTAACAAAAGAAGTTCTATATATCATCACCTAATTTAGCATAAGATGATGCTAGATATTTGAGGCCAATTGAGGACAAGGGTCTTTATGAAACACTATTCCTGTTCAAACCACAGGTCTTCTTGTTTACTAGCTAAGATTCATACCCTGAAACCATCTTCCAAGGGCTCAAGCCTCTTGAAATTCTGATTGAAAGAAACAAATAAAAAAGACTTCAGTTATTGCAAACTTTACAACGTCTTTTCTTTTTCTTTTTTCTTTTTTTTTTTCTTTCCCTTTTTTTTTTTTTTATTGCAGTAGCTTACTGGTAAACATTATATGTAATCCTCTTCTGTTCCGAAAATAGCAAAAGAAATTATCCATCATAATTACATGCCCCTACGTCAAATTGCAAATGTGTAAATAATGGAAAGATTGGAACTTCCCAACAAATCAGCTGTACTTACATACCCTTACAGCATACATTCCTTTTTTTCTGATTTCATTTTCAAAAATAGCTATATAATTTTGGGACTTTCCAAAATATCCAACCTCAGATATCTCAATTTACATTTTACATGAAAAGTCTCTGACCAAATGGTTACAGTTTTGGCAAAATTCTCTTTTACTGTCAAGGCCACTTTCCAGATGCCACAAAGATCCATGTCATCAATCAAAACTCTTTAAGCTGCCTTCTAGGTTCTATCACCTTATAACACTTCTGGAAATACATAGAAAAATGTAAAAATCACTGTCACGCTGTCAGCTGGTCACTATAGTTTATATAATACCTTTTGAAGGAAGAAAGGATACTACCTATGATAAAAGGATAATAACTGCCAAAAAAGAAAAGAAAGAAAAGAATAAAGTAGGAGATGCTTCAGTAAGTGTGTTTACAGAAGTTCTTTATTTATCTAATGTACTTGAAAATCAGTGCAGTGAACATAGATCAGCAAAGTTGTTCCACTGAAAAACTGCTGTTCACAGATTAATACAAAGTGAGATCATAGAACAAAAGATCACTAAGGTCTTTTTTAAAGGAAAGATAGTAAGAAAGAATGGAAACAGGTAAAAATGAAAAGATATATAGAGACACCAGAATTTCACATCTCTTACTATCAAATAATGTGCACTGTAGAATAAAATATTCACAAAAATAAATTTCCAGTTCAGAATCCATCCTTTTCAAATGTTATAGTCAGACCCATTAACCCCTTGGCAGTATTTTCAACCATTTAAGCAGGTTTTGACACTCAGCTCAAATCTTGCAACAGATACTTAGCCACCTTCTCCATGGGCAGTGCCATTACCCATCTTCAAAACAACAGCTGCAACTTGTATTGTAAATTCTCAGTGACAAACTTTTGAATTGTTAAAGTTTCCAGACATCCACAAGAGAAATATACATACTGAAAAACTTTTAAAAAAATAATAAATTATTTAGAACTGCAAAAAATGTAAGATTCACAGAGTAAATTTTGAAATCTTGTAGCATACAGATAAATGCTTGTTTTAGGCAGGGCTGTCTTCAGTGCTTAACAGAGGGGCTTGCCATTACGCACATTCTGAGCACACTGCCTCCCCAGACATGCGCCCTTCAGTAGTACTTCACTTAATTCATCCAGTCCTATTAAAGTAGCAAGAGGAGAAAGGAATCCATGGAGGGCACACAAGGCTATGCTTATGGGCCAGCCAAGAAACAGCAGCACAATGAGCCAAAAGGATCCCCATATTATGCAATTGCAGTTCATCATCTGAAACCTAGTGACATAAAAAAAATAAAATATATATATATAAAAGGTAAACTTTGATTGATTGCAAATGTATATAGAAATGTCTAGATAGAAATCAACTACTCTATTTTGTTCGGGAGATCTTATTTTGAGGGAGGAAAACAGATATTTCCAGCCATTTCTTACATTTAACAGAAGTATAACGTATCAAAAACCAGGTCATGTACACCTCCTGGGAAACATCCTAATGAGGTAAGGAAAATATCAGATTTCTTTCAATAAGTAGTCTTCTATGTAAGAATGACTTGGATGCAAATACTTAAATAGCTCTACAAGCTGCAATGTTTTTTTTTAATAGAAAATGTGGCTATCAATTAAAAAACTCAATTGAAGTTGAGAACATAATATATTAGATAATCATTAAGTCTAGAAAATGGCTAGCCTATAAAGTTGTTGAACTTTGCAGGTTGTTGAAAGGCAACCAAGGGAGTACACTTCCTACTGCTAATTCTATGGCTTAATATGAAACAGGTTGCACACCAATGAAACCAGCTTAATTTTTTCATATCATCTGGTCCTGTTCATTTTTATTTGCTAAGCTCTAAGACTATCTGTTTGGTTTTTTTTTTTTTTTTTTTTTTTTTTTTTTTTGTTTTGTTTTTTATTATTTTTTAATGGATTCATCAAACCTGTTATCCAACAAGATTATTAATAATTATCTCCCCCAACGTCTGAGAAGTGTTGTGAGCTGTCAGAGCACTTTGTCTTTGCATTGTTCAGTTTTTCAGCTGTCTGGGAAAATACAGGTTTAGTTATACATTTAAAAATGCAGTGCAGTCCATAATACAACTTAGCATTTCCAGCTAGCCTTGTGAGATGTGAAGAAGCTGGATAAATCAAGAACAAAAAAAAGGCAATGAAAAAGATAAATTGACTATAACTAAAACATTGGGCCATTTCTCCTGGTTTTACTTGTAATCATTTTTAAAAATATAAACTGTTTATATACTATGTAAATTCTTTTACAATAAGCATTTACTACCTGTGCTTATAAGAGGATTGCTAACCACCCATATATATGTAGGTGATAAAGTGAATATAACCACAAGTCAGGGTAGTGAAAAGTGTTATTATCTGCCTAGTGAGCGATCACTCTGCAGGGGTAGAGTATTACTGAGTTGGAAAGCTTGCTCTAATTCAGATGCTTATCAAATAAATGAGTACAGCAACAAGCAGTGCTTTCAAACTGTGAAAGAGTAAGCAATGTCATGAGAAGTAACCAAAACAATTTACTTAGCAATGTTTTGTTTCAAAAACATTAAAATATAATCAGAAAGGATAAAATAGGACCAGAAATAATGTGCTCTTGAATAAGATAACCGTAGGTAGACAGAGCTGCTCATCGACTAATTTCATACTAATATTTCATGCTTACTGTGACAACAGCAAGACACAGGACAGGATGGCATATGTTTAGTTGCTGAATTTATGTTGCTTCATGATATTGTACTGAAAAGCATAGTATTAATTAACAGCAAAACCAGAAAAATACAGATAACAGCCTTACCTTTAAATCATAACTATGGTTCATTGAATGATCAGATTTTCTCTTCCAGGCATTCACTAAAGCAGAAAATCAATACGAGCACATTGTTTGACAAAAGCCCTTTTCCCCGCTTGAACTTGACCAGCCTCTGGTAACTGACACGGCTTCGACCAGTGTCTTCTATCTTACACGGAATACAGTGGAGAACAATGCTAAAAATGACAAAACATCTTCCACAAATTCAGGTACTCCTACCAATGTCCTTCCCTCTCACTTCTTACACTGCTTGCCACTTGGGTGAATTTGCTGTGCAAAGCCCATAGAGGAGCAGGGCAGGTCCTCGGGGCTGCACATCAGCCACCTCCTCAAAGCAGACAATTCTGCTTCACCAAGGCCAACCCGGCTGCCTCCTCACCTGGTGTAGATCCTCTGCTCACACAGATGGAAACGTGCACACTTTTTCTGCTTAGTCTCTTAACCTCTGCTCCCTTCAGCACCACCTGCTGCCAGCACCGCTATGACCGTTGGAAATGTAACTGAAAAAGGTTAAATATGTAACTGTATCAGTGCCCTGTGGTTCCCAGTTTTAACACGCAGGTAGGCCAGCTGAAGCTTTAAACAGCCAGAGAACTTAAACTGAAGAGCAAATTCAAGTAAAGAAATTGCCCAGGACATAGCCAAACACTAGTATTACCATCTTCAATCTCATCTTTGATACGCAAGTGCTTAATTTTGCCGTAAAGCTTTATTTCTCTCCCAGTAGAAAACTTAACAGGCAAATCTTCACTGTGACCACGTAATCACTGAAATAATCTTGAGAATTAGTGCTCAATGTCCTATCATCTTTCATAAACCAACTAGGTAAACAGCTAATTAAAACTGTCTCCAGACATCTCAGGTGCTAATGTATCCAAGCCGTTCTAAATCTGGCTTCAAGCCAGACAAAGAAAGGAAAATACAGTCTGTGTTGTTCTATTGAATGACTTTCCTATTCTGAGCAGATTTTAGTATCTAAATAGCCCACAAAATTTAATAGAAACACTATGAATATATTCAAGATTTTTCTTAGAGTTACCAAAAGATCATTCTAGTTGTTTATGTCTCCAACATAGCTGATTTGAAAAGAATGCTGCATCATACACTGCATTTTCTTAGTCTGTTCTTATCTATGCAGTGTAGAGCTGGACCTGGGGGGAAAGAAAAGAAAAAAAAAGGCTTTTGAGACTTTGCTCCCACCTAACCCTGTCAGGTTTTATGGGAGATGTTGATGTATGTGGCCTAAATTCAGAACTGGGCAGCAACAATAGGTTACCAGCAGCTTGGCAGTTTAGGCAGATTATCTTAATACATATTTCTACTTACATGGACAGTGACTTTATTACATCTTTCACAGGCATACAGTATCGGGATGTGTCTTTCCCTTCAACTCTAAACAGCTAAAAGTTACTGAGTAGAAAGAAAAAGGTCCAGTGACCAGTAGGCTGTGATCATGTACTCATGCCAGATGATGAAGAGCAGAGGGAAGATTCCTGCTTAATACTTAACTGGCTGACTTGAGAAAGCCAGCTTTTTTCTTGAATGAGCATAAGAAGTTATGAGCAGTAGTTTGTTCTCTACCTTCTTATAGGAGAAAGGCAGCCTGAAGGGGAGACAGGTGCCACAAGGGAAGTTATTTGATGATAGCCTAAGGGTATCCATAACAAATGAATGCACTAATGGAGATCCCAGGATTCTTGCTGTGCTTTTAGCATTGAGTCCCTCCAGTACTCTCATGGAATTACTGTAGTCTTGTAATTCTTTTGAAGCAGATGAAATAGCTACAAACTGGACCCTGAAATCAGCATTTGAGACATCCCATACCCAGATAGTTATATTTGTATACAAATAACCTGAGCGCTTCTAGCTATGGCCTAGGAAAATAATACGAAAATTCTTGACTCGGTTCCTCATGAGTTTGGATGCAACATGCTCTCCTCTAGTACTTACCTCTGTTGGTGGAATTCAGACAGGTTGCTCTCTTAAACCTTCTCCAACACTGTACAGGATCATCAACAATAACTTACACTGGCTTTTCATTCCATTATACTTATCTTGGAACACTGTAAGACATCATTACTAAATACAGTAAAACAAATCCAAATAGAGGTTTTTTTTTTTTTTTTTTTAATTTGAATTTTGAATTTGCAGGACAAACCTATACACAAGATCTCATGTGTATTCCACTGAATTCATCTGGAGCATTTAAACCCACGTTTGCTAAGTTCTTCTAAGTTCTATCCTTCTATAAGGATATGCATTACAGCTTGGTGTTGCAGGAGGCGACTGTGCATAGGATCAAGAACCAAGCAAAATGAGTCAGAACCAGCAGCAGTCCTTTGTGTCTCATTTCATTGCAGAGATCAAAATGAGCTCTGCAATGAAATAGAGCTAGGAGGTGAACACCACAGGAGCAAGGAGCAATCCAGGACAACAGCCCCATCACTGAAGTATCTATGTATGTAGGAACAACATTTATTCATAGTATGTTAGAGATCAAGAGAGTTGAAAAACAGAGTCTATGAAAACAGAAGTAGAAAAGTCCTTGACTGTGTAAGCACCGCTTTCCAACAACTAAAATCACCGGTGTGTTATCACCATTCTTTTCATCACAGATACTTAACACAACTTCATATGAACATCTAGAGAGAAAACTAACCCTATCCCAGCACAAGCCATGACAAACAGTAAGACAACTCCTCTACTCTTGGGCTTTTCTTTTTCCTTGTTTCAGTGCTCTCACATGAGCCCTCAAGCTAAAGAGGATTACTGGTAAGGCGCTTTCTCCCCTCTGACTCAGCATGCAAAACGCAGAATTTCTCATTTTAGAAAACATGGTATTTCCCAATAGAACATGATTGCTGCTGCCAAAAATCACTCCCAAAAATAGGGCAAGTCTGTACTGCTGTGGATTAAGGTCAGAAACGGAATCTTAGTGTCTTTGTACTGAGCTTCTCTCAATCCGCTTCTGCTGCCCCTAGACTACTTCCTCTACAGTAGTTACAATACATTATGTCCCTAATGACTGTCCCATCTAAAAATAAGTGCTCTTGACATGCAAGAGATGTCAGACTAGCACAGCAGGATGCTGAAGCGTCTCTGGATGTGTAGCAGGGCTTCTCTTACACTGGACTGTGGCAATTTAGGAATTCACAGTTGATAAATGCAATAAAGGCGGCTTCTTTTTATCTCTTACAAACAGAGCCAAGACTGATATATTCCTGACCCTTATTTGGATCATTAGCTTATTCTTTTATGGTATTCACTGGAATGGCAAAATTCTAATGTTTCATTAGGCAAACATACACTGTAGCTACATATATATAGCTTATATAGATAGATAGATATAACTATGTATATACTTTTTCAGTGACATTACAGATGAACTATATAATTGACAACAGTCAGCTCAACGTTTTGCTTACATTTTCCTAAAAGTTAATTATACATGCATACAGAAACATACTCTGTTTGTTCTTATACTGTTTTTCAAGCAAAGAGATAATGCCTGAACTCTGGAAAGTTTCTTACTCATAGCTAAAGTAACTCTTATTTGCTTTTATCTTTTTTTTTTTTTTTTTTCTCCAGACATTAACAGTAAAGCAATGGACTTCTCTGCATTACATTGATGTTATTACTTGATTCAAAGATCCTTGTCATTTTTCTTTTTTCAAGGTGAATGAAAATCATGCAGAAAGCTAAATTAAATGCAACTGTTTTTCTCAATAGCACTATATTACGTGACCTCTGATATGGGCTAGATTAAGCTGATTAAAGCCCTTCCAGAGCAAGGCCTGGAGAAATAATCTGCCCTTGTTATCTACTATGGGAGGGAGGAAAAGATCATTTTCTCATTCTAATACTGGCATTTAGTTTTCTGAAACAAGTACTTACAGAGAGCAAGTAGCATTACAGGTATTGATTCTTCCTCTTGCATCCATTTTAGGTAATGATTGTATAGATACGTCTATGAATAAGGAAGAATTTAATTTCTGAGAGCTGAGAATTGTACTTGTTCAGAATCTACATAAAATTAGGCAAATAAATGGATTTAACAGAGGATGCTGAGTTGAAATCATTTAAGGAAGTTATTTTTAAATTCACGATTTTAATAGCTTTATTTTAAAATGTGTTAGTACTACAGCACAGAGATTTTCTTTCGTCAGGTACTTAACCAATCAATCCTGAGACTCTAAGAAAACTACACAGAAAAGCCATGTAACAGGAAACACGTAAACAGCCTCTAAAACTCCCCTAACTCCTCCTTTTCTATTGATTGATTCTGCAAGGCAGACTACCATGTTTGGCAAAGGAAACTACACTGCCATATGTCTTAATGGCATTCAAAGATTCTTGACTGCTGTGGGTTGTGATTCATTTGTTGGCTAGGACATTTACTTATGTCAGCTTGCTCTATGACTTTCCGAGTGTTATCTAATTCTTGTTTCAATAGAATTGTATGTCTTGTTTATCCAGTAAAATGAACAACATCGACTACATTTTCTTTTTTTTTTAATGTCTGATTTCAAAGAATAAAATGACTCTTCCGTCAGCAAAGTCATTCTGTCAGCAATCTTAACTTCTAGACCTCATCAGGATACCTTGAATACCTACTTCCTTGAAGACTGATATCCTTTTATGTCTGATGAAACAGCAAAGACCCTTTCTCAGAAGGAGGTGAAGTGGCAGGATGCTTTTTTACCTTTTGGAAAAAGTTAGAACCTTATCCAACACATACTGTGGAATTAATGCAAATTCTGAGCAGGCTAGGAGAAAAAAAAATTATTATTTTTTTTTTAAATGAAGTTTATGGATGTCATCACAGTGTAAACTGCTCGTTAAGACCTCTGGCTTGCATTGTCTTTCCCCCCTTGACAAACTTGTAGGTTTTTTAGGCTGTTTCACTTCTCCCACCAATTCCTTCTTGTAAAGAAGAGTCAATAAAACACCAAAACTAAACATATTTCGGTGTGAAAGACAATTCATCCTTTACCAAAAATTAAATGCAGAACATCTACAAATAAAAAAAAGCCACATCACTTTACCAATCTTGTATTCCACAAGTACAAAGAACTTTCTAACCACTGCTACATGGTAAACACGACTTCCCACATTTGAAAACGCTTTCCATCACTGAAAAGTGTAAAGTTCAGTACATGGAAAGTAGCAGCAATGACCTGCTCAGCTTAAGTCAACTCAGCAAAACTTTCCATCTCTAGTATAGGCAATGCTTGGTCCTTCAGAAAAGTATGTATTAAGGCTGTAATGTTTTTGCAATTGCTTTTGATTCAGTTGCTTCTGCTTTCATGCTAGTCAGCAACGAGCTCCTTTACAACACCGCTCACCATGTTAGGGCAACACATTTGATGACTATAACTTGGCTGTTCTAAGAGGATCCCATGAGTCAGAAGGGAACAGATACATAGGCTTGCACATGGAACACAGTATTAAACAGGCTAGGTGTGCTCATACACCAGCAGAAAGATTACACTGCAAGCCATATACAAATCTACATCTTTACAGTCTCTTCTAGATTTGGTTGCTTTTTCCCTGCAGTATTGATGGAATCCCTGTCAATTAAACCATCCATTTTAGATTTAAAAAAAAAAAAACAACAACCCTCCAGAATCCTTTACTAATTTTTTTCCCCAGAATTCTGAAGTATAATAAATGATTGCCTGGCTCAAAAATATTTGTAAAAATGGTTTGGAAAACAGAGATGACAGACATCAGCTGAGCTTGTTGCATGTTGCTTGAAGGCCCAGTATTATTCTGCCCTGCTTGAACACATGAATGTTACCACATAAAGCTTACCATCCTAATATTAAACACATTGCTGTTTGTTCTCCAATGGCAAAGAATTTACATCATCTTCCACTCAGAACAAGTAATGAAATGACACAGTTTCAGTCAAAAGAGTAGTTTTTCTTTTTTGTGTGAATAAGAAGTTAAAAAAAATATTCAAGATCCCTCTAGGTCTGTGCAACCTATTGTAGGGTATCTGCTTTAGCAGGGAAGTTGGACTCAATCCTGAGATTCCTTTCAAACCCTGCAATTCTGTGATAAAGATCTTCAAACATGGTAATAAAAGCTTGTAAGCTAATGCATTTCTGATCAATTTAGTGAAGAAATTCTTCTGGAATCTTCAGAACTGCAACATTTGAAAACTAAGTATTTTCCTTTTGTCAGGAAAGATGTTCCTGTTTTGTTTGAAAATTAAATTTGGGAATTCATAAACCTTCCTGAACCACTGGATAATCTGCAGTTGACAGATATTCTTAATAAGCTAGGGAAAAAGCTTTCACTAATCAGTTTATGAAAGATGTATGTTTAGAAATCACTCCAGAAAACATACTCACCCATTACATCTCTAATATTGATATTACATGTTTTGTGAATCCTGCCTTCACCAAATTCCTTTTATTTGCTTTCCTGATGGGGCTTTATCCTGCTGTTCTCTTAAAAATGAAATAGATCTTATTTCAAGATTCTAACTTAAAAAAATAATGCTGTTTTAGAAGTTGTATCCTTACTTCTTGTGTAAGGGACAATCAAGTAGCAACAGCAGTGGCAGTCAACAATGGAACAGTTGCTACAAGTACCTGTACCTTATTCTGAGAGCTTGTTAAACTCCCAATTCAATAAAACTCTTTCAAAATTTCAAAGTGCCATGGTAATTCCCATTTCTCAAACTTGCAATTAAATAGCTTACTAAACTCGAGCCAAAACCTACAATATCATCTCAGTGTATATAAACACTGTTCCGTGTAAAAAATTCTCCACTGCAAAATATTAAAGAAACTACAGTGTCTGATCAATACTAAATATAGGTAATCAGTGAAGCTTAAAAGCTAATTCATTAACTGAATTAAAGGCATAAGAAAAGAATTCCAAATTTGTGTAAAAGTATCTTTACTAAAAAACTTATGTATATCATTTGAGTTGAATAAGCAAATTACATTACTGATACTGACAAGAACTCAGTGAAATGACTACCAATTATCTTTTTTGCCCAGAAAGCATTCAGTGAAAACAAGGTTACATCACACATGGAATCATTTAAGAAAAGTCAATGTAAAAATAGCAATCATATTTCTAACTGCATTTTCCCATTTGTTTTCCAGAATAAGTAAGAGTACAAACATCACTTGGATCACTTTTCATTCTCATCCTCAGGTTCACTGTCTTCACTATCACTGTCTCTTCCAGGGTGTTCTGGCATTGTTCGATGTTCATCCACTTCTGACACCTTCAATTCTTCCTTTACCATTTCTTCTTCTACCTTATTTTCTTCTGCATCTTCCTGAATACCCTGCACTTCAACTTCTGCTTCAGACTCTTGAGTTTGAGTAGTTTCAGGCTCTTCAATCATGGCAGGTGGGGGTAATAAACGCTGGATGATTAAAAAAAAAAAGTTTTCAGTTTTTACAACAAATATATCATTCTGGCATTTATTTCTATTTTAGCTCAAGCTGTTTGTTCACTTTAGATTTAGGGCTTTGCATCAGGTAAATTTAAGAACTTAAAATTTAGAAGACTTAATCATTTGCAGGCATTTTTCTCCTATACACATAAAATGAACCATCTTGGCTCACACATGAGTCTTATTCTTTTTGCCTGAAAAGCAAGTGTTAAAACGCAGTACTTTCAATTCAAGGATATCAAACACGTTTCATTATCCGAACAGCCACTCAAGTAATGGGACTACAGGGCTGCTGAAGCAACAAGCTCATTTCTACCATAACCTCACCTATTACCATTACAAACTCCTAGATAAGCTGGACTTACCTTTTTTATGAGTGTCTTTAATAACTTATTCCAGTAATTTCCCCTTGAAATATCTTATAAAGTCTTATATGTACATTATCTGTATTTATACAAGTTTCACCCACAGCTCTAAGTGTAGAAAAATGTAAACTCCAGTAACAGATTAGGTAATGCTTAGATATTTTTCACATAATACTTCTGTAGAAGTATTTTAGTGCAAAGTGCACAACCAAGAACCTGGTTTGCTAGCAGAAAGCATTACAAATAGCAGTGGCAACTACTTTAGACCTGGAAAAAAAAAAACCCCAACCAAGTATACAGTATGCAGAAGATTATGATGAAGCTATTCAACCTCAGACTGTACAGAAATGCTTATACTTATGCCAGACATCATCTAATGACATGACAGATATTTCCTTAAAATATTTTAATGAAATAGAAGCTTGATAAATCTGCAAGGATGGTTGTTTAGTTAAATTTTGCTTAAAGGCAACTTGGTTTCACTTGACAAATTAAGTGTTTAATTACAGTAAAGTCCTATCTTCAATTAGATGACATTAATATTACAAGTTTCTGACAAGCATTGGGCCAATCTATGCAAAAACTGTGACTACCAGCAAAGAAAAGCATTTTTTTCACAGACTTTGAAGTTATCACACTCATCTCCATAATCCATTTACTCATGGAAAAATGAATAATTAAAAGAGCTCTGATTTTGAAACAACAAATATATATATATAAAGTATAGAAAAGTATAAAAAGTGAGAAAGTCATCTACCACTACCTCTTACATATATATACACCTCATATATATATATAACCTCAAAGTATGAGATAAACTCAGATTTTCTGTAATGCAGCTAGATTCATGCTGTGCTTTGTGACTACTGTTAAGACCAATGGAAAAAAAAAAATACAATGATGTAAAAATATCAGAAAGGATAAGGAAAACTTCATTTTTTGGCTTCTGCTGCAGTAGTATGATTCATTGCCACAGCAGGGTACCTGTTTTTTTTTTTTTTTTTTTTTTTTTTTTTTTTTTTTTTTTTTTAAACTAATTTTAGCTAGCAGCATAAGACTAGGATGCTAAAAAGAATATCTGTTTATAAGCCGAAGGTTCAGGTGCACATTCAGTTAAGGAGTCAAATAAACCTTGCATTAGAGAACAGAAACTAGATCTCTCAGACAAGTGGAATCATGCTGATGCTCTCTGCACAATCAGATGGCATTACTTTTACATCAGTATTTTCCGCCTTGAGAAATTCTTCAGAAGAGCAAAAACCAACAAGGGAATAAATACTAAGTAAGAATACATTATAAGTAACATGATATACCCAGACATTAAATGGAAGGTGTTCCAGTTCAGGAATAGCATTAAAGATCTCTCTGGTTATGCTAACTGTCAACTATCTCTAGCCATCTGCAGATCCAAATACACTGACTAAAAGCAGATCTCTATATACTACTTAAACTGTTCTAAAGCTCTGCTTACATACACAATAAGGACTCAAGATCCATAATGGGTTTTGAATTCTGCTCCAGGGATTAAGCAGTGATACAATTAAGTATAAAGAGTGAGAAAGTCATCTACCACTACCTCTTACACTGTACTATTAAGTGACGTGCTGAACCAGTGCTGAAAAAAAATATTCTTCCAGACTTGCACACACAAGTACTACAGCTGCTAACCAGACTGAATAATGCAGTGAGCTAACTCGATTAAAATGGTTTGAAGGCAAGGAAATTCTAAAACTCTGTAGGCTGCAGCCATGTCAAGAAAGTATCTATTACAAAACACTATTCCACCAGGCAGCATTTACTGAAATATAACGCACAAGTTTACTTCAATTAAACACTGGGCAAGCTAGTTCCCTGGCATTAACAAAGAACTTTTGCACCCAGACAGAATCACGTCTAGCATTTTTTAACATCTATTTAGGGGGTCTTAAATTGCATCCTGAGTTACTTGCTACTGCAAGATTTTAGAGATTTCAATATTCTCCCTCTCAGCTTTAAAGCCTTCTTGAATTTTAAATGTAACAGTAACAATCTCAAACCACAACAGCACTTCCTGTTACCAAAATAAGGCTTATTTTGTATGCATACCTTTGAATAGTTAGAAGGTCCTTACCTGTTGGTAATGGCGTGTACTCTGTATCATGTGCATATACATGTTGTAAACAAAGTTAGCCATTTGAGGCATATTCTTGATAACATGTATTTGGTGAGTCGGTGGTTCCCCATTCTAAAGAAATACAAAATGTAGAAATTCAGCAAGCAAACACAACCATTATTCAAAGAATTATTTTATTGTATTAGGAAACACACTGAAGAAATTTTAAAAAATGCTTTCTAAGAAAGAACTAGCAAAATTCTTTCAAAAGGCAAGAAATACAGGTCTTGCACTTTTTGGCAACCGTTATTTATCATGATCCTGAAGTCCAATGAAGAAATTCAATTTAAAAAGGACAGGCTGGGTTCCAACACTTAATCTGTAAAGTATATTTTGGATTCAAGGATGATTTAACTAAAATTTAACTAGTTTCAGCTCAGATTAGTGTCAATGACTACCAAAGCTCAGCTTCTCCTTGCCTACACTCACACTGTTCTTTGCTGTAGAATGCAGCAGTTTCAAACAAAGGGCTTTCTTCCAAACTTGTTAACAGGACTTTAGAACAGGTAAAGACTTCTAATGGAGTTTTGGATTCATGCAAGTACCCGTCTCCAAACTCCAGGTAGCAAAGCAGGTATGCTCCGTCCATTTCTTGTTTGTTTAGCATCCTATTCATTGCGAGTCTTGTGATTAAGTGCTAAAGATCTAGTGCAGTATTAAATTTTTTACTTAGGCATCTAGTTCAGCAACGCTTCTGTTACACTGAATTGCTCAGCTGAATGCTATTTAACCTTTAATAAAAAGAAACTAGCTTTGTACTTTCTTTTTGAGAAATGACATTTTGCTCTATAATAAGAAAAAATACATAACACACTGCAAAACCTTACTTATTTATCCTGAAATAAAAATACAGCATCACTTTCACAGGCAGAACTTACAAATAAGTAGACAAAACTGACCAGTTACAGTGGTAAATTAGTTCTGTTGAAAAATCAGTGAAAAGCAGCTAGTGTAAAACGATCTAAGTCAACTCTAGGGATATAATTATCCAAGTAGTGGTTTAAAAGCAAAGACACTGCAGTTCCATGTCTTGTAGCCCTCTCAAAAAAGACAGGCAAAAAGCATACCACTGACATTCATAGCAGTTGTTCCTACCTGTCTTGCTGCTGGAAAACATTCTGTGGGAATTATATGGAGGTGAAGTGGTCTAGCTGTGAGTTGGCTGAAAGCTGGAGTTAGCTCAAAACAGTTCTGAAAGAGCGATACTCTTGCAAAGATATAAAGCCCAAGCCTGGCTCTTGACATGGCAACGACTAATCGTCGGACATCTCTTAAAAGAAAAAAAAAAAAAAAAAAAAAAAGAAAAAAGAAAGAAAAAATTAAAAACAAAACAGCCAAATTAATCATATACTTTTTCACTGATTCCATTGTTTCAATAAAACATGAATTAAGACTTCAGCATGCTTCTTTTAAGAAAACATGAAGTAATCTTAAACACTCTTGTCTTAAATTTTTCTTCTACATACTGCTACAATAACTACTAAAATCCTAGAACCTTCATATAAAAAGGCTTACTATATTGTTAATTATATTGAAATTACCCTTTATCTCTGAAGCCTAGAAAAACAGTTATATTTTACATTGGGAACAAATCACAATAGCCTTTCTGAATCCCTGAATAAGAAAACATAGGTTCTGATATCATCTTACTACTCCTAAATAGACAAGTCTTACTCCACCTTACTCCAAAGCTGAAGTGCAAACATTTTAGACTACAAATAACACAACTTACAAAGTGTCCAAACACTTCTGATACAAAACAAATAAAGCTGATTTATAGAAAAGTTCATTTATAGAAAGTTTAAGCCTGCATTTATTCAACAAGCATTAATTACATTCCTCTTAATCTACTAAATTAAAATTCGAATTCAGGAGTAACTATCCAAGACTACCTATTCAACTACCTACTATTCAAGACTACCTGCAATAACATAAACTTCTTATAGAATACTAGTATAGTATGTAGAATATAGTATAGTAATATAGAGTAAAAAAATAAAGTGGTTGCGAAGAGAGAAGCAGTGTTGTAAAAATAAACCAGGTCTAAACTTCTTCCAACGCACAGCATTAAACTTCAGTTCCGCTATGTACTGAAATAGTTGAAACTTTGTGCAATGTATCAAACATCTTTCTGATGTGGAAAACGTATACTTTAGCAACTATGCAAGAGTTCCTTTCTACATACCTAAGGTGGCCTACAGCTTTGGTACGCACTAATGAAAGGAGAATATAATCATTTTGTTGACCTTGAAATCTGTCCACAGTTGTTACCTAGAGAACAAAAACAAAACAAAAACCACCATAGGTTAAATCTTTGCCATTTTAACTACAGCCTGACATCAAAATTTTAGCACAAACTTCTGATTCAGATTGTAGTAAATGGGAAGACAGACGAAAATATTTGATTCTGATTTAATGCACCTTTAACTAAAAAACATCAACCTACTCTTCCTGGGAGAAGCTGGGACTCTACGTACCACTTCTTATTTTTACTTAATTCAGACATAACTCTGGCAAGATAATACCAAAAGTTTGTGGAAAACGATCAAATTCTGTAACACCATATTTTAACCTGTAGACACCAGACTTATGTAAATACATTTCTGTATGTTTTATAATATTCTTCATTATGCATTTTACCAAATCCAAACCATATCCACTCTAGGTGAATATATTTATTTTTTAAAAGGAGGACAAAATATATGACAAAGAAAAGAATTTTTATGTCTCATATAGTCCACGACATATCAAATTTGACTGATTTCACAGTTTCTTTGTACGACTAGTTTCAAACATGCAAACAAGATGATATGACTCTGTGAAATAGAATGTATGTTGATAAATACATGCTATATGTATACATTAGTCAATGAATACTTGCATAAAAAGTAGGCAATGTATTTAATCACTTCTATAATATGATAATCATGAAAAAACAGAACCACTTCAATGCCCAATATATTTTTTAAGTCACCTTGTTTGGCCGTCCAATCAATGGGTTATTTCCACAACGCTGGTTAATGACATCTCGGATCAGATGTTTCTGTCCGTTGTACGTTGTCAGGATACTTATCCTGTCTGCAGGATAACCAAGCAGGCACATATACATGAAAAGTGCCACAACATATTCTGCTTCACCAAGATTCTGAAAGGAAAGAGAAAAAGAAAGTTATTTACTTGTAAGTTTGATAGGCATTCATTGATGCTTTCTAGTATCTACAAGAAGTACTGTTTTACTTGTTAAAATCTAAATATTCATTAGCCATAAAATATATTAATATTTACTTGTTTCAAAAATTTAAAATGTTCAGTGTCTGAAATATTCACACCTGAATGTATTTCTATACCTAGAGCTGTCTGTCCAAAGGAATGTCATCCTATTACAGCATTGCAGAACTCAACAAGTGCCAATACACACAAAACCTCATCTCTTATTTAAAACTGTGGAACCATAATTTGTTAAGTATAAAAAGTTGACAGTGTAGAGATATTAGTATTTAAAATTGAAGGATTTAGAAACAGAGAAATGAAAAAAGAGCACTTGCTTAGTGCTAATTTAATAAGGCTCAAAAAAAAAAAAAAAAAGTTGCAATTAATCACTCTTCAGTATGCTAAAAGCAAGAATTGAACTAAAATAATTAAACTTCTTTCAACTCTTTTTTTCTTTTTCTCTCTACAATTAAAATAATAGTCCCAGATCATTCTTCTGGTTGTTGGAAGGTTTCATTATTTTATGAATGCAGTTTTATAAAATATACAGATTTTTAGAATATACAGATCTTTATATACAGATTAAATCAAAACACTGACTCCTCAAACTCAAGTATGCACCACAGAGCAAACTTTGATATTTTATACAGTAGAATTCTACCATTTATTTCACTGTTGTGACAATACAGCAGAACTAAACATCTTTGCCATAGGCCAAAATGTTTCATAATTAATTACATACCAAATCTCTCTCCCCCAATGACTTTGAGCAAATGGAGATAGCAAGAAGAATCATTCACTTGGAGCAAAAGGGCATAACAAATTATCATCCTTTTCAACATTCAAATTGATTACAAGGAGAAAATAAATCATGTATATACACAACCAAAAATCTGAGAACATAACTATCAGCTTACAGAATTTTGATTCATTGCAGATTCAAAAAAACATATCTAGATAAAATAAAGTATACATTCAGTATTTCTCTTACCTGATAGAAATAAGGATTGGGTTCAGACTCTCCCACACCATTGAAGTCTTCTACATTTATAAGTTGGAAGTCGTATAAAAACCCAGCATTGGCTGTTCTGAACTCTGGCATAAGCTGCACGTGAGGTAGATTACCCAGATTTTTATAACGCCAGTTGTAGAGGTTACATAAACTGCCCGAAAAACACACAAGCAGTTAACATGGGTTTTTGAACTCAACACTCAACATTTTATTATTATTGCTATTACTATTTTAGTTTTTGGTTTTTGTCCAGTTCGCAGAAAACTCAAAAAACTGCTGAAAGAACCACAGTATACTCCATTTTTCAAATTGAGAACAAAGACACGAACATTTTAATTGTAAAGCTTTCAGAAAGGATTTTGGCAGCGTTCTTCAAATGATGCAGCTACCACAAACTTTGTTTGTGCTAACTTGCCTCCTAGTCTAAGCTGAAATCAATGGCACAAAACAGCTAAATCTTCACTTTGCACAGACTCCTGTCTTAACAACCCAAAGTTTCCAATACTGTAAGTTTGCTTTTCCAATTCTTAACCTGGCACTAGAGAGACATGCAGTTTTATTTCACTCACCTTGCTCTTGCTCTTCCTTGTGCATCCAAATCAACAGTTGGCACTCCAACACGAACAAACCGTGTGAAGAGGGACTGCTCCATGTTGGAGTATTTTTGAAAAGCCATGTTCTTAATGACTGGTGGCAACTGGTGATGGTCACCAATCATAATCCACCGCTTCAAACGACTGAATCCATCCTGAGGGTTCTAAAATCAATTAAAACAACTGTAAGTACTACAATATAATCAAGGCATTCAATTAAAACACATGAACAGTCAAGTGGTTGTCTCATAGGGCAAAGGCTATTTCAGCATTTGCTCTTAAACTACACTGAGTTGAAACTGTTTAAAGACAACTACTACATTCTTTCCAGTTTCTATTTCCTACTTTTCAAGTGTTTTTGAGTTTGCACGTTTCTCCAATTTACCTCTGGAATCCTCCATCTTCTGAAAACTCTTCAATATGTTAAATATATCTTTCCCAGTCATTCTTGATCCTTTGCACGCCTACATTACGTACTGATAGAATGAATGAAGGATCATTCTAACAGATAAACATAAAATAAACAGGCATGTGGGATGCACTACCCAAGAATTAGAATCCTGAAGATTTCTGCCTGCCAGCTCTACAGTTCATATCTAATACTTTCCCACAGGAGAACTACTTGAGAGAGCCTGAAGTTCCTTCTCTTGACACTTGAAGAGCTCTGAAGCCCTCTCTAACAAGGGTGCAAGGAAGGAAAACTGAACTCTGTCCACCTCATCATGACAAAAGATACCCTAGTAAGAAAGTAAAAGGATGAAAATTATTTTCAATTGCTAATAGAAACATTTCTTATTCTAAAAAAAAAAAAAAAAAAAAAAAAAAAGTTACTGGTTTGGAGAAGTTCAAGTAACAAGAATAATTTGCTCTTATCAGTAGTTTCAAACTCAGAGAGCAAAGAGCTCTCCAAATAATTTTCTGTCCTTCTATGATGGAGTGATGGCATTGATGGACAAAACGAATGCAACTGATGACACCTACTTGGACTTCTGCAAGGCCATTGACATGGTCCCCCACCACATCTTCATCTCTGGATGAAGATTGGAGAGATACGGATTTGAAGGGTGGACTATTAAGTGGATAAGGAATTGGTTGTAAGGACACAGTCAGAGGGGTATGGTCAATGGTTTTATGTCCAGGTGGACGTCAGTCATGAATACTGTCCCCTACAGGGGCCTGTTCTGGGACTAGTATTCTTTAACATGTTTATCAGTGACAAAGAACACGAGACATCAATCTGAGTGGTGCAGCAGATACAGCAGAAGGAAGGGATGTCATCTAGAGAGACATTGATAAACTTGAAAGCTGGGCCCATGTGAACCTAACAAGGTTCAACAAAGCAAGCGCACTTTGGTTGCACTTGCTGAGATGCAATTAGCGGTCCTGGTAGATAAAAAACTTAACATGAGCCAGCAGCATGTGACTGCAGCCCAGAAAGCCAACTATATTCCAGTCTGCATCAGAAAAGGGATGGCCAGCTGGGTCAGGAAGGTGATATCCCCTCTCTGCCCTTGTGAGGCCCCGTCTGTAGTACTGTAACCTGTTTTGAGGCCCCAACACAGGGAAGAGGGTTCAGATTAGGGCTACAAAGATGACTAGAGGCCTGGAGCACCCTTCTTACAAAGACAGCCTGAAGGAGCTTCTCAGCTAGAGAAGAGAAGGCTACAAGGTGATGTCATTGCAGCATTCCAGTACCTAAAGCAAGCCTACAAACAGGAGGAGAATCAACTCATTACAAGAGAAGATAATGGCAGGACAAGAAGAAAAAGTTCTAAAGCTGAAGGAGGAAAGATTTAGGTTGGATATCAGGGGGAAGTTCTTTACGAAAGGTAAGTGAGGTGCTGGAATGGGAGGCTGTGGATGCCACATCCCTGGAGGTGTTCAAGGCCAAGTTGGATGGGGCCTTGGCCAGCCTGGTCTAGTGTTAGATATGGAGGTTGGCGGCCCTGCCTGGGGCAGGGGGGTTAGAGCTTGATGATCCTTGAGGTCCCTTCCAACATAAGCCACTTAATGATTCTATGATCTACAAAAACCACAGGAAGAGCCATGCAGGATTTAATAATTTGTTACACAGCACCTTAGCAGCATTCAATTCAGGACTGAGAAAAGGCAAAAACAACATCCTAGAGTAACTGTTACACTGGTCTTCAGACAGATTTAAATAGCCTAAATATCTAAAGACCAGCTTCCATTAGAAGTCACCTAAACTATAACTTATGCCTATATTCCCTTCAGGCAGTTAGAAGCACCTAACTAAGCAAAAAAAAAAAAAAAAAAAAAAAAAAAAAAATCTCCTTGTATTTGCAAGAAGCCTCATTGAATTTGTTTTCTCTCCAGACACTCCCAAAATAACAGAAATCTATGATCCTGCTCAGAGTTCAGGCCACTTAAAATCTATGCGTTAATTAATTAGTTGCCTATTTGCTCTGAGTTATCAAAACGTGGTAGCCTTTACCACAACAAAAAGGTGATAAAATGCAACACTGATGTTTCCCAAACTGAAGAAAGATATCAACTGAGCTGGGAAAGCATGGGCTTTACCAGCAGCATGATTCTTGGACATGTACATTGTCTTGTACACTAGGTTTATAATGAATTAACTCCTTCTAACTGTATTTGATACTCTATTGTTAAGGAGCTATGTGAAAAATTATGAGCTGTAATTAAAATATAGAAATCTTTAATGGAGATTCTGTTAAAATTCTTTGGATATGGTTTTCTAGAAGAATTTAGATTGTTCATTTTCAATGAAAACCACCACCTTCAAACAAAACTTCCAGAAAGGAAAGTCACTTTTAGAAAATGAGCAAACACAGACTCTGTATTTTTCAGAATCCACTAGAGTAAGAATCAAATGAACAACTTAGGCTCTTAGTTTCACTAATTTCCCACTTTTATTTTCTGCTTAGCAGCTAAACAGTTCCGGAGAGAATCCACACTTTACTACCAATGGTGAAATTTTATTTCATGACAATTTGAGATACAGAAAATACTAGAAAGCTGATTTAAAACTTGAAAGTCATTTAAGCCACAGATGTGCAAGAAGCACAGCTTTCTTCTTCCTGAAGGCCTACAGCTCTTAAAAGAAGGAAGTGATGCATCTCAAGCTGAGGTCACTAAAAGCAAACCCAGAACTGGACCAGCAATCTTCACCTGAGGCACAACAAATTCAAAGATAGGCTCACTAAACACAATGAGTTTGGTACAATCAGAGTAAATGCTTTTAGGGAAAGATACTTATTAATCAAAGAATACCCAGAGTTGTACAAAGGTCCCTTTCCAACTCCGTTCCAACAAACAGGGACATCCATAGCTAGGTCAGGTTGCCCAGAACCTGATCCAGCCTTGCCTTGAAAGTCTCCAGGAAACAAGCATCCACACATCTCTGGACACTCAACTGCAACTGTAGCAGCATTAGCTGCTCTATTACAACAATCCCTTACCATCACAAAGATAGGGGATAAGACTTTCATTCAACTGTATCACATGTACATTACTTTATCTACCAATTCTAGGTTTGAAAAATACAAGCTATAGATGATTCCAAGCTAGACATTTACCAATGCAGCCAGATAAAAGTCGCTTAATTATTGGTCAAAAGTAGACAGAAAAGAACCAGTTTCTATTCCTCCCCTCCCACCTGCGGCAGTGTTGTAACATCAGTTAAAATACCTAATTTCTACCAGGCTCTAGTTTTCCTGAAAGTTGTAGGTAACAGACATCCACTTAATCTCTCAGTTTTAACTACAACTGGCCAAACAAAACTGGCAGATGAGATGATAGAGAGCAATTATATAGGCATTATGCTCTTGGGAAGCAGTTAAAACAGTTATTTCACAATAATTGCCAATTTAAAAAACTGATAAAATTATTAAAGATTTAACAACAGCTATGAAATGGCAAAGAATAAAAGTAAAAGAATGACAAACCAAGGTACTAGTTCACTCACATTTCTTCACATTTTCAAAGTGAAACCCTGACAGTCACAGACACTCAGGGTAAAACACAGGATACACAACTAATGAAGAAAAACGTGAAAGTTCTTCGTGTCGGCAAAACAGGAAATACCAGTTCTATGTTACCTTCCACACAAGACACTTTCCTTTTAATATTCTATATTATTCAAGAACATGGACTTTCAATTTTCATTTTTTTGCAGCATGTTTTATAATATAAGTCTAACCTGTAACAGGAGAGGTATAAAGGTTTCTATTTCCAGAATCTGTGCAGACTCTTCCATTAAGATGTTGTCATACTGAGAAAGAAAAAGTATACAGAAGTCCATCAGTCAAATAATACAAGTTAACACTGTTATTCAATCTACCAAAAGGGAGCATCAGTTGCTTAACTGGGGAATTAAAAGTTCTGTTTGTTTGTTTGTTTTTCTTCAGTAGGACAGTTACACAGCAGGATTTTACTCTATAAGCAAAACGCCAATAGACTAAAATCAGTTTCAGGGGGTGAAATCTTATTACATAAACAGCAAACCTATCCATACCAATCAGTCCTCAGATCTAGAAACAACCTGCATCTGAACTACATTATACTCTTTCCATACGCCATAATTCATCCTCAAGGGAAAAGCTTTCTGCAGTGAGGCAAACCAACTTGGTGTGAAACCAACTTGCAGTGAAAAGTTGCACTTCTGTGATCCAGTGCATTATAGGAGAAAAACACTGAAAGAGATGAGGGCATCTGTCAATTTTTGTCAGAAATCTGCAGTAAATGAATCTCAGTGCAGAGCAAAACCAGCGCTGTAACACAGCTCTTCTCAAACTGCTCCTTTGTAAAGTAAGCAATGCTGTAACGAAAGTGTCTTTCCCAGTTCATCCTTTCTTTTATTACCCAGTCATATAATGGCAGTTCACCTAATATGACAAAACTTTTTTTTTTTTTTTTTTTTTAAATATGCATGCACTTTCAAGCATTTCAATATGTGCAACTTAAAATGTTACCATCTTTAACTTCTGATTCTGTTAGTAAGAGTTTTCTTCAAAAAATTACTATTAGAAACATACTGGTAAAAACACGCAACTCAAAATAATCCAGTCACTTAGATCTAGGACAGATGAAAGGTCTGAATAAGGTGGCCTAGGAGGGGGAAGGAGAGGAAGTGACAACATCATAAACAACAACAAAAATCTAAAAAACATGATTAGTGTTACTATTACAAATATAATTACTTTGAAGCCTAATTCAACCAGGTCGTGTCGTTTCAGAGCGGCATGGGTACAAGTCATAGCAATGATTTTTGCCTCTTTCACCAACAGGTATTTAGATCTATCCAGGCCACTGCGGAGAAGTTCAAATGCTCTGAATTCCTGTGATAGAAAAAATAATTGAATTGAGAGAAAATTTATATACAAACTTACAAAATGCACATAAAATGGGTGCTTCCTAAGCTCAAAATAAAACAGATTAGACTCTTGTCCCTATTGCAAAGTATGTCTAAATTACTTGAAGGGAGAAATGCTCACCAGGACGCCTTTCAAGCTAAAGAAGTTGCCTAGAGGTATATACTACTTCTAGGATTTAGGACAAATAAGAATTTTAGAACTTTGTGAAGTTTCTTTAGGATTTACCAGAATTATTAACCTTTAACAGATACAGGTCTTACCTCAAGCTGAGTGAAGATTTTCTTTAGATGTCTAAAACACCCTTCAGCAATCTCCATATCTTCTTCATAGGATCTGCCTCTGAAAATTGGTTGAGGAGCATTTGCAAAATACTTATGAAAGGGAAAGAAACTGGACACATCTGTAACATCTGGTAATTTTCCACCTTTAACTTTCACTTTGCTGATATATTCTTCCCAACGAGACATTACCTATGGCAAACAAAAGTATCATACAGATGTGTTTTTTTATAATGAAGTCACAGGATATGTGTCATCTTGTATACCTAGTTAAAATGGTTATTTTTATTAAATCAATTCTCTTAAGTAACTTTTAACCACAGAACACATGTCTAAACTAGCACTTAATCTTGACACAAAGTAGGATGTTTGAGGCTTTACTCTTTCATTCCCAGCTATTCTACCTCCTCCACACTCCTCATAAAGAACTGTTCCAGTATACACCCTTCCCACAGAGTACAGTCCTTCAGATAAAGACTTCTTGCCAGGAGCCTGCTCCATCATAGACTCTCTATAGGCTCCAGCTTCCCTGAAGACACATCCACTTGCTGCAGAATGTGCTTCTCCACAGGGTGCAGCGTGGAGATCTGCTCTACTGTAGTTCTCCATAGGTTGTTAAGATAAAAACTGCTTCACCATGGTCCTCTTCTCCAGAGCTCCAGAGGAACTTCTGCTTTGGCACCTGGAATTTCTTCTCCTTTCCCTCTTTATTCACTGACCTTGGTGTCCATGAGGCTGTTTCTCTCACATTATCTTCCATCTTCATATTTTCCTAATTATCTGTACTTAAAATATTTCTGTTTAAATACTAAAATGGATTCCTTCAGGAGGAAATTAAAACAGAAGATGAACTTGATCAGTGCTTCTATCCTAGTACACACCAACTCCTTTAATGTTTGGAACCATGCTACTGCTAACCCAAGGTAACTTCTCTCAAAACATATATGGTGTGGAGATTTGTTCCTAAGTACCACTCTACAAGTCTGCATAAGCCACATTACTTGCTTAAGATGACTCTGTGTCTACATCAAACAGAAATGAGGGGTAGACAATATACAGAAAAATCATTGTTCTGTAGACTATGCATCTGATTTCAAACACAAAAGCTTTCTTTAGGAGCAGAAAGTAGCAGCTGTAATATTTGTCCAAAATACAAAGCACTCCACAGATTTTCATAATTGAAGGGAAAAATCCAGGTTTGAAATCTTGCCAGTAGTAATAAAGCGTGTTAGTCTTATAATTAATATGAGTCAGGAATTAAAACAATATTAAATTAAAACAAAAGCAATCTAAATAAATAATAAAGAGGGCTTTAGACATCTTATATTTTGAACCACTAAAGAAAATGGGTTTTTTTGAGACCTGATTCTGAAAAATTCTCTAATTTTCATAGTGTATTTCATAACACACTGAGGTCATACAGTCTCTGTAAAGTATTTCAGTCCTTACTTGGTATAAGAAAAAGTGGCCAGCTGTTTCACAAGTGTAAGAAACATCTCCTGGAACACCAAGACTCTCTTGCAATCGCCCAACTTCTCGCAGGAGTTCAAGTCTTCGAGCCAGAACATAATTCACTCTTCCATACCTACAAAAATGAATTAAGGTTTTACCTATTTTGTATACAGACTTATTTAGTTCCAAACTGGTTTACGTAAGAATCAAAAAGAGAGATCACAAACACTTCTCCCAAAACCACAATTATAAAGGCTGCTCCAAAAGT
This sequence comes from Lagopus muta, assembly GCF_023343835.1. Taxonomy (NCBI): domain Eukaryota; kingdom Metazoa; phylum Chordata; class Aves; order Galliformes; family Phasianidae; genus Lagopus; species Lagopus muta. The sequence continues at coordinate 32,041,709 of NC_064438.1, read as the reverse complement.
AATGCTTCCTATTTTATTATAATAGACCACAACATCAGCAGAGGATGCTGGTGGCGTGGTATGCTGTATGTTGTAAAATGTGCACGTGCATGTGTGAATATATGGATAATCACAAGTGAAACCAAACTGATAACCCAAGCTTTTGTGTAAGTCTAACTTCTTTTGGCAATATACAAAGTGCCTTGCAATAATGCTCAGCCTACCGTAACAGACAGGTCTGCATCCATACATAGGAGGACACTGTTCTACTCAATGCTGCTCAGGAAAAACCTTGTACGTTGTTTGGGTGTTAAAAAACAGTTGTTGGGCTCTATCAGAAGAGGGGTGGCCAGCAGGGACGGGGAGGTAATTGTCCCCCTCTACTCTGCCCTTGTGAGGCCCCATCTGGAATACTGCATCCAAGTGTGGAGCCCGCAGTACAAAAAAAAAGACAGGGAGTTGTTGGAGAGGGTCCAGAGGAGGGCCACGAAGATGATCGGGGGACTAGAGCACCTCCCCTATGAAAACAGGCTGAGGGAGCTGTGCATTTTCAGCCTGGAGAAAAGAAGGCTGCGGGGTGACCTCATTGCAGCCTTTCAATACCTGAAGGGAGCCTACAAACAGGAGGGGAGTCCTCCATCTGAAAGGGTTGATAACTGCAGGACAAGGGAAAATGGTTTTAAGTTGAGGGAGGGGAGATTTAGGTTGGATGCCAGGGGGAAATTCTTTACAGAGAGAGTGGTGAGGTGCTGGAACAGGCAGTCCAGAGAGGCTGTGGATGCCCCATCCCTGGAGATGTTCAAGGCCAGGTTGGATGGGGCGCTGGGCAGCCTGGTCTAGTATTAAATGGGGAGGTTGGGGGCCCTGCATGTGGCAGGGGGGTTGGAGATTCATGATCCTTGAAGTCCCTTCCAACCCTGGCCATTATGTGATTCTGTTGTAATAAGAAAAATAAAAGGAAATCCCTGGGATCTCAGTGGCTTCTACTGTCTTATTTTCAACAGTTTAAAAAGTTAAAACTGGTGATTTCAATTTAGAAAGACACAACTGAATGCGGTACTGTTCACAACCAAAAAAACAACTTTCTCAGGAACTGTGACAGTCAAAAGCCTTGTACTATTAGATCTTTTTTTTCCCTTCAGCAAAACTAATTCATCATTATTACAAGTTACTATAATCAGTTTTTTTTCCATGCTTCCAGATGTGCTATTGTTTTTCATGATTTAATAAGAACTCCCTGCTTCATTCATTCATTAATATAGGAATTTTCTTTAGCTGAGATCCTCTTTATTCTTAAGTACCAGTTTAAACAGTTCCTCTCCACCTTATGTTGTTAAAACTCCCAATATTTCTGTGTCTGCAGAGGGAGCAAAAAGTGAACAAGAAGCTTGCAAGTAGTCAAAATTCTTCAAGCAGTACCAGCTCTCTAGAGCAGCCTGACACAGGAAAAAAAAGCAACATTAGAAGAAAACAAACAAACAACAAAAGGTATATAGGAAATAAACTTCTCCCTGCAGTACATTCCTCACCACAACTCTCCTTCTCAAACTGCCAGAACCCACAGAAATTTGCAGTACTGACCTGTAGGTCTACAATTACTCTGAAAGCAAATGAGAATAGATAATAATAGAAAATTTCATTTAATTGTGAGCATTACACTTCCAGGAAAGTGGAAACCATAGATTTTACTAAAATACATATCTACCATGATATCATTTCACTAAGATTTTGGATACCAAATTTCTGGAAAAAAAAAGAAAAGATTATGTTCAATCAATCAAATCTGAAAAAAATCCTGAGGATTTCTTTTGCTAAATGAATCTCAATAACGTGTACATGATTAACTTCTCATGACTAAATAAAATTTTTACTGCATCTTTTGGAAGTCTAGGTATTGCTATAAAACCAAGTACTAGACAATCCAGTCATTTCCATTGCATGACCCTTATATCTCCTGCTTGCATTTATGAATGCTTGTAATCCCACTGACGTCAATTGGACTGGCATGTAACGTAAAGCATAGAAGCATTTACAAGAATAGGTTCTTAATTCTTTGTACTGATGCACACTTGATAGCTTGCCTTACAGATGCATACTTCAAAATATATTACCAATAAAATAAGTAATTTTAGTACTATTTAATATTTTGAAAAACTGGAAGCACAAAGTTTTATTTCTACTTTATGTGCATACAATATTCAGAGGTGAGATATTTGCACAAAAATTTCTAACTGCAAAAACTTTATTAAACTTTTCCCATTAAACAGATTAACTTTATAAAATACATACATGCCTAGAACATCATAAGCTACTCTTATTGAAGCAGCTGAATTTGTGAACAAGTAACTGCCAGATCTGCCTTTGGATTCTCAAAGGAATACTTATGCTACTGAATAAGAATCAAAATTACTTAATTCTATTCTGAAAGTAAAACTGCATTATTGGGATTCAATACTATGAAAAACTTGCCAAGCAGCTCCTTGCACATTTACAACACACACCTTAGCTATAATACTTACATAAACTATCTTTAGCACCTTCTTTCTTACCTGCTGAAATCTTTCTCTGTCTCCAATTCCTCTTCTCCGTGACCCAGGCGCAGGAGGTGGCGCTCATCAATGTCTAGAGCCATGATTTTTTCAAACAGCTGGTTCAAGGCCTAAAGATTGACAAGAACAGGAGAAAAGGTAGTTTTTAGAAGCTGTTGTAGAGAAAACCAAAAGAATGACTGATAAACCAGCTAAGAAATAACGTATATTATGGTACAATGAAAGCCAAAGAAAACATGAAGTTTATGCTTAAGTTTGATTGTGTTAATCTTGACACTGGCAAGAGACATCAGTCTACTGAAACTCCTCTTCATGTGCTTCACAGATTTTCATTTATTATTCTGATTAAATCACTTAGTTAAAAAAAAAAACAACACACTAGTTGATAAAGCTATCAGTTTACAATATTTTCTTAAAGAATTACATTTTGCAAACATAGGGTTGGGTTGGTTTTTCTTTTTTGTGTGTGGTTTTTTTTTTTAGATTATTTTGAACTAATTTTGTCATTTAATTTTTACTGTAAATTAGAATTAGAGTGCAATCTGGTACTGATTGGCAGGAACCATGACTATTCCATACGGTAAAATGAATTTTGCTGAACTTCAGGGTGAGCTATGACTGATGCCTTAAACTCTTCAGCTCTCTAAAGCTTAGTATTAACTGTACAAAGTTTTAAGTACAGGGTCAAAGTATGAAACTAAGAATGAAGTACAAGTGGAGCCTGCTTATGTTTATTTCAACTGGAAATCATGCAAACACATTAAAGTATGGTACTAAAATACAACTCGTTATCTGAAGTCAATTCTAGCATGCGTATGTTTGTGACTGTAAAACTCTGCATAAACTTTTTTCCCCTTGAAAAACACTTCCTGATTTCAAATCTCTTAAACAGTTAAATACCCTGAAAATCTCTGCTAAACATCTTAGAGTTACCTGAAATTCAAAAATTTCATCTACCCTTTTAGCTTTCGCAAAACTGCTCACAAGTCATCATAAGTTTACACTTCTAAAAGACAACTGAGGCTTCAAACCTACTGATCTCAACATATGCTGCTCTTCCTGATTTTAACCACGGGAAAATTTCATGCATTGCTATCACCTTACCTGATTAGAGTGGGTAACTATAAGAGTTCGTTGTTCTGGGAAATTATGATAGAGATTGGATATTATCTGGACTGCAACGTCAGTTTTCCCTGTACCAGGTGGACCTACTACCTAAAAACAAAACAAAAAAATAAAGTAGTGAAATACAAAAAAAACCACTCAATTTAACACAGTATTCCACAGGACAGAAATTTAGCCTGCCAGGAAGAACAGAGCAAGCTCACAAGACCTTCTAAGAGAAAAAAACCCAAAAAACAATTTGGCCTCAAGATAGGCTACATATACAGGAAACAACAGGAAAACATAACTAAAAAATAATAAGGTAAGGGAAAGAATAGAAAACAGACTTCACTCTTTTCACTTACTCAGAACAATTTATAACTAATGATACAATACCAATAATTAATGTTTTCATAGGCTCAATTAGACTATCAACTTTAAGAAATTTTATGCATAAGACATTTTAGGTATTATAAACTACTTCAAAATATTTTTTTCAGTAGAAGAAAGAATAGCAGATGTCACACATCTACACATAAAATTTATAAACTGCAAAAAAAATCACGCTTGTTTTATTCAGACAGAGCATCTCATTAATTGTTAGACTTTAAAACAAGTAGGATTGTATTTCTCAATCATATTTGACAGAAACAAGTGACAGAAACAAAAAACAAAGCACAGGTTTATACTGTTTAACTGTAGCCTGCTTCTACTCTTCACAAAATATCACAGATGTTTTAAACAAAAAAAGAAAAACCAAAACACTCATAGAAACAAAAATGGCTTTGTCACTGTTTTTCCCCTTTAGACCACCAGATTCCGCCCTGTGACTCCTTTTAAAAGAAATTAACAAATGATTTTTTAGCTGTAAACTTAGAATTCTCTAAAAACCATCTTCTCAAAGATTTATGCTAGGTGATAGACTATTAGGTGTAGTACATTATCATTTCAAAACCCACTCAAACATGACACATGATAGATTATGATGCATTATACAGTTGCATTAGAAAGTCATTTATAGTCAACTAATACTAAGTGAGAATAATAAACAGTATGCAATGCTATTTAAAATACAATCAAAAAAGACACTAGGTGATGGAAATATAATCTTCCCCTTGGCCCTGGTATTTTGTGTTAATTAAATAGTCAATAATGGTAGTAAAGACTGTAACTTCTGTCTTCTTTCTGTTGACAGTACAATAATGAAATAAAACTATTAAAACACTCCTATTCATTCTTGTGCATTCTTAAACAAATACTCAAGAAAAAAAACACCCCACCCTGTAACATTGTTAAAAAAATCAAATTTAAAATTTATCACTGTGGCATTTTTACAGCATTCCAAAAAGAGACTTTTTATTTATGAATAAACCTAAAATCAGTATCCTATCAGGAAACAGATAGTTCTGCTGTGCTGTAATAGAGAACATACCACACTCAAAAACACTGTGAACTCAGGAACTTTTATGTACAGTTCAAGACAACACTAGTTTCAGCACATCTAGTCAGGCAATGACAAAAGGCGTACAACAATTCTACTGAAATTTGGTTTTTCCTTTGAGCTGCATTTTTTGTGCTAGCTATGCAGTGTCCAGAGAGTGGTAAAAACATGAGAATATGGAGGAGGAAAAATATATACAAATGAATACTACTACTACTATGACAACAAAACAAACAAACAAACAAAAAAAACACCCTAAGAACTAGCATTAATGCCAATGTAGTCCAAGAAGAGATTAATGGCATTGAGCAGAGAAGTCACATGAGTACTCCACTGAGAAATCACTGCCAGGATAATCTGTGCTTCACTGGAATACAGGCACTTGTAGTCAGGTAAGCCTTGGAGACCGCTGCAGAATTTCACTGATCAAAAATTACTTTCCCAACAAATCTGCAACACTGATTTTTTTTTATTTTTTTTATTTTTTAACAGCTCCTTATATCTATAAGTCAGCAGGATATAAGGGATAGTACATTAAATTTCACAGGACAGTAGAAAAAAAACTCCATAGGGATAACTCAATAACTTTCATTTCTTTTAACGAACCTGTATCAGTTTTATTTTGATCTAAGTAATTTAAAGTGGTTTAAAAAATGGCAGACATGACAAAAGCTAGAAGTCTAAAATTATCAATCCAACCAATGAAAAAAAAATTCAGTTGTTGAGTAAAGTCTTCAGTCATTAAGAGCGGATTCAGCCAAATACAGAGATCAAATATGAAATACTTATATATTATTTTCTCTTGTTCTAAGTTATTAATAAGTAAGAACTCTCACAAAGGCTACAGAAAAAGGCATTATGGGTGTTTCATTTAATGTACCTAGAAGCTAGAATCAAACAAACAAAAGCAGTTTAAAATATTCTTACCATAGTTAGTCCAGGTTGCATTCCTGCACGAATAGCTTCAATCTGGGTATGGGTAAATTGAATAGTATTGCTGTAACAAAGCAAGATAAAAGAATCAAAAAAACCCACAGATTTTGCCAACAGTTTCAGTAATACTTTAAAAACAAATTTGCTTTAACTTAATTGGCTACACATTTCTCCAGAACTTCATGCCTCTAAACAAGACACTAAATTATATTGGCCAAATTACTACAAAATCACCCAGCTAAACCAAAGTCTTTAGTTACTATCTACTGAGAGTACTGTAAAATTATTTAGCTATAGTTCTCCTTTTTAATTCTTGAATAATACAGTGACGTGTTGAAATACCAAGTTAAATGACATTACTAGATTACCTGGATATAGAGAAAACTGAACTACTTTTTTCTCCCTTCAGTAAGGAATCTGATACAGGCCTGTCAAAAATTCACTTCCAGAACTACCACAAGCAAGAATAGTTTTACTAAGGCTCTACTCTGCATGCTTTAAGTGCATGCCAGTATTTCTCATAATACTTTCCCTTTTTTTTTTTTTTTTTTTTTTTTAAATAGAGATGATAAAAACACCAATGAAATACTCCTATATTCAACTCTTTTGGTAATGAAATCACAATTACATTTTAAAAAAAAAAAAGTATGTTTAGTTATGAAAATGAACTGTTAGCACTTTTAACCAAATTCACATACATCTATTACCGTTTTGGTTGATTATATGGATATGGTCCCCTGTTTGGAATGATGTGAGGCTCTACAATCAATGTTTTCACTTCTTCAGATTTTTCTTCATTCCCATCCTCTTTTCTTTTCTTTCCTTTACCTCCTGTTATTGGGAAAGTTATCCTGTAACATATAATTCAAATCTAAGCTTCAAAACATGCACCAGACTGTCTTACTGTCTTACAAGTTCATACAGAAAGATTTATTTTGTCACTGTTGAGCTAAACAATCATAATATAGATTCAGACAAAGTATAGATGAGGACAAGACAAAGGACTCTTAAGCAGACTAGGAGAGTATATTTGACAAATACATCAAAAGTACATCAAAAGTGTACTTTATATAGCTTGAAAAGACAGGAGCAGTGCTTTAAGACAAGTGAAAGAATGCTGATAGCAAAGAGTTCAAAAACGAAACTGGAAGGGACAGGAGTCAAGATAGAACAGAAAGCCACTGGCACTGTCTGGTCAGCTGTAATAACCTGATTTTGTTCTAGAACGGATGGACACCTTCTTAACAAAATGTGTCAATGTTCTAAACAGTTTCAATGCAAGGACTTTCATCCTCCCACTTCAGCTTTACTTTTATAGTAAATGTTGTCTAGCATCTATACTTTAATTCAGCAACAAATTACGGAGGAGGAATTCCAGTAACAATTCAATCATCATGATGCAACAATGGAGACATTTATAGCATCAATAATGTTTTAGTCTCTTTGTAAGACAAATACAGCAATACCTCTTCATGTAGAAAAAAATGTGAAAGTTAACAATAGTTCACCACAGGAAATTGCATGTGGTATGTATATGCAACTTCTTCAAACTACTGTCATAGAAATGACAAACTGTTATTGCCTTCTCCACATGTACTCTACATGCAATGTTTGAAAAAAAGCTGATAAAGCTACATACACTGAGAAATTCAGTTGCACAAGTACAAAGAAGCCAACAATGAAGAACATCACTTTCAAAACTAAAAATTAATCACTAATGCTTTGGGTTGGACAACGACACCACTGAAACAAAATATGTAAATCTCATTTAGTGTTCAGAAAGGTAGGCATCTTCTTTCAGAAATAATTCCTAAAATAATCAGGTTTGATGTGCTAGTATGCTTGCTTTATTTGTTTTTACTGAACAGTATTTCCACAAGCTCAAACTTTTATGGATTATGAAACTGCTGTACTGTTTTTTGCTTTAATGTGACCTAAAAACAATTTAACTTAAAAACTACTAGGTTGAACTTGGAGAGACCGGATACCAATAGAGGAGTGAATACTACATGCCTTTATTCTATTTTACACTGTTCCTTTCCCCATAAATGCAATAGTGTAATTTACAAGCAATGCTGTACCATATATATCATAGTATATACTAACTATATGTATACTGCTATACAAGTAAGTCTCAATATTAACATATGAATATATTTTCCTAAAAGAAAGAGCACCTCCCTTCAACCAATGAACTCAACTCCATCTGACAAGGCACTGCAGCAAGAATAACAGACCACGAGCATTTGAAATCTTGAGATCACCTGAAGGGAGGTACTTGTAGTTCCGGATTGTCAACAGTCACTTTAATATTGTACCCAGGAAAGCTAGCTTTTAAGTGATCAATAGACAGGAAGGTGTCATTAAAATCTAGAGATGCAATCTGATTTGGCATTTTTGAATAGTGTGCACTACTTGGGTCTCCATATCCAAGAATGATGTCATGTAGCCAGTCAGGAACCACACAATCTGTGTTCATTAGATTTCTAATAGTTTCCAGAACAGCCTGAAAATGGGAAAAAACAGGGAAAAAGAAGATTGGAGAATGACTTTTTAACTAAGTAAATATAACACACTAAAAACTAATCAAGTTATTCTAAGATACTAATATCTATCAGTCATCCACTTATGGGTATTTGGTTAATTACATTCTATATCTGTACACTGCATATATATATATATATATAAAAAAAAAAGAAAATACAAACATCCGTGTCAAACTACAAAAATCCTAAACTGTTCTCTTAGTGAAGAGCTAAAAGAGTACCATAATTACCAGTAAAGTTTTCATTCTAGAACACTCAGACAAGGAGAACAACGAAAGCATAATCCAAATATCTTGAAAGAAAATAGTGCCTGATATGATCCTGCAGTTCTATTTATACAATAAGTTACCGGATCACATCAATAGCTACAAATATTTCTGCTCTGTATTCCTCTCCAGGATTCTCAGACCATCCTGTCTGTATTAGAAGTTCTGGATGTCTATAGAATAGGAACATAAGCAAGGCTTATATTCCACATATTCCCCTGCCTCTAAAAGCCAAATATAACTACGTTGTAGGCCACCTGGTGAAAGACTAAAATTATAAACTAATGTTTCATTTTCTTATTATTACTTCAGTTAGTTTCTGATTTTCAGTTACTCTATTACTTAGCTGTAAGCAGGAAATTATCACTTGCTGAACCGATCTAACTCCGCTTGAAAAGCCCACCACATGCAACTAAAATGAATAAGTTTCAGCAATTTTTAGGATAACAGTTCACCTGTATGGCTTAAGTGTTGATGAGTGGTACCTTACCTTGAAATTGTTTTCTTTTGGTTTTCTTCTCATTATTATATTAAAAGTCTCGTATACATCTTCTGCTCCATTTTGGATTGTATTGGTCATGTCTTGTTGATACTGGTTTGGGTCCAGAAATACTCTGTATGTTCTGCAGTCGCCTTTAAGTCTTGGTTTGGGTTCAGGTCCTGCTCATAATGAAGCAGTAAAAGAATTTAATATAGCACAAAAGCAGATTAGTACTCAAATAAGCCATCCATTATCTTTCTTAAAGCAGATTTTAGACACATTCATATAATGAAATTACTTTATGGATGGTATTGTTTCATGTTTTTCATTGCATTTTTATGAGAGTTTCAGAATACACCCTAAATCCTAAAAATAAAGTGTGCTAAATACCATTTCATTATATCAACTTGTATAAGAGGTAAACAAATAACCTCTCAAGGACTGCTCATCAACTTAGTTTGTCTGTTTTTCAATTAAATAATAACTCATTGAGTACCACTCAAAAGAGAAGCAAGTGAATTCAAGCTGTTAGCAAAAGCCAATCAATGAAAACAAAACAAAAAAAAACCCAAAACCCATATTTCAAAGAAGATTGGTGTATCATACCCTCTTCAATAACACGTCCCTTCTCATCCAACATGCCCTGGATTTCACAGCCTCTAACATATACCAGGCCAGTTTGCTCAACAAAAGGTCGTCTTCGGTCAAACTTAGTGCCATAAGGTTGTGTGGGACGCACAGTCACCAAAAAACAGACATCATGTTTCCGTAGACCTGATTCCAAAAAGGAACATTCGGTAAATTGATAAAATGCCATTTTCAACACCCATTCTTTAAAAATATACACAATAAAATATCTGACTTTTTAAATTTAAAAAACATGCTTATTTAGACCATAATGTACTCAATTTCAAAATATGCCTTTAACTCTGAAGATACAAAACCATAGTAAATGTTTTTTTCTTTTCCACTACTCTTACACACTAGAATCTGCTACAATCTCATGTACAAAGAGAAGAAACAATTTTTTTTCCTCATAACAACAAGCTTCTGCATATCTAAACCTATATTCTTCCCAATTGTTTTCTAAAAATGTAAGTGTGTGCCTTGAACTAGGCACAAAATTCCAAACAAAGTCAGTTATTTAGTAGGGTAGAAGGCCACTTACTCATGTTATTTGCTATATTACAGTTTATAAATCCCAGTATGACCTGATAAAGTGTTTTTCCCTCAGTAGTAGCACATTGAACTCAAACTCTTTTCCTCATGCACAGCTACTGCCTACTAAATTATTTTCAAAATGCAGCGAATTTTCTTGCTTAAGTTTAGTATTTTCCTACTCACCTCTCTTAAATTGCACTCTGCTTTTAAAAGATCAGTTCTCCAATTCATTGTCATTTTGAACATCAGTCCTTTCTTCCAGTATATCTACCCAATTCACACATTTTTGAGAAGCTTCCAAAATTTAATGAATGTACACAGTACTCCTCTATATCATTAACAGAAACCTCAAACAGAGTTGAGAAAAAAAATCCTTCCAGACCTAAATGGATCATCATCTTCTGAGGCAGATACTTCTCTTGTTGTTCACTGAATATTGTTATCCCTCTTAAGTTTAACAGAATCATGGAATTGCTCAGGTTGGAAAAGACCTTCAAGGTCATCAAGTCCAACCTAAACCTAACTATACTACCCTAACTCTAACAACTCACCATTAAATCATGTCCCTGAGCACCACATCCAGACAGCTTTTAAACACATTCAGGGATGGTGACAGAACCACCTCCCTGGGGAGCCAATTCCAATGCTTAACAACCCTTTGTGTATAAAAGCTTTTCCTGATATCCAACCTAAACCTCCCCGGCACAACTTGAGGCCATTTCCCCTTATCCTGTCACCAGGAAGAATAGACCAGCCTCGCTCTCACTGCAATCAGCTTCCAGATACTTGAAGAAAGTATATGAAGGTATTTGAATAAGGTCATCAAGACAATTATTTATCCACTCTTCACCTCAGTGTCAAATCAGCAGTAATTTTAAAAATTTACCTACCTTAAAGCATTACTGCTTTCAAACTTCCAGAGACTACACTAACATTAAAAAATTATATATATTATATCTATCTATCTATACCTACTTACACTGGTAAAAAAGAGCCATAGAAAAGACATTAGCTACTGGAATATTTCTATCATCTAACAATATTTAGGACAGGATATGTTACTGAATAGCGGAGTTTTACTATCATCAATTAAATACTTATTTTACTATATTTATCTTTGTTTTTCATGTATAACTGGAAAACACTCAAGAAATGAAACTACACTGGAGGCAAAAACTAGCTTTTTGGAATATGCAGACACAAAATTCCTTGGTGCTAACCCTATTAACAGGATTAATAATTGAATAGAAAAATGTATCGGAGTCATTTAAACACACAACCTAATCTTAAAGTGCTTAGAAGTATATAAAATTATTTTGACACAATAGCAGGCTAAGAAATTACATTACAATTTTACTGACAAATATGGACCTAACAGATAAAGAAATGAATGGTAAAGGAGCGTTAGCGACTTACTATAAACCTTATCGAAGCATATGAGAAGATTGTGTTTTCAAAATAATTATAAATTAGTAACTATAATTTCTATCATTCTTATAATGGAAAACACAAAGATAGTAAGTATAGAAATAATAGGTTACTATCAGAGAACGCTGTTTACACTGAAGGCTTCCATGAAGAAACAGACCAAATGGAAGGGATGCCATCCAATGGGACCTGGACAAACTTGAAAAGTGAGCCCACAAGAACTTAAGATATCAAGGCCAAGTTAAAGGTGTTGCACTTGGGTTCATGGCAATCTCACATATGCAAACATGCTGGGAAAAGATCCCATTGAGAGCAGCCTTACAGAGAGGGATGAAAAGTGGTGGATGAAAAGCTTGTGTAAGCTAACAATATACAAGTATAAGCCCAAAAGGCCAACATAATCCCAGGTTGCATCAAAAGAAGGGTGGCCAGCAAGTGAGGGAGCTGATTTCCCCCCTCTACTTAGACCTTGTGAGGCCCCATCTGGAGTAGTGTGTTCAAGTCTGGGTCACCCAGCAAAACAGAGGCATGGAGCTGTTGAACAGGCCCAGATGAGGGCCACAAAGATGATCAGAGGAGTGGAGGTGCTCTCCAGATGAAGAAAGGTTGAGGGAACTGGGCTTGTTCAGCTCAGACAACAGAAGGCTCTAGGAAGATGTCACTGTGGCACTCCAGAACTTAAACAGGAGAGATACTGACTGTTTACACAGTTTGATAGCGTTAGAATAAGGCAGAATGGTTTTAAACTAAAAGAGGGGAGATTTACTTCAGAATTTAGGAGGAAATTCTTTACTCAGGGGTTGGTGCGGCACAGCAGCGGGTTACCCAGCGAAGCTGGAGAGAGCCAACCCCTGGAGGCATTCATAGCCAAGTTGGACGGGGTCCTGGGCAGTCTTATCTAGTAAGTGGCAACTCCACACACAGCACAGGGATTGGAACTGGATCACCTTTAAAGTCTCTTTCACACCAAGGCATTCTATGATTCAGATAACATATCAAAATATAGGAAAACATTGAGAATGAAACTGCAGAATAGCTATTTTAAAACACTGCAAATTCTGGGGACTTGCCCCAAGTTCCATACAAATTCCTTAAGTGCTCTGCCAACATATGTAAGAAGCTGGATGCCTGATTACATTAAGGCTGAAGATCACTTTGTTGCCACTGATTACTCTGATAAAACCTGGAAATTTTTAAAACCTGCCATTAACTGCCTTCAGGATAGTGAAGCCTGCTTCCATCCTCCATGTGACAACAATAATCCTAACATTACTAGTAAGAAAATATTTTGTATCTGTTTGTTTATTACATGCTCCAGCTTTAGCATTTGTGCTATGTGATCTGACCACATTGTACCACAATGTGTACCACATTGTGTAGCTCCAGCACATTTCACCAATGTTTCTCTACAAAAGAAGAGGAACTGACATTTACTGATAATCCAAGTACAGGTACATGCTAGTATGCCACTTGCCAACACAGTCAAGTAAAGTTCAATTCCTCAAGCAAAAAAGCATTGCTTGCAGATAAAAACATTACTTGAAAAAAACCTTACTTGGTATAGCCAGCACTTCCTAAACACATTCAAATATACTGAATATTACTAACATGTACTCACTTAATGAAATGAAAATCTTCATCTTTCACAGAATGCTTGAGGTTGGAAGGGGCCTCTGCAAAAGTTACCTGATCCAACTATCCTGATCAAGCAGGGCCACCCAGAGCAGGTTGCCCAGGACCACATCCAGGTAGCTTTTGAAGATCTCTAAAGAGGAAACTTCACAAGCAACCTAGGCAAATGGTGACAGTGCTCTGCAATCTGTACAGTGAATAAGTGCTTACTGTGTTTTTAGTAGAGAGATTTCACATTCTCGGCCACTTCTACAATAAGACATGCTTAGCACGCATGTTAATTTCAAATGCTAAATTATCTTTCCATTCTGCCTCTATGGTGTAGAATTTCACAGTTACCAACTGAATAACATCACAGTAAAATGGTAAATATTCTGCCCCCAGTGTAAGTGTAAATATATCTTAATTCTGTATTCAGAAAAGGCTAAATTTCTTAGAATTGGAACTTGAATAACATACTTCTGAAGCATACTAAGATAGACAAGTCTACCTCAGACAAAATCTTTCTTACAGATAAAATCAAGGCAAAGGACATTTTGATGAGCAGTTATTTTGAGCACCTTATTTTACAGAACATGACAAGTACCTTCCCATTCATCTTTGATGCTATCTCTAACATTCAAATTAATTGTGACATCTGCTCGTACTCGCATGGGCCAGTTTTCACCAATATTGGGCTTTGCAACCTCCACCACTGTGAAAGACACAATGGGCTGTGCCATCCTGGCCCATCCACCAAAGACCACACCTCCATATTCTGACAGCCTGAAAAAACAAACAAGATAAAAGAAATCAGTTTCGTTAGTTGTTATCCAATAACAGATTTGGTTTTTAAAGTGTGAAAAAATTCACCTCAAAGTCAACTAAAAAAAAAAGTTAATTTTACATGCTCATGTAATCCCGTATGTTTTTTCAAACTGTATAACATGAACTGATTTTTTTTTTAAATGTATTTCAAGACACGAGGGCAACATATGCCAATGTGATTAATGAAACTGAAGGCAGAGAAAAAAGGTAACAAAAGCAAATACTGAGTATAAGAGATGCCACACCAGATGATCCCCTTGAAATCTAAACAGGATCAAAATATGGCAGATTCAAGAATAGGCCATAAAACACTTTATATAATGGAAGAACTAGAGGCAGTGTTCCTGTATTTCATAAAGTCAGACAATGTTCAGTACTTTTTGAAAACCACCACATAATTGATAATATCACAAACATTGTTTGTTAGCATCCAATATCTAGCATTAGGTCTTTCAAGTTAACACTACAGGTATACTTACCAACTCATTCTTGCAACATCATCCCACAGAACAGAAACACCTTGTGTAAGAGGTTAGTACAAAACACAGCATCTTACAATTTAAAATGCATTACTAGGCATTTAGTACACACACAACATTAGTAAATCATTCTCAAATGCTCTTTGTTTACAGTTCAAGCTGAGTTGACTGGTTCAGGTCATTTAACAAATATTACCATGGTTTCATCCTACTGACGCTATCTTCAATATCCTGTCTGATCTCATAAGTCGACTCCAAGCGAAAGAGATTGAAGTTCCTTAGCAAGTAATCGTGAAGAGTCAGAAACTGTAGATTCAGTTTGGGAAGTGCAAGACAGCCTAAGGAAGGGCAGGAAAAGTGTTATTTGATGAATAAAAAAGAAAAAAGAAAAAAGAAAAAAGAAAAAAGAAAAAAGAAAAAAGAAAAAAGAAAAAAGAAAAAAGAAAAAAGAAAAAAGAAAAAAGAAAAAAGAAAAAAGAAAAAAGAAAAAAGAAAAAAGAAAAAAGAAAAAAGAATATTTTGATTCCACATAATTACAAGTACATAAACACATAATATAACTGCTATAACCGCTGGAGTTCTTATTATAGGAGCTCCCAAGGATTTCTCTTTTTGTAGATATACTTTACTAACAAATGCACATTTCCATCCTTTCCTCCCCTAAATTTTCAAGTTCTCTCTAGATGAACCTGCACAAGATTAAAACAATTTTCATCCTTTGGACAGAAGAATTTAGCTGTCTTAAAGAACACAGAAAAGAAATATAATGCTGGAGAATACATTGAGTTTAAAAGGGAAAGAGTTCTCAAGAACTCTCAAGAGTTCTACCAACACACAGATAGCACAATGTTTCAAACAATCTCTGTTTCTTGCCAAAATTACATTTTGCATTACATTTCACATTAATAAAAATTCTATAAAGGATTATTTAAAATTTACAAAACACCACAGAAACAGGTGTAATGAGATGTTCCACTCCCTTTCTTCCTTCAAAACCAGTAATACATAGTGATTAGTGTACATTTATATACTTTTTTTTTTTATACACTTATATATATTTATTTTTTATATTGTATATATTTGTGTGTGTGTAAACCTGTGATTAGTATATACACACACAGCAGCTATATCCAGGTGACTCCTGCACTGGTACTGCTGACAATGTCATACCTGTTACAGACTATAAGTAAAGAAGTGGCTTTGCATAAACACAAACCTTCATATTTTTATTTAAGTACTCTATTCATTAAAAAACGCCTTATAATTGCATGAACTCTGAAGACAGAACGAGCACAGGCTCCCTTTTTGGGCACTTACTGCTCCTTTCAGCCTTCAATAAATTGCTAATCATACCTTCTCCAGAATAATATTCAGTTGGGACTATATTTTCATCCCAAATAATCTTCTCTGTGGGATAAAGAGGCATCTGATTGAGCTGCTGAATTTGAGATATTCGTCTCTCATGACGGGAAACCTAAAGGACGCATTTGAAATTTCTGTAAATCAAAACACGAAAATAAAGCTATCTTTAAAACATATGCATTAATCCAGAAGAATGCTGGTGGTCACTTGCCATGTCCTTTGTTTTAATAACCTCTTTGTTCTTTTTTCCTCCAGTCAAACACAACTAAATTCACATAATGATACTGAAAGATGAGTAAGCATATATTCCAACTATCAGTCATTCAAAGTATCATCTGTTTTCTCAACTGATGAAAAATGTTTGCTTGTTTGTTTTTGTTTGGTTTGATTTGTTTTGTTCTACACTGCACACATTTTCAGTAGCTGACTAGTCATCCAGTAATAGCTAATCTTCATTTCCCCTTTCGGAGAAAAAAATCCACCCAATACTACTACAGAGTAAACTGGACAAATATGTGTTTATGGTATCAATAAGCATCATAGTAGTACCACCTAAATCTTATAAAATCATGCAAACAATTTTTGAAGAAGGAACCACAAAAAATTTATGAAAGATATAAAAAGATTAGATGCCTAAAATAAGCGTTATAATTGAATAAATTGAATAATAATAATAATAAAAAAAAACCATCTTGTGCAATAACTGGAATTACAAATAGGCTTGAGGAACCAAACAGACACTGATTTTTTTTTTTTTTTTTTAAGAAAAAAAAAACCAACAACTAACAAAACAGGTAATTGAATAAACAACAGTTTTCCCCAAAGAGCTCAAAACTGTTGCTGAGACTCTCCTTATTATGTCAAATATACATATACTAGTTTCTTAGGAAAGATTTTCCAACATTTCAAGATTTTCAAATACTTAATTTGTATCTTTTTGAGCTCCAGCTTATTATCCAAATTATTGTTATAATGCTGCTGTGGTTCCCACATGGTTTACCAAGGTCCTAAACAGCTATTTTAGGACAGTGTAGGTGCTAAATTACATGAATGATGGTTTTACCAGCAGCTCTAGCAGAAACTCCTTCTCATAGCTGGTATCGTTTCCTTCTGGAAGGGAAGGCAGCAAGCAGAGGTATGATGCCACCTGGTGGAGTACATTTGAGCTGCAACAGTACAATAAAAAAAAAATCCATTTTTAATTAATAATTACATTAAAGTCTGTGAGAGAGATTACAGTTAGTTTTGGGTTTGTTTTTTTTTTTTAATTAAAGAAGTTCAAATGTGAAGTTTCACTAAAGTACTAGAATTTAAAAATCACTGTAGCAGTAATTAACTTACAGTAATTAAAGTCTAATTTTTAAAAGCAGCTATTTTCCAGAAGTCTACTGCTTTTCATGCTCATTAGCAAAATAAAACAATTTTTCCAATGCTGGAACTCCAATAATTCACTACTAGTCCGTACCATTCTACTGTACTAATGGGCCCAAACTCTAAATGTCTCTGTATTTTCAACAGATACAAAAGCACAAAAAAAAAAAAAAAAAAAAAAAAAAAAAGAAAACCCACATACCCTAATTTCACTGACATGAGAAATCAGAGAAAAATGGCTAGATTTTTGTTAAATTAAAACCGAGAACACTGAGAACAAAGAATATCAATTTTACGTTAAATGTAATCCTGATTATTTACCTGAGTGGTCCAAATAACTTCACCAGTGCATCACGAGTATCTACTGCAGCTACATTTGAGAGTGCAAAGTCATACAACTCCGGGAAGTGTGCAAATGCTGCTCTCTATAAAAGATCCACCCCAAAGAAATGGAACTTAAGCACATTAATGAAACAGTTTAATCACAATCTAAGCATTTACACAAACTACAGTCTTTTTGTATTTCTAGTACCCTGCAGGCAACTCCAGGATAGAAATAAAAAACAGGTACAATCACCATTTTTCTTAGCACCACCTATTTAGTATTCCTGTGTTTCTGATGTACTGTTTTTCTGATAGAGCTCATATTAGTACTTGTTCTACCATTAAAACAAAAACGTAAAAACACAGACGTAGACTTTTAGTCAACTCGGAAGAGGTTTATTTTCACCATGCTTCCTTGATTTTTTTGTTAAATCTCATGTGAAAAATCCTGACGAGTATAACTATCTCTGTATAGAACAGATGATGAGAACTTCATTTTTTATCTCTTATGTACAAAGGACTACTATTATCATGCATGTACTGGTCTTGATGAAATGGTGCCACCTACTGCATAACAGAATTAAATTCCCTTCTAAATCTTACACGAGCAGTTCACCTTAATCTCAAAAGTTGCGTTGTTTTACTAGAGTGCATTATTTTGCTGCAGCCACATTCATAAATCAAAACCTTCCGAATGACATAAAGAGTCAAGTTACAACTACTCCTGATAATGAAAATGAATAATAAACAGCATGCTTTGGGAAATACTCTAATTTGTATACACAACAGTTTTAACAGCAAAACCACATCCCTTCCCTCCTGCAAGCACTTTACCTGTAAAGAAGTAATTCTGTCATAGTGAATTGTTGTCATCTCATTCTCTGTCAAAGCATTTCCAGTTTGATCATTGATTTCAAAGCCAGTGTAGAATTTAAGCATATCTAAAAGCTGAGACAACACACATATAATTAAGTTAATTAACAATACCTCTACTGCAAATGTAAACACTATTTAACACAACAAATCCATGCACAAACAGTAGTTTGTCAAAGTACTTAAAGAAATGAATCAGGGAGTAACATCCAAGTTTGGCTGATGCATGAAATAGTGTTGAAATACAGCCACAGAAATTACAGCACAGCCAACAATCATCACCATTTTTTTTTTTAATACATCAATTCTAGAAATTAAGTATATTGCATTGACCTAGGAAGAGGTTCAGTGAGATGCCAAATCCAATTTATGGCTTTCTGCTATCAAAAGACAAAGTCTTGCTCACTCCATCCCTCTCTGATGCCCACCCTAGAATTCTTCGCACTTTTCAATGACGGGATGCAGCTTAAAAGAAGAAAATTAAACCAATGAGCTTCAGGCTTTCTGTTCCAACAACAAAGACGCTAGGAGAGACTGAAAAAACACTAGAGATAGGAGACAGTAAGCAGCAAAAAAACGCAGATAAAAAAGAAGAGATCTTCAGATCCTGCTGTAAACAACTAACTGTCTGTGGCTAAGTAAACTGAAGGAGATTATTGATAAATAGCACCATTGTAGAACTGTCTGAGGTTAAAATAAAGGAGAGAATGCACTGGTAACATCTTCTGTTACACCTGGGATAAAGCAACCCACAAACAGCACCACTTTCTAGGTTCTACTTTTCAAAAATGCACAAAAGTCAGAAACATGAAAGCAGGCACATATAGGTATAGACGAGAAAAGACTACTGCCTGAAAGACTTTGATAAACATGTAGTTTGCACTCATCAGAAATATTCATAAAAATCTGTCTTAACAACCAAATGTGAAATAAAACAACTGCAATATTTAGAATTGCAGAATGAAAAAAAAAACTTCTTATTTCACCTGGCAAAAGAGATGACCCTCCTTCTCTCTTTTGGCAAGACTTGACAAGTAACAGTGAACAACAAGATGGGAGTCATCCAACACTGTATTAAACCAGCGTCGTGTGGGAAGCAAAGCCTGTGGTAAATAATGTTATATTAGTACAAACAATTCTTCAAAATTAAAGAAATCTTGGTTTCTCAATTTCTCTCCATTACATGAAGGCAGACAATGATAGATTGCTGCAGTTATAAACTTATCTAAAACCCTAATAGAGGTCCTCATACTAAGGCAGCATTTGTGTGCTAAGACCAGGTTTTATGCAGGAAGGGTGCTATGAACTTCTACTAGTCTGGCAATGAGGCATAAACTCATCATGAGTGAGATTACACCCTGTTAGCAATAAAAGTAAATTAAATAAAACAACTGTTCCACCAGTAGTGTCTACATAATCCTTGTGTGCCACACATGATAACATCAAACTGCTGCAATATTGTTTTAAATGTGCATGTTCTACACTCATTTCAGTCACCTTGTTTTGTTTTTATATTAAGCGTGAGCTTCTCAGAACTGAGAACTCCCTTTTTTTCTACCTACAGTACTCTATCTTCAACACAAAAGATACTTTACGTAGCCCATGGTGCTTTGAAAGGAAGCTTCCTAGATTAATCCTAATGGATTAAAGCTTCACACATTTTCTTCAATTGCTGAAATTACTGCTGCTCTCATTAGGAGTCTTCACAGAGCAACCTAGGATCTTAGACTTCTCTAATCATTTATAAATCAGACAAATGCTCCATCAAGTCCCAGTGTAGCTGCACTGCTCCAACCTCTCATTTACAGCTGGAAAACCACTATTAAGCAACCTTATGCACAGCTGTGACTTAACTACTTGTTAACTGGAATAAGTCTAAAATGACAACTTTATGATAAAAAGAGGTAGAAAGCACATCCAGAAACAGACTGAAACAAAACAATTTACCTCAAGATCGATCATGAGTTCAATGAATCTCTCACAATAATGAACTTTGTCCATAGAAACAGGACCTAGATAGGAATAAAATATTTATAATTGATCCACACCACAATATATTTTTAAACATACTAAAATGTTGCTAGTACACCAATATCAGCTTCTAACAAGGTTAGAAAACCAACCAGGACATTCTTCTTCTCTTTTTCCTCAAACAATCCTTTCCTTCACTGTGAACCAGAACATAGTTGGATATAAGAAATAAAAGAAACTAGAATTCTAGAAGTCAATTTTTCCACTGAAAAACACAAACAATATGCCATACAAAAACGCTCACTTTCACATAACACCAGGCCTGCTACATTTCTTAAAAGCTTTTCATGTCAAGTCCTAAAAATAAATAAAAGAAAAAAATATATATATAGATAGATAGATAGACTTTTAAAACTGCAGTCAACTCAGCAAAAGGCTGTCACAAAATTCAAAGGTACTGAATGCTGCATTAAATCAACCTATTTGTTTTGCATCCTAAATGATCAAATAGTCTAACAGTGTATATACTCAGGTAAAGTGTAGTATCTTTCAAACATGTTAGGCCCACGAAGATCTCTTTCCACATCTCACCCCATTCCCATGAATGTCTTTTCAGCTAAAATATTTTTAGTATGTATGTGGCACGTGTGGTCAACTGGCTGAAAGTCCATAGTGACTGTCCAACTGCCTGTTATATTCCCTTGGAAACACTCAAGTCTAACTGGACAAGGTTTGGAGCAACCTCCTCTAACTAACTGTGCTTTGATCAAGGGGTTGGACTACATAACACTGAAGGGTCCCTTCCAATCTCAACTACTCTGCAACCCTATGAAAACATTTAAACGAAGCGCTCTTAAGAAAAAAAAAAAAAATACATAAAGAAAGAGAAATGAGATTGGTGTGAAGATTTTCTTCAAATGAAGATCTAAAAAGCATGAAAAAAAAAATAAATGACCTAAGAACCAGTACTTTCAACAGTACTGGACCCACTGAAACATTACAAAATGTATCATCAAGGGCTTCGCTACAATGCTGAAAGCAGCGTATAGTTTAAGTGGACTGCTGAGAAGCTAAGAGGATCAAGTCAGAACACAATACGAAATCTGCTTTAATGAATGTCTATTTCCAAAAGCCTTCAGCATACTGTTAAAGCAAGTCTTTGGAAACCAGTCTTTGCACAGCTGGGAAGCTGGATGAGTTAGGTACCTTTTTTGAAAAAGCCTTGATACGCAGAAATTCTCCGTAAAGCTCACAAACTCTTTGCAAGTTTTAGCTCTTAAGAACAAAAGCAGAATTCTAGCAAGTGATGTTACCTAAATTGTGCTGGATTATAAGCAGTTTATTTATTTGTCAAAATGCTACTAACCTTCTGTAGAAACACTTTTTCTGTTCTCAATCAGGCAAGCATATAATTTTTTCTTGTCAGTGTGACTTCTCATAAATCATGAGTAGTCAAATTTCACAGCATTTAACTTCACTCACGTTTCTGCTCTCATCATAAATCAACATTACTGACAGAATATTATATTACTGACAGCTTCATGATATGCATTTATAACAACCCATATAGGCATGCTTTGAGATGTTTTAATATTGTATGGAAGATGTAAGTACACAATTAAGAGTACCACTATCCACAAAATATTTTTAAGTCCACACTGAACCTAAATAAAACATGTTTAAAGTAACTTTCCGCTATTTCATTTTTAAAGCATAAATACTAATATTAACTTTGACATGAAATCCATGCAGACAGGCTTATTACCAAAACCCCGTATAGATAAGGTCTCCGACCTCAGGCTGGTATCTTAAGTAGTTACGCTTCAATACAAGAAAAGAATTTAAGACACATTAACAGACAACAAAATAACACAAGAACCAGGAGTTACCTGAGACAGGTATTGATTTTAGCACAGAAATGAATTTCTGAATGAGCTGTGAAAGAAATCTTCTCTCTCGATATGCTCTAAAATCAAATAGAGGACAAAAGAATTAATATTCCTGAAATGAAGACTAGAAATATCTTTCACAAGTACGAAGTCAGCTGCTTTCACACATACATAATGGTAATGACTTGTTTTGAGCCATTCCTAAGTTCTTCAGATGATAAACTTTCTTCCACTCAGGCAAACAGATTACCAGAATCTGTTCTTAACTTATAGGAAAAAAAATGGATTAACATCCCATACTTCTACTAAGTAAAAGAGAAGTATGATACCACCTACACTTTATCACATTATAATACAAACATTATTTGAACATTTAACTTCTGTAAGATACACACAAGTTTACTTAAGCACTTTAATTCATGTGAGAGTGAAGACCTTGCCATGAAAAAAAATACATGAGCAACTATACAATACAATACTGTTATATAGCCCTTATCCACTGGCTCTAAAATTTGTATCAAATAAAATGTTAGCTTCTGTAACATTAATTTACATGAGGATTACTGGAAAACAAGATAGTTTCCAACAGAGAAAACATGATTGATCCTCATGTGCGATCTTTACATGTTGTTGATTGGTTGTTTGGCTTCTGCTGTTGTTGTTTTAATTATTAATATTATTATTATAACAACTCCACTTAGTTGAATTACAATGGCCAATACATCGGCCATTGGATTTAAATGGAAAAAAAATCTGTTGTAACATACTGCACTCTTGCCTCCTCATGCATTTTCTCATCATTTTTCTTAATTAGATTCCAGAATTTTCTTAGTTTTGGTGTCTTTTTCAGCTCTTGCTCCAGTCGTTTCTGAAAAGGTAAGAAAGTCTTTCTTACAAGAAAAGCAAATAATGAAACTCAATAATACCAAGTAGTAATTCAGAAAAATGTCTACAGAAGTCACTGACACACATCTGCATCATCCATTTAAAAATTATTCCCTCAGTAGTACCACATACACCCTTCTCAGTTGGCTTTTTGGTATTCTTTGCTTTCCTATTTCACTGCTTCCCATTTCCATAGCAAGTCAATTTCCCAGTCCTATAGCATTTTCATGTCCTAGCCTACAAACAATACTTCAAAAAAAGCAATGATCAGTAAAGCTTAGATCTGTGGAGAGAAAAAAAATACAATTGCAAATGAACATAGAAATTTGCAACAAACAGGAAAGAGTTTACCAAGCACACAAAAATACAGATCCACTGTAATGCAGACCGTTTCAAATACTGGACAGTCACTATACAACTCACATTGTAGAACTTGCATTTTGCCTAGAAGGTTACATTATTATGCTTACAGGTTGTAGAGCCATCCACATCGGTAAGGAAATGAGCTGCTGCACCTGACCTCTTATCAAATCCACTTCCTGTCAGAAAGTTAGAGATATAAAAAGCATTTTTAAGGACATTTATACTTTCTGATGTGCCTGTCTTGCAAGTATAATCTTGCAAAATAATCAATGGACGTTGCGATCTGCATGTACGCTGCTGTATTAGATTTCACAACTTCCAAACAGGAAACTACACAACATCACTCCCCAGTAACTCTTAGAACTGTTCACTGCTTATATATATATATTATATATATTATATATATATATATATATATATTATATATATATATAAAATCTCTCTGACAAGAGAGTTAACAGAGACATATTTCATATAAGATGCATGTTGTTTTTCTTTTCCTCTCTACACTTGCAAATTAGAATCTACAACTGTATCCAGCTTCTACTATAGATTAAGAATATTTTGGTCATATGGTTCCTTAGGACTAACATATGAAAAGTGAAGACAAGTTTAACCCAAATTGTCTTTTCAAAGGTGAAAAAACTTGATAATCTCTCTTAATAATAAAAATCATAACATGCAGCAATATGTTAATAAAAATAGTTCTATGCAATTTTGCAACCAAACTACAAGAGACCTGTAGTAACAAATTCATTTAAGGGTAAAACGTATTTTTTAGTAAAAACATTAAGTACCATTTGAAATGTAACTGAATATATGTCTCTAAATTCATTACTTCAAATCTTGAGTCTCTTGCATCTTTGTGTGTAGAGAGAAACCAAGCCTCAAAAAGAAGGGTAAACACCACCCAACATCACCATCATCTATAAATGAAAATTCTGTCTCCTAAGGAATTGCTAAAACTGAACTGCTGCTAAGAGGGCAGAACTACACAGTAATTATTGTAAAAGTTACACTTAACATACCAAACTATTGAAGCAATGATCAAGGAAAAGTAGGAGAACTGTCTGTTCATGTAGAGAGAATTCATCATCATCCTCAACCAGTGATGCTTCCAGAATGCATTTGAAAAAGAAGGGAAAGTGCTCTGACTTCTTTTTGAATGTCTAGGAACAGAAAAGGAAGTTAGTCTTGAGTCAAGGTGATACAAATTTCAAACTTCAATCACACAGCATAACTTGAGATCTCCAGATTCATTCAAATGCATAAAAGGAAGAATTTTCCTTTCTGACATTTATTCTTACTAGGCAACACAAACACAGTCTTAATGATATCCTCCTGATCAGGGATTCCCCAGTATGTGGGAGAACTCTTAAAGGGACTACTGCATTATATTTTGCCCTCTAGGACACAGAATAGGTCCACCACCACTAGGTCCACATGAAAAGTGGACCATTTGTAGAAACGCAAAAACATTTCTAAAGCTACTACTAAACAAAACAATACACAGAAGTAGCAGTAAGAGATTCAGTTTAAAATTTCATGCAATATAGCCACAAAAGCATTACTCACAGGTTTCAAGGAAAATAATATTAGATAAAATGTCAGATTTTCAGTAGTGCCTTCTCATATGCACAGATATAAAAGTTCTTTTTCCTATTACTATCAGAGAAATAACTTCTCTGCATGTGCCAGCCCTTTTCAAGTGCAAAAAAAGTTAAGTGCCACTGATAACGAGGCAGCAGAACAAAGGACTCATGCACAGAAAAAAAATAATCAGGTGATCTTTCATCCATGTACTGCTTTCTCTAACTCACACTATATAATATGAAATATTCCAGCTGAAGTGCCATTTACTTTAAACACCGCAAGCTTTGCTACTTTCCATCAGTATAAGAGAACACGCTGCAAAAAACTGCAATTTCTATATAAAAGTCAATTCTAGCTGTAATTGTCATTGGTTACCTCCCACGCAGGGACATTCTCTCTGAACTTCTCGTTCACCATACAGCAGATTGACATTAAGTATGCCTTACTGGACACCTCTGGAGAATAATTCATCCATAGGTAATTTTCAAGGTACTGGCTTTGAAAAGACAAAGAATGTGTCATTAGTTGCTGCCACCCACATAATCTGTCACTCACACAAAAAAGCAATTATTCACAGGCGAGGTTGGTTTGTCATCTTTAAAGTTACTGAGCAGCTCCTGAAGCTAACTCTCAATCAGGTCACTTCAGCAAACTTGGTAATGGCAGATTCACGTAACTGCTACAAGAGACAGATGATTTTCTCATCAGGATGACAAACTGATAAGAGAGGTTTAAAAATGCCCTAAGTAGCCACAGCTCAACACATAATCAGAAAAAGAATTCATACGGATTATCCAGAAGGAAAAGAAATTCACTTAACTACAGAATGTCACATGCAGCACTTCCTAGCATAAGATGCAAAGGACAACTACCATGTAACACTATCTGAGTAATTACATAACTGTTACCTTATTAAGTGAATTCAAGAAAACTGAAAAAATTACTGGACCCTGGGAAATAGCAGCTATCCAGCAACAAGCACTGCTTCTTCATTAAGATGGTACCTTTCTCACAGAAGAAACTCTTAAAACTAGCTTAGAGATAAGAAGCAATTTGAACACAGAGCTGCCTCCCTCTTCTAGCTACCCCTTGAAGCTATGCAGGATAGCTATTCCTTAGGAGAAAAATCTCTAAATCCATTATTTTCAACAGTGTATTTGCACCTTATGCCTCCAGTAATTCTTGTTTCTAATTCAGCTGCTTACTCGTTCTCATCTTAATGCTGGCTCTAACATTCTTTTTGCCCTTTTACGAGCCTGTTTTACTTATTTACTTTTCCAATAATTTGGGTAAGACAAGTACCAGGAACAGTGAGGGGAAAAAAAAAAAAAGGAAACAAAACAGCAAGGGTTTGTACGTGTATATAACCAGGAGCAGAAGTCTCAATAAGAGTCAGATAAGGATTTATACTTCCTGGTGGCTTATTCCCCAGATGATGTGTAGCATCAGATAAAGAAAATGAGAACTTCAGACATACAATATGGGATGTATACTGCTTCCAAGGAGAAGGAAATTCCTCCATCCTCCCGCAAATCAAGAGGGAGTTCCATATTTCATTCCATCCAAGAACTCCAATAAACTTCCAATACATTTTAATAAAAATATTTTTATGTTCCCAAATCTATAGGATTATATAGGATAAATCTATGTAAATACGAATGGAAAAATCTCGTGTGTGAAGGCAAGAGAGCCTGACGGACTGACAGAGGAAAGGAAAAAAAAAAGAGAACATGACTTACAGGATAAATGGTAGCAGATGTGGATATACAACAAAAAGTACTTAAATCACATTACAAACTTATAATATTATGAATTTTCACAAAAATGACTGAAACAGTAACTCCATGGTATTGCTCTGTCAAACCCAAAATGACAGCTTACTTTTTCTCTTGCGCCTTTTCTAACAAGGAAGCAGGAAACAATAAATAATAAATAAATAAAAATTTATCCTATTTTTCTAGCTAGTGCTACTACTTACATATTTCAGCCTCTTCAAGCAAAATCTAATTCTGCCTGCTCATAAGACTCGAGACAGAAACAGAGCAAGTATATAAAACTTAAAGCAGATTAACTGCTCTGCATCCGTTTCTCCACCTTTATGAATTTCTACAGAAAACAGACTTAAAATTTTACTCCATTTAGCTTACCTGAATTCAAGAAGCATTATCTTTCTAATTGCAAACCTAAAAATGAAGAAAAGTAATCAATTAGCACAGCAAAAAAAGCTTTCTGTGCACAGCTGCACAAAAAAATGGTTATTTCCCCCCCTTGTTTTGTTGCATGCAGTGAGTCTATCCAGACCTTCCAGTATGGGGACCATTTTCTTACAGTCTTGAAGACATAAATTGGTAGAAGCTAACAGCATGTTCTGGAAAATTATGACTATATACTAATTCAGTTTGTAACAGCGTTGCTTCTGAGTTAATGAAAATGCAAGTTAGCTCTGATTCTGCATGGCAATTTTAGATTACTTTCATAAAGCAATTATAAACAATATTGCCTTCATAATTCGAATTTGTCCTGAAGAGCTTCCAACTTCTATTGCTACCACCTATTTCTATACACACAGCTGTAAAAACAAGAACTCTTCTTTTTCCTTGTCTACCTCATTCATTGAAATTCAATGAAATAAGATTCTTGCTTTAAATCTGACTACAAAAACTAGGGAAAAACGAAAATAAATAAACAAACAAATAAAAAGCAAAAAGCCAGAGGCACCACAACTAGGAATAAAGAGATCAGCCTTCTATAATCATCACAACACAAAACAAACAAATCACAATAGTGCCAGACCAAACAAGAGCTGTCAAACACTCATATACAAGGAGTATGAGTTCATGAACTTCCTTTTTGTCACATTTGAACTTTGAAATAACATAATTATTATTATTACAACTATACTGCAGTGCATTTATATCATTCCCATCTGCTTTCAATATATGAATGTATTTTAAAGCACACTATGAAGCATCAGAAATAACTGCAATACACATAATGTTGAAATGGTTGTCTTTAACAGAAAGTGACCAGTGTACTTACTTTGATTTGACAATTTCTTTTGCATATACATCTTCAATAACCTATGGGTAAGAACAATTTAAAAATTATACGTCATAAAATTATTGAAAATGCATTCATATATTTTATGCATTCCAAGTTACTGTGCATAGTTACTCTCTGATTAACTATATTTGGTTAAATATATCATACCAAACACATCTCAGCTCTGGTCAGACCAAAGGCTTCAGAGACAAAGAAGAAATTACCTAAGTCTCACTCAGAGTTTTATATAAAAGTCAAAATGAAACACAAGTCTTTTTCACCACTAATCTTTGTCTTACTGTTGAATTTAAAATAGTCCTGAAGAGCCTGCATCAACCTGGTCATCAATTGTTGCTGTGTTTTTTAAACAGCATCAAACCAAAACCAGCCATTCTTACCCAGCTTTTCCACCGGGAATAAAAGAATCTGTTCTACCTGATGCAATATGCACACTTTGATATTGCATCATAAAGACTTCTAATTCAACTGCT
Source organism: Lagopus muta (assembly GCF_023343835.1). Classification (NCBI taxonomy): domain Eukaryota; kingdom Metazoa; phylum Chordata; class Aves; order Galliformes; family Phasianidae; genus Lagopus; species Lagopus muta. The sequence continues at coordinate 32,012,739 of NC_064438.1, read as the reverse complement.
TATCTTCATCCTAGTTCTATCAACCACATACAAATCCTATCACCAACATACTACAAAGATCAAGCAGAGGCTGAAAAGGGAGATTAAGCCAAATAACAAGGGAAAAAAACATTAGAGGATCCTACACTACAGGATGCCAACACAGAACCAAACATATACAGTTAAACTTCAAGCGTTAAAAACAAAGATATCAATCACAACAGTAATAAAGCTTTCCCATCTAAACCCTCAAAAGAAGCTTTTAATAAGCATTACCATTCATTTATACTTATCCTTCACCCTTCATGAATTTCTAAGAGTATCCCCATCCCGAAGATCCTTTTACTCACAAATTCTTGGCTAAAATAAACCAAACAGGACGCAAAAGAACTGCACTACTGCAGCACATTTTCATGACAGTGTCTCTATTTTAATACTAAAAAAAAACAAACAAACAAAAAACAAACAAACAAACAAAAAAAACCACCTCTAACTATAGTGTGGTAAATGATGACCTTTCAAGCAGCTTTCCACACCCTTTTATGATACAGGCACCATCAGAGGATAGTATGTCATAAAAGGGTTGGTCAGCATCCCACTACAATTCAAATGGAAGTATTTACCTTTGAATCAAAAGACAGTTTTTTCTTCGCATGGGGAGCCCAATATTTGTTTGCTAACTGTATGGAGAGACAAACAAACATGGTAAGCATACACACTTTTTAGTAATGACATGATAGCTCTACAACAGACCCAAAGCCCACGTTTTATTACACTAGTTTCTAAGTAACTACAATGTTTGTACAACAGTGCTTCTCACTGCTAAAGTTTCTATACCTACACGTTTTCGAACTGAAGTGCAATTTTCTGTATTAGTTTTAGATGCAGAGGCTGCTATATAACACTTTTAATTGCTGCTGTTCTTAAGCTCCCTCTAGCAAATCCCTCAAAGCTACAACACATCTTTTCAGGGGATGCAAAGTCCCCTTGAGACACCTGACAAGACGCAAAGACAGCTCACCAAGACCTGCTACTTTGTGGCTGTGCGCTGCAGCCTTAAGGCCCGCGCCTCAGATTCCCGAGGACGGGAAGGCCCCGCCTCGGCACGACCAGCCCACCTGGGTGACGAACTCCGCGTTAATCTGCGACACGGTGGGTGCTACGATCTTCTTCGGCGGCGTCGCGGAGGTCGCCGGCGCCGCCATCACGCCTCGAGCTCCAGGCACCCCGGCAGCCTGAGCGGCCCGTGCTACAGCGCGGGGCCCGCTGCGTGCCGGCGCTGAAGGGAACGGAAAAGCGCCGCGCCATGAAGCGGTTCCGGGTTGCGGGGCGGGCACTGACGTGGCCTCCATGGCGGCGGTGGCGCCACCTGCCGTACCCTCCCCACCCTGCAGGCAAGGCTGGAGCAAGAGGAGCCTAAACGTTAACGTTTTGTTGTCCAGAGCGCATGCTGCGGTCCAGGTGTTGCGGACCCCCGCTCTTGCTGATACCGTACTGGTAGCACCCAGAGCCAAGCACAGATGTAGCCTGCCTGCTAGATACCGCCAACCCGTGGAGCAGAGGAGAAGCAAAGGTAAAAGGCAAAATTCAGTGCTTACAGAAGTCGGCAACTTGGCAGTTATTTAGACCAGTTAGCTTACTGAATTCGGTAAACACATTAATTAAGGAGGAAATTATCAGAACCCCTTAGAGAAGTTCCAGCGCTTTGTGTCTGTGCTCATTATCCAGCAGCTGCCAGTTTAAACACTTTAAACTTCCAGGCAGACACCATTGAAGTCTGTTTGAATGTGACCTCCTTTGTTTTGATAACAAGGTGATCACCATTTCATTTCTTCAAGCAGAGGTTAAACTAAACATTCTTTTTGAAGTTGAATTAGAATGTTCAATGGGAATGAGAAAAAAGTAATGACAGTACCTTGAATAGGATCAGAGGATGGCTGTATTCAGATAAATATGCTTCCTTCGTGTCTTCACTTTGAAAGTTCCAGAAAAGCTAAGTTTTCTATGTGGAAACTAGTAAAACAAAGAAGTTACAAAAGTACCGGTAACAAGTTCTCTGAACAATGAGGGCTGAGCCTATCTGAACCCTATCTGACACTTAAATGGTGATAAAAGTAAGCAAAATAAGGTATGAGGGTTGCTCCAAAAATAATGCCTCCTATTTTACCAAGTTGGTCCACAATGCCAGAGGCAGATGTTTGATGGTGTGGCAGCAGAGGTTGAACTTTCCCTCCAATGTTCCATTACATTTTGTTGCTGTATGACAGTTGGCAGCAGAGGGGCAGTCTGACAAATTGGCATCTGACCTGGAAATGAGTATGAAGCAAAGGTATGTCACTGAATTCTTCAATGTGAGAGAAAATGGCACCTCTTGGCATTCATTGACACTTGCTGAATGTTTATGGAGACCAAACAATGGATATGAGCACAGTGAGCGGTGTGTTTCAGCAGTGGTGACAACAATGTGAAAGACAAACCACATTTCAGGGGGCTGTGCAGATTTTTATAAGCATGGCATGCAGAGCTTTGTTCATCAAGATTGTACATAAGTTTTGCTTTCAAGCCTCAAGAGCTGCTGAACCTTTAAAGAGGAATTGTGAGACCAGGCATGATACCCACAGTTCTATGTATGTACCCATCTGTAACTCTCACTCCTGCTCACAGCTGTGTTAACGCTCATCTTTTGAATATTATGCTCACTTTTCTCCAGAGTGGAGGCACTTCTATCACTTTCCACCCCAAACTGCTTTGTTGTTAAGGGAAAAATAATACCCTGTACCGCATCTTCCACAAAGCCTTCTGTGAAGTTACCCACCTTTCTGTACTCGCTGACTTAATGTATCTAGAACATCAAATATTCTTTCTTAAAAAAAAAAAAAAAAAAAAAAATCTGTGAGTTCACTTATGAAGAAGCCATGCGTTTGAGTAGATGCTTAAAATGATTTCAAAATGTTATGTATTTTTAGGCTGCATGTAGTCCTGGTCAATTGATAATCAGTGCTGCTTTGATGCTTACATAGCTCTTCTTGCTTTAGACCCTTACCCTTCCATATTATTGCAGCCAAAAAAAAACAAAAACAAACAAACAACAACAACAAAAAAAAAAAAACAAAAAAACCCACCTTCTTTATTTGTGAAGTATACAAGCCAATGTGATAAATAAGCTGTCTATTTATTTATTTATTATATCAATGATATTCTCCCAGATACAGCGTGGTTCAGGAAGTATCTAGTGATAATCAGCATGGATTCAGTTTATGTTCTATCTTGTATTTTAGATTTTTTGGATTCTACCTAGAGACACATAAATAATTAATTTGTAGTGCTGAAACTTCAAAAAACTCATCATCACAGAAGGAAATAATGGCACTATACACTTTGCCTATAAAAGAGAAGAAGGAACATAGTTACTGACATAATATTATATAGTGATTTAAAAGTGACTTAACAAGATTCAAGATAGCTGGGTACACTTAATTACTTACTGCATAAATGGTAGGGTTAAACAAACACACAGGAGGCCCTCCCATTGAGTCACCAGGTTCAGAGTGGACCCCCTTACTTCCTAACCTTCTTGAACCAGGGAGGTGAGGAGCCTAGGTGCATCCAGATCCACTCCTAGTCCCTAGACTTAGCCAACAGCTTGTGTCTAAGGGATTTTATGTACACAATCAATCAAAGATTTAATCTTAGCAAAATTGACAAAGCATATGATCACATATGATCTTAGTGAATCTATCAAAGCCTAAACCAAACTATTAGTCACTTACCAAGGATCTGTACTGGAAAGGTGTCTTGTCATCAACATGTAAGGGATCTCTGTGCAGGTGTAGCCTTGAGAGACATCCCCATTTAAGGAGGGTCCCATTATGCATTCAGCTACCACATAGGCAAACTCATGGGACTCTTGAGCTGCTCTCTATTTATGGGATGATTGACTCATAGTCATACTTTTTTTTTTTTTTTTTTTTTTTTTTTTTTTTTTTTTAAAAAAAAAAAAAAAAAGCACATGCTCAAATAGCCCTCAGCTGTTGAGCCAGGTGTCTGTTATCAGTTCATTCAGCCCACTCAGTTTGAGACAGATTTGTGGTTGTTACTCTGTTTTTATGAGTGCTGTCAGCATTGTTACTCATTGTTTGCTGTGCAAGGCAAGACCAGAGTAGGGAGTTGGGAGAAAGAAGAGGGGTAGGGGGGAGCACATCATGACATTCATCCCTAAATGTTTATAGTATTGCGTCTTTTAAAATTGTTATGCTAGGTTCTATAGTGAGATGTGACTTAATTCACAGGAAACTGCTGATGTTTTGATTCTTTAAAACAATTCAGTAGTTCGATGACAATTCTGTAATAAATTTGTGGGCTTGTATCTTAGCTATGAGGCTAATTTGGTATACGTATATTATTTAACCTCTAATTAGCAATTGAAGAACATTATAAAATTGCAAAGTGCTTTGAATTTCATATGTATTATGTAAGGAGTAAATATCATTCTTAATTCATTTTCAGTGGGAAAGAATCTCAGTAATATACACACATTATGTCATGTTTGAATTACAGCCTGTTTTTACTCTAAGTCATACTAATATACTAGTCTAGAGAGAATCCATGCCTGTGGAATTTTCCTAACTGGAAACATATAGGGGTAAGAATCCATGACCATCCTACTTGTGAAGATGCAGTATATATACGGGCTAGAATTTCTTCACCAGTTAAACGAGATGCAGCAGCTACATATTCTAGTCTAAAAGTTGTTTCAGTCTTTGTGAAACAAAGAGTTGTTACTCTTTCAAACAAATACAGGAATTAAACCCTTTAATCTTTTCTTTCGGTTCTTTGAAATAAAAAACTCTGCATGGAGGAATACAGATTATGTATGGGTAACACGTATCTACCAGTGGGAACGCTTTGTTCCAAAGCATATAATAAACATCAGCACTTCCCTCAGGTTGCAGTCATTACCCTTCAGAAAGGAGTTGGATTCGATGATCATTATGGGTCTCTTCCAACTCAGAATATTCTGTGATTCTCTGAAGACCAGAAACCTCCTGTGTCCCTTAGTTGTTGAAGTAATAGGAAAAAAATATATTCATTATATTTGCTTTCAGATATTAAAAAGTAAGTAAATCAGAAAAGCCTCTCAAAATAGATCACAGGAATCTTTCAGCTTCTAAGAAGTTGAGGCACAATATCGAGTTATTCATTTCATTAATCTTTCACAGTAGAGAATATTCACATAGACTGAATATTCAGTCTGTTCGTTATAATTTTAATTCAATCATATTATATTGCCTTTATAATTTTAAGTGTATTCTTGTAATCCAAGAGTTTGTCACTATGTTCATCACAGTAAATATGTGTACTTCCAAGTATGTGTACTTTCACAAAGTAAATATGGGTACTTTCAGAAATGATGCCTCAGTTTAGTAACAGATGCTTCTTAAAATATTTAGAATTCTAAAGTGCAAAGCAGCCGTCAGTAGCATTCTGATTTGTGTATAAATATTTATTTATCACACATTCTGGCCAATGTACTGCCCTTGATTTTTGTGCAAAACTTACAGTAACTTCAATGGAAAATCTGAGCTCACGACTAGAAAAAAAATATGGCAAATTCCGCAGCCCAGCTGCTTTTATATTCCAGAACAGTACGCAGTGCCTCTAATAAAGGAGATGGATAAGTATGGGAATTTATGTCACTTTTAGCTTTCTGTTGCTGGGCAAACAGCTCATATTAGAGCAGATTATGGGCTAGCACAATTCTCTTCAGATACTTTTACCTGGATTCCTATCAATTGGAACAGAATAGTGATATAGACATAAGCAACCAGTGGCCAGTACTTAATGTTTTAGAAATAGTTGCTAGAAATCCTGTGAGACTGGTATATGATAACATCTCTATGAGGAAGTGTCCCTCTTAAATCTGTAGTGCAGCTTAATCTCTTTAAATGTAGTTTCTAGCATTTCAAAAATGTCTTCTCATTTTTATCATTTTCTTATGGTTCTCTATGTGTCTCAGAAACCAGATACGAGTAACAGAAATGCTGCATCTAGTAGAAATTCCCTACTAGTGAAAAACAGGAAAAAAAAAAAAAAAAAAAAAAAAGGTAGACAACCCCCTTAGGAAGATTTGGACAACTGTGAAATATGAGATGAAAAAACTCTTAGTTATTACAGTATCATAAAAAGCATAAAAAGTCAACAAAATTGCAGATGGTCCTTTCAAAATATGACAGACTGCTTGTAACAAAGTTTCTACACCAATATCTAGAATTCTATTACTAGTTACTACTAAAGATGTTCAGGATATGCTTTTCTCCACAGCTGTGTATACTATCAAGCCTTTTATTTTGCTTTTTCCTGATTACTCAACTCTACGCTATTAATCATAAAAAAGTTCACTGTAGCATAGGATGGCATTTTGACTAGAGCAAAGAGTAAACAGTCTCTACAATACAGACTCAATATTTCTAACCAGTGAAGTTAATGTTACTGAGTGCATGTACTATATACATCCTCAGTAAACAACTCAGATCCTTTTTTTTCCTAGTAGTCTAATCAAAGAAGTTCTAAGACACCTTAGATTTAAAAATAATAACAATGAAAAAGAAATATATACATATGCCTTGATGTGTTTTCAGAAGCAATGCTATCAGTTCAGCATTGCAAGTGATATTCTGTCCAACCTACAAATCCTACGGCACCAACTCTTTTTTATGAAAAAAATTAATGAGAAATAAATCTGCTTGATGGAAGAACACAAGAACTTTATCACTGAAATGAGATTCTAAAAGCAAATTGTTTCGTTTCTGCTAGTACTAGCATGAAAAATGTTATGAAAAGTTGATCCTACTTGGAGAATCATTGGGAACATAGACCTTCAATCATATATCCTTTCTCACAATATAGAAAAAACATACTGCAGAGAAAACTGAAGCCTGTCTCATATGTAACATAACAGTTAATCAGTAGAGAACCACTGTAAGATGCTGAGAGCTATCTCCAGTTGTCGTTGAGTTTTCTGTAGGATATATTCCTAGAACTTTTCATCTTTGCCTGTATATTTTTTAGGTTTTTGGTAGACATTTTCAGTAACGCAACAGGATTTTAAGAAAGGATAAAATGAGAGTAAAACATAACACTGAAAACAGAAGCCATTTTGGTGTAATACTGAAAAATCAAATAATAATAACTCTTGCTGGAAAATACTGTAATATAAACAGCAATTTACATAACAAAAAAAATTGAGCTTATTGTCAAACAGATTATTCCTCTGCAAATTGCACTGGCATCAGACACACTGTAAAATGCCTGAGGAAATTCTTATGATGCTATTTTCAGTACCTAAGGACTGCTAATATTGAGACGTACAGGATAAAATACAATATAGGATTAGCTATGGCAAACAAAGCTGACAGGATACTACTTCAAAGTTGATCTCAATGTCATGAAAAAAAAATCCTAACATCAGTCTTAAAAACTATCCTCAAATTGACAGACACCTGAGGTGTATAGAAGGCTTAGCAGATTTTTACTCAGTTTAATAGGATTTCATTGTCACAAACTGGATCCTATTCAAAAATGAAATAAAAACTGAGGATATCAGCTGAGTTTCTGGAGCTCAGCAATGTTTTCAAACAAATACAAAGCATTAAAATGTATATTGTTTAAAGAAAGAAAAAAAAAAAACCACAGATAACACAAATTTGCACACCAAGAAAGTAGTGTTTCCCTTGAATTCAGTAGAAATTTAATTATTCCAATGCATTAGCAGTATACATGGGAGACAACATGGGTATAGACTTTTTTTTTTTCCCCCCACATTGGTGACCAAATAACATTCTGCATTCCTCACATTCTAGTGCCACATCAAGTGAAGCAGCCAGAGGCAAAGCTCAGTAGCCACCATTTCCATATGCTCTTAACTACCCTAATTACACAAACCACTTGCAGTGAAGGACACGCTCCACTGTTTACATCATAGCTGGTCATCTTCTTGTGTGCTCATGCAGTGCTTCTTATACCACTCCTTCAAGTGTGTGGCCCCAAACTCACCAGTTCCTCAGACCCATACATGGGCCCTCAGACTGCTTTCACATAACATTCTTGTCAAGACACACTTTCCCCCTACAAACTCTTGCAATGCAAAAGCTTCAATCACCTTCTGCATACCATATTCTTCATTACTCATGCATCTCATGTACAGCCCCAAAATTTATTTTCTTCATAGTCCGCCATAGCTAGACAATCAGAGAATTATGGAGCTTTTTGGGACATGTACACAAGGCACCATTCTGCATACCATGGAGGCACATATATGACAAACAACTCTGTGACTCTGAGGTCACTATGAGGTTTCACAGATCCATAAAAATTAGGATCAGTTATACTGAAAGAATTCCAGTGAAGAGGAAGAATTTTAGCTGCATATACAAATTTTATCAGGTACATACAAGAATAAAGTCATACATCAGCAGATCCCGGAAGAAGACAGGAATTCAGATAGTGAAGTGTACAAATGTAGAACAAATTTAAAAACTTGTGATGGTTTGTGGCAGAAAATGTTCACATTAGAACAACAGTTTTTGAACAAGGAAATGATCGATTCTACTTGTAATTTTGTTGATACAAGGGTGATTAACACATTAATGGACTTTGAAGATTCACTTTTTAAATGGATGCTAAAAAAGATGCTGTGTAAAGCTGCTTGACAGATTTATATGTAAAGGCACAATTAGAATGCTCAACCTGGAAAACATGTATATGTACATAGGTGTATAAGAGTGAAGTCACTTCTGTAATTTCCATTTTCCTTGTAACTGCCTCTCAGCCATCAGACCATAAAAGCTGGGCTATTAAGTTCAGACTTGCATTCAAAAAATCCACAAAACCTTGTGCTAGGAACATGAACCATGACCTCTTTAGTTATTTAGGACACCTAGACATTTGGAACATTATTACCGGGGGCCTTTAGAAAAACCAAATCTATAGCCTATTTGATAGAAGAGTCATCCAACTGTACGTTATTCAAGTGAGGTACTGTTGTCAGAAACCAACCAAAAAAACTAAGCATTAAACCCAGCATCACAATTCACATCACAATCACAAGCCTAAAAGTTTTATTACCTTCAATTAAGTTTCTTTTGTATCTGTTTCCCATTTGCCTCATGAACTTTTCTTGTTGGCTATAGGAATAACAGTGAGAGATCAAAGACAAGCAAAAACTTAATTGCTTAGTGAGAGGTAGCTAGAAAAATGAAAAAGAAGGTTCTTTTTTTTTCTAGATAATTTTTTTTCACTGTACATAAAGTTGTGACTTTCTAAGAGAATTGCAAGGATAGCATGACAACCACGTAAAATCATTAATGTTTTAAAATTAACCATAGCTGTTTTCCTAGACAGAAAATGGACTGTGATCAGGTAGTACTGCAGTTCCAATGAATTTAGTATTGCATACTTTATTTGCCTTAGAAAAAAATACCTTTCACCTTCTTCTGTTTATTTGTCCCTTCTTCTAAATCACATAGAACTTCCTCACAGCTGAATCCATGCATTTTATAAGCTCTCCTGAAAGAAGTCTGTTAGTATCATAGGGGGACCTTCCATTTTCCTTTTTACAGTATGCTTTAGTTTTGTGCATAATCTTAAAACAAACAAGACAAAAAAACCACTATGTTTCTATGGGGTTATTACTGCTATCTATCAACTCATTCCAACTAAATTAATTACTGGCAATGTTTATGCCACCAAATATACTTGAGATCAGTGGCTTGAACTTGCCTGGAAGCATGATGGAAAATGACTAATCTAATAATAAATGACATGAACTATTATTCCTAACACTTGGAAAAATTACTCTAGCTCAAATTCTCAAAAGAACTTGGGGAATTTTATTGACAATTTCAACCTTAGATTTTTTTTCCTGGACTTGCAGAAACCTTTTTACTTATGTCTAGCAGGTTAAAGCTATAATTCCCCTACAACTGTGAATTTATCCAGCACTAAACTTTTGATAAAAATAATAGAGCCAGATAAGCAAAATGACCATTATTGCCCTTCTAAAAATCGCATGGAGCCCACATATTACCTTAGATTCCCAATTAATCAGACATTAATACTCTTTTTTCTACTTATCCCTCAAATTTAGCTTTATGTATTCATCTTTCCCCCATTTCACTAAAATCAGTATTTTTGAAAACACTCGGTTTATTTTTCTCCAAATATTATGCTTAAAAATATATTTTTCAAATGACTGACTTCTTAAAAAAAAAAACAAACCAATTTCTCTCTTAAAATATTTAACTTTATTTATATAGCAAAAAATTCTGAAAGAAAACCTCTCTGTTCTAACATGCAAAGTGTTATATTCTAATATCTAGTCTAACTTCTCCGCATACTGAATGTTACATAGTTTCAACATTATTTTGTTTGCGCAAAAAGTATACAATAAAAGTGCAATATAAATAAAATAGTTTATTACAAATATTTTTAAGAGCTCTACAATACACTTTCAAAATATTTTATGAAGTATTCTCTTTCAATACAAAACAACTCACATGGGAAGAAAAACAATCTCGCTATGAAACCACAGTTATTCTTAAGATACTCAACTAGCCTGTCATATAAAAATCATAGTATTTCATTTGCTCTGAAAGTGGAGATACACACATTCAAAAATACGGTAAGAACTCTCTTCATCCTTCACTTCATTTATATCAAGTACTACAAAGGCTATTCCACAGCAAGACCTAGAGAAATAACTTCAAGACAAAAAAAAAAAAAAAAAAAAAAGTTTACCTACAGAACTTACAATTCTGTTAATTTAGATGTAGGATTAAAAACTTCAGGATTAAAATGTTCAGAAGTTGCATAACAAAGCAAAATGTACCAAAAGCTTAGGTTAGATGTTAGGAAGAAATTCTTTACATGGAAGGTGGTGAGGCACTGGAGCAGGTTGCCCAGAGAAGCTGTGGATGCCCCATCTCAGGTGTTCAAGGTCAGGTTGGATGGGAACATGGGCAGCCTGAGCTGGTAGATGGCATCTCTGCCCATGGCAGGGTGATGGAACTGGATGATCTTTAAGTCCCTTCCCACCTAAGTCTGTGATTCTACAATGATTCTTCAGAGGAAAAAAAAAAAAAAAAAAAAAAAAGAGAAACTTCATTTTTTTTTCCTTGATGATTACAGCTCCACTGCACTTACATTTTTTGTCAGACCCACATGAACAACAGATAAAGCTCTCTACTTACCAGAAGTATAACCACAGATTTTATTCACAAAACCAAAATTACTTAATTTGAGTGAAAAATTATTTTTAGTCTATTTAATGTAACAAGAACATGATTTCCCAACAAAACTACTTGCCTGGTTTATAACACCTAGGAGAACATTTTTTTATAATGGTGCAATATGCACAACAGAAGGAATAAATAACTGCACATGTATTATCCTTGATAATTTTTTTGCTTTCTTTGCTTGCAGAAAAATAATTCACTATTGCATGAAAAAAAAAAAAATACAAAAAAGGGATTCTGCAAGAAGTGCAAATAATGAAGTGTTAAAAGGGATTGATTAAAAACCCTGCTACTTTAGCACTACCTATTCATTTTACCACTAATAAGGGAAGGATGTAATTTCTCACCCATAGATCTCCAAGCACGTTACAAATATGGAGTTAGGTTATTTTTCCTCTATTAACTGTTTTATAATTCTAGTCAACAGTTTTTCCTCGTTAAATATTATTTTCCACTTTTTCAGCTTTTTTTTTTTTCCTGCATCTTGTTCATCCAAAATTAACTATTACTCTTTCTTGAATAAAACATGGACTAAATACAGCAAATGTGCACATTTTAATGCTTGCAATGTACAGAGAGCCAGAAGAAAGCAGCAGGACCATTTTTCCTGTATTCCACAAGTTGCCTTTACTTTTTGATCATTCTCATTGAACAGCTACAGAACACTGCGGATTGCCATGACACCATCAATACAGTAAAAATGTGTATTTAAAAATACATTTGTGAAGAAAACAAATGTGAAGTAGCTTTCTTATTGCTTTGTTTTGTTTTTACCATCTTCTCACGGTTACCAGATATTACAATCAAGCAGGCAGTTCTGAAAAGAGCAAATAAAGTCATTAGGTCATCTTCACAACGTAAAAAGATTATCCTGTTCAGTTGGTTGTTCAGTTTAACATAATCCTTTTAATAATCATGTAATCAAAAATATTAATGTATAACTTCAGGGGACAGTATCCAGGTTGAGAGAAAACAATGTTTCTGACTGTTGCTGACTGGAACTCAACTTTAACCTCTCCTTAAAGTGAGTAAGGTGATGTCTTTTCAAATGTGGAGACTGTCGGAAACTTTTACCACAAATTGAACATTCAAATGGCTTCTGTCCAGCATGCATGAAGTAATGTCTTTCAAGCTTAGAAAATGATTTAAATGTCTTAAAACAGAGACTGCACTGGTATAGTTTTCTTCTTTCAACACTTTCAGAAAAATCAGGCCAGTAACTACAACAGCTTTGCTCCGTTTCCATCAATTTACTACACAAATAAGGCTCTGTGTTTCTACTGCCAGTGTCAAGAACAAAGGCTTCTGACTCAATTTCAACTTTGATTTCAGCTGCTTGATTTGACTGAGTCAGCTCAAATTCTTGAAAGCCAGGTGCCTCTGAAGGTGCTTGAGAATAATCTGAATAACTCTCAGGCTGAGAAGACTCAAATTCAATGTGATCTTCCCGATGACTGAAGAATTTGTGCAGATTTTCAAATTCTACACGGCAAACAGGGCTTTTATAGTTATTTTCAGTATGGGTGAGCTGATGTCTTTTTAAGTGAGCTGACTGTCTAAATGTCTTCCCACAAACACTACAGCCAAAGGGCTTCTGTCCTGTGTGTATAAGGTAATGTCTTTGAAGTTTGGATGAAGATGGAAATATTTTTTCACATCTGTCACATTTACACACTTTGTGTCTGTTATGTATATTTTTAGGAGCTGAAAAAGCATAGTGAAATATTTCTGAATTTTCAAGGAAGCTATCACCTGATGAACCATAAAAAGCATCATCCCTATTACGCACTCCATTACTGATGCTTAACATGCTTTCACCAGTAAGCACACCTTCTAAATTAATTCCTACCTTGAGAGGTTCTAGATGCTCTTGCCAGTGTAATGGCACAGCAAACCTTCTTTTCATCCAATTGACAGCCTTGCACAGGTCAAGCTTGCTACAGAAGTCCTTGAAAGATTTAGTGGAAACATTTTTATCAGATTGCTGCTCTCTAACTGCAACCAGGTCAGGACTCCTACAGTGACCTGATTTCATTTTTTCTCTGCCAGTCAAAGAAAAATCTGATAGCTTTCCTCCAGTGTGCTTCAGCTTCATCTGGATCTTACTTTTCATGCTGACTGTGCGACTGCATGCTGTTGTGCAACTTGAGCTTTTCTCATCTCTTAGATAACATTTATGCAAATTTAGGACTTCCTCTGTGTCAAAACACTGCTCACACACTGGACACTGAAATGGTACGACATAAATCAAATAAACATCATGTGGGTCATTCTCCTGCAATTTGAATGTGTCAGCATTCTCAAAACTATCCATCTTTCCTTCTGACAGTTTCTGTAGTCTGAGATGTTTAGTTTTTCCTTTGTATATGATATTGGAGACAGCCTTATTTCTGGCATGGAGTTGTTTGTGCTTCATGAGTTTGCTCCGTATTTTAAATCCCTTCTGACAAAAGCAGCACTGAAAAGGCCTTTCTTCAGTATGCATGAGCTGATGGATTTTCAAATGTGTTGACTGTCTGAAAGATTTGCCACACGAAGAACACTTAAAAGGTTTCTGGCCAGTGTGAATTAGGAAGTGTCGTTCTAGCTTAGATCTCGATGGAAATGTCTTGTTACACAATTCACAAGGGTGAGTTTTCTTTCTCCTTCTTGTACCATGTAGACAATCTGCCTTCTGACACTGATGCAGCATCCACTTCTCTTCAGTTGTAAAAGACTTCCAGCACACAGAACATCGAAATATGCCACAAGTGACCCCATCCTGTTCAGAACTCACAGATTTTTCTTCTTGCTTGATACAATTCTGATAATTTTCATTATGAAGCTGCTGATGCTTCAACAAAGTAATTACATTTTTGAAGTTTCTATGACAAAAATTACACTCAAAAGGCAAATTATGGGTCAACTGATGCCTCTCCAGATGGACCAACTGCCTAAACGTTTTATAGCACACATGACATTCAAATGGCTTTTGACCAGTATGTATCAGATAATGTCTTGCCAATTTTGATGGAGTTTCAAACTGCTTATAGCAAATGTCACATATATATGGCTTTTTCTTGGGTATCCTGTTAGCTGTTACACAATGCTGAATTCTTAACATTGTTAAAAAGCAGTTATACCTTGCCTACTGTTAATTTCTTCAGGTGAGTATTTCAAGCGAAATCATCAATTGTGCACTAAAGCAGCAGGCTGTACAAGCTGTAAGTTTTCTTAACAGAGATACCACAGGACCCTAAAGTAAGAGAAAAAGAACAGTATTTTAGCCTATACTAATACAAGATTGTTTGCCCTCTTCCCTTTTCTTCCTCCTCCTCCCCCCCCCCATAGGACATCAAAAACATCCAGATAACAATATTTGTGATTTAGTTTAGTTTAAAATGCTTTCCTGATTACAGAGTATTCACTTGTTATTTTACATAATATTGAAATCTTTTCTACTTTTCAGAAGAAGCAAGTTTAAGTAACCAATGCTTTAAAACAGATATTATTTAATCTTGCCTGTTACTTTTAAATTATGTGTAGTTCAGCTACATTATACTATTTATTTACAAATAAAGAATATACTTTCCAAAACAAACAAACAAACAAACAACAACAACAACAACAAAACTTATTACAATAAATTTCTTCCCTAGAACA